>NC_091989.1:172844953-173152867 GCF_044704955.1 Pristiophorus japonicus
CTGGGGGGCTGAGGGCTGGGAATCTGGGGGAATGGGGATCTGGGGGGCTGAGGGCTGGGAATCTGGGGGAATGGGGATCTGGGGAATGAGAATCTGGGGGAATGGGGATCTGGGGGGCTGAGGGCTGGGAATCTGGGGGAATGGGGATCTGGGGGGCTGAGGGCTGGGAATCTGGGGGAATGGGGATCTGGGGAATGGGAATCTGGGGGGTTGGGGAATGGGAATCTGGGGGGCTGGGGATCTGGGGAATGGGAATCTGGGGGAATGGGGGGCTGGGAATCTGGGGAATGGGGATCTGCGGGGTTGGGGAATGGGGGGCTGGGGAATGGGAATCTGGGGGGCTGGGAATCTGGGGGGCGGGGGAATGGGGATCTGAGGAATGAGGGGCTGGGGAATGGGGATCTGAGGTATGGGGGGCTGGGGATCTGGGGGAATGGGGATCTGAGGAATGGGGATCTCGGAGGATGGGGATCTGGGGGAATGGGGATCTGAGGAATGGGGATTTGGGGGAATGGGGATCTGAGGAATGGGGAGGATCTGGGGGACCGGGGTCTGGGGAGCAGGGCTCTGGGGGTCTGGGGCGCATATATATATATTTATATTTATATCTTATATATATATTTGTTATATTATATTTATATTTATATATGACTCAGTGGGTAGCACACTTGCCTCTGAGTCAGAAGGTTGCGGGTTCAAGCCCCACACCGGGGACTTGAGCACAAAAATCTAGGCTGACACCCCAGTGCAGTACTGAGGGAGTGCTGCACTGTCGGAGGTGCTGTCTTTCGGATGAGACGTTAAACCAAGACCTCGTCTGCCCCCTCAGTTGGACGTAAAGGATTCCACGGCGCTATTTCGAAGAACAGCAAGGGAGTTATCACCGATGTCCTGGCCAATATTTATCCCTCAATCAACATGCTAAAAGCAGATTATCTGGTCATTATCACATTGCTGTGTGTGGGAGCTTGCTGTATGCAAATTGGCTGCTGCGTTTCCCACATTTTAAGTGACTACGTTCCAAATGTACTTCGATGGCTGTAAAGCACTTTGAGATATCCGGTGGTCATGAAATGCGCTATATAAAAGCAAGTCTTTTTTTAAAAGTGCAGGAAATCTTCACCTTCAGTCTGTTGGAACCAGGATCAGGGTACAGACAGGGTAGGTAGGGAGAAACTATTTCTTTAGGTTGGGGATAAGTTGGGGATACAAGGACTAGGGGGCCTTGTCTAAAAATTAGAGCCAGACCTTGCATGAGTGAAATTAGGAAACACAAAGGGTGGTAGAAGTTTTGAACTCTTCCGCAAACAACAATTGATGCTAGATCAATTATTAATTTTAAATCTGAGATTGATAGCTTTTTGTTACCGAAGTTATTAAGGGATATAGGTCACTGATCAACCTTGATCTCATTGAATGGCGGTACAGGCTCGAGGGCTTTCAATGGCCTCCTCCTGTACCTATGTTCCTCTGAGGGCTTTCAATGGATTAGAGCATGGGATGAATTGTTTGAATCCAGATGCTCTTCAAATTAAACCCAGACCAGTCAAATCTCTCTGTTTCTGGTTTTAAATATTTTCACTAATTTTGCTGCGTGCCCTGTAAATCAGCTGAGCTACATGAAAGGGTGGTAGTGGCAGAAGCCCTCATCGCATTTAAAGAGTACAGGTACTTGGATATGTACTTGGAAGTGCTGTAACCTACAGGGCTATGGACCAAGAGCTGCAAAGTGGGATTAGATGGGAGAGCTCTTTTTTTTTAAAGCTGGCACAGAGACAATGGGCCGAATGGCCTCCTTCAGTGCTGTGAATTTCTGTGATTTTTATAAAAGCTTTGTGGTGTCTCATTCCCTTTGATCCTAAACCTCACTCCTCATCTTAAAAGCTCCAAACTGCAAGTGTAAAACTGCCAGTTTTAACCCTAACTGGCCAAATCTTGCTCATTTTATTTAAATGTGTTATCCTTGAGCACTAAACTCATGTTCTTAAGCTTGAATGGGTTTGTAATCTCTTATTTGCTGATCTTAAATATCAGTCTTAATGTTCCCCTGATGTTGACTGCCCTCCTGATCCGGGTTCAACTGACTGAAGGAAAATATTTCCTCCCTATCATCAACACTTGCCTTTTCCTACATTATAACAGTGACTACACTTCAAAAAATACTTCATGGCTTAAAGCGCTTTGGGACGTCCGGTGGTCATGAAAGGTGCTATATAAATGCAAGTCTTTCTTAGAATCATAGAAATTTACAGCACGGGAGGAGTCCATTTTGACCCATCGTGTCCACGCCGGCCGACACAGAGCTATCCAGCCTAATCCCACTTTCCAGCTCTTGCTCCGCAGTCCTGTAGGTTACAGCACTTCAGGTGCATATCCAGGTAATTTTTAAATGTGGTGAGGGTTTCTGCCTCTACCACCCTTTCAGGCAGTGAGTTCAAGACCCCCACCACCCTCTGGGTGAAGAAATTTCCCTTCAAATCCCCTCTAAATCTTCTACCAATTACTTTAAATCCATGCCCCCTGGTTGTTGATCCCTCTGCTGAGGGAAATAAGTCCTTCCTATCCACTCTATCTAGGCCCTTCATAATTTCATACTCTTCAATAAGGTCTCCCCTCAGCCTCCTCTGTGCCAAAGTTTTTTCTTAAGTCTATGAAAGAAAAGAAAAATTTGCATCTATGTAGTTCTATAACATATCTTTCAGAAATGTCCTAAATGCTTCACGTAGAACTAGTTAATTTGAAGAGTAACTGTTGTTTGGGCAAATGCAGCAGCCAATTATATTGCAAGGATCCACAAACCAATGGGATAAATGACTGGTTAATTTTTGTGTGTCAATTTAATTTGCATGTAAACTATCCATGTTGTGTTTTTGATGAACTTTGTATACAGGGAGATTTGGGACCTTTCAATCCAGGGCTTCCTGTCGATGTGCCTGTGTGGCTTGCGATTAATCTGAAACAGAGACAGAAATGCAGAATCATAGCGCCAGACTGGATGGATGTGGGTGAGTTCTCTTGGTGTGTTTGAGCCTCAGATCGGAAGCTAACAGATGTATAAATTTAAAATGCTGTTTGTTGCTACCCATGCATATTTTTGTGGGGGTGGAGTGGGGGTTTCACCAGGCCCCTCACGCTCTGTGGCAAAGCGGGTGACTTGCCTCCAATTCCATGTTATTTCTGAGTTGCCATTGGCACTTGTGTGTTGTCATAATAAGTGCCGCAGGGGGAGCAGAACTCAAAAGTCTGCACCCTCCTGCTGCTATCGCCGTTTATCTTGCTTCAAGGCTTGTTGTGGAGACTTGCGATTCCATTGCTGAAAGGGCGATAGCTTTGCGTGTTTGCGTGGAGACCAGAGATCGGCTCTGCTGTTGTCAGGTGGCAGGCGTTCAATGTAAGGTGCCTTGGGCTGCTCCTTGGCAGTGCCCGATGGTGACATCGTGTTGGGGATCTGATGTGGCTGTCCTGCCCAAAGTCGTTCCTTTCGAATGCTGCAGTCCTGAGAAAGAAAGAACTCGCATTTATATAGCACCTTTCACAACCATCGGGCGTCCCAACGTGCTTCACAGCCAATGAAATACCTCTTTAAAGTGTCGTTACAAGTTGTAATCTAGGCAAGGCTCCACAAAGAGCAATGAGATAAATAGCAAAATAATCTGCTTTAGTAATTTTGAGAGATAAATACTGGCTGCGAGGACTCCCTTGCTCTTCATATTGTGTCATGGGATTTTTTATGCCCACGTGCGGAGGCAGACAGGACCTCGGTTTTACATCTCATTGAACAGATGGCAGCTCCAGCAGTGCTCCCTCTGTTGCACTGCATTGTCAGCTTAGATTATGTGCTGATGTGGAGCTTGAACCCACAACCTTCGGGCTTGGGCCAGAGTGCGACTACTGATCAAAGTCTGCCACCTCGAGGGGATGAGGAGTCCACGATTGCCTACTTCTGTATAACATCTTTCATCAAAAGGAAAGACATTCTCATTACTGCGATAGTGCGCACAGTTGGCATTCTCCCAGGTATCAGCAGTGTAAAGACATTTATATAGCGCCTTTCACAACCTCTGGACATACCAAAGCGCTCTACAGGCAGTAAAGTACTAATGAAGCGTAGTTACTGTTGTAATGTAGTGTAGTGTAGATTTCTGAACGATAAAGGAGATCAGGGTTATGGGGAGCGGGCGGGGAAGTGGAGTTGAAACCAAGATCAGATCAGCCATGATCTTATTGAATGGAGGAGCAGGCTCGAGGGGCCAAATGGCCTACTCCTGTTCCTATTTCTTATGTTATATAATGTAAGAAACGAGGCATCCAATTTGCAAGCTCCCACAAACAGCAATATGATGATGACCAGAATCTGTCTTCGTGATGTTGCTTGAGAGATAAATATTGGTCAGGACACTGGGGATAACTCCCCTGCTCTTCTTTGAAATAGTTCCACGGAATCTTTTACGTCCACCTGAGAGGGGAATTAGAGCCTCGGTTTAAAGTCTCATCTGTCTGGGAGAAGTGATACTGCTGATATAATCTGCACTCGTACAGTCTTCAATTACAGCATAAGATGCGAATGTAAATCATATTTAATAGTATTGGAGCTATAACCATCTTATGCTGCTTTTCTTCAGAAAAACTTGAACACATTAAGGAACAGGAGCGTAAGGAAGATACCTTCACCCCGATGCCCAGCCCACACTACGTGGAACTGACTAAGTTACTGTTGAATCAGTAAGTGTTGTACAGAACCCTGCAAATATATATTGTGATATATATCAATGATCTAGATTTGAATACAATGAGTATGATTAAGAAGTTTGCAGATGACACTAAAATTGGTTGTGTGGTTGATAATGAAGAGGAAAGTCATGGACTGGAGGAGGATGAGGAGCAAAGCAGTGGCAAATGGAATTTAATTCGGAGAAGTGTGAGGTAATGCACTTTGAGAGGGCTAATAAGGAAAGGGTATACACATTAAGTGGTAGGCCACTTAATAGTGTAGATGAACAAAGGGACCTTGGAGTGCTTGTCCACAGATCCCTGAAAGTAGCAGGCCAGGTGGTTAAGAAGGCATACGGAATGTTTGCCTTTATTGGCCGAGGCATAGAATATAAGAGCAAGGAGGTTATACTTAAATTGTATAATACTCTGGTTAGGCCACAGCTGGAGTACTGCGTGCATTTATGGTCGCCGTATTATAGGAACGACGTGATTGCACTAGAGAGGGTGCAGAGGAGATTTACTAGGATGCTGCCTGGAATGGAGAATCTTAGCTATGAGGACAGATTGGATAGGCTGGGTTTGTTCTCCTTGGAACAGAGGAGGTTGAGAGGAGACCTCATTGAGATGTACAAAAGTTTGAGGGGCCTGGACATAGTGGATAGCAAGGGCCTATTTCCATTGGTGGAGGGGTCTATTATGAGGGGGCATAGTTTTAAGGTGGTTGGTGGAAGGTTCAGAGGGGATTTGAGGGGGGGTTTCTTCATGCAGAGAGTTATGGGGGTCTGGAACTCGCTGCCTGGAAGGATGGTGGATGCAGAAACCCTCATCACATTTAAAAGGTGCTTGGATGGGCACTTAAAGTGCGTAACCTGCACGGTTACGGACCTAGAGCTGGTAAGTGGGATTAGACTGGATAACCTCTTGTTGACTAGCGCAGATACGACGGTAAGTACTACAGGGAACCGAATATGGCCAAGATGATGATCTGGACTAGTTTCAATTGCCTGGATGGGTCGGAGAGGAAATTTCCCAGATTTGTTTCCCTCCCCAATTGGCCTGGGTTTTTATCTGGTTTTTGCCTCTCCCAGGAGATCACATGGCTCCGGTTGGGGTAGAGTGTAGAATGTTTCAGTGTAAGGGGTGTCGCAGTTGTGTGGGGCGGATTGGTTGGGCTGGGTGCTCTTTACCTTCCCGCCATTGCTCATAGGTTTATATGTAACCTTTAGGGCTGCTGACCGAGGGCCGTGTGGCTCTTTGTCGGCCGGCACGGACACGATGGGCCGAAATGGCCTCCTTCTGCGCTGTAAATTTCTATGTTTCTAAATGCAGTAACATGTGGGGCTGGAGGAGGTTACAAAGCTAGGGAGGGGCGAGGCCATGGAGGGATTTGAAAACCAGGATGAGAATTTTGAAATCGAGGTGTTGCATAACCAGGAGCCAATATAGGTCAGCGAGCACAGGGATTGTCGTGTATGGAGACCATGTATACTAACTGTATAGTCACATAAGGTGTGCCACCAGAGGGCACTGCGGTGGGAGACCTGAGGGTCATACGCATAGGTGCGCAGGGCCTAGTATAAAAGGCTGCCCACCATGCTTGTGCCTCACTCTGGAGTTACAATAAATGGGACTACGGTCACAACAGCTCAAGTACAATACTAGACCCCGTGGAGTCATTCATAAGAGTATTAAAGACACAACAGTGGTGATGGGTGAGCGGAAGTTGGTGTGAGTAGCTTTTGGTGCTGAACTCTTTGGAATTTGCTGCTGATGATGCAATAAATTGCTGGCTTTTGCTGATTCCTGTCCTGATTAACGAAACCATATTTTCTAAAGTGTAACTTGGAACAACAGGCGGAACAGTAAATGGGATTTGCTTTTGATAGAAACCTGAGGATCCTCCCCGAGTACATTGGTGAAACTCGGTGACACATTGCAGCATTTCTATGGGTCCTGGGTTCATACTTGTATTCCCCATGTTGCTGGGTTGGTGACGTTAGCCAGGTCTCTGAGTGTAGGTAAGGCACTGCTTCCATTGCCGTTTCCCCCAACCCACGCCCACAATAGAGGACAGAACCAAGAGTATCACTCTCTGCTGTTGTGTACATCTCTCAAGTTCGAAGCAGCATGGTCTAAGGCACTGGACCAGGTCGGCTGCAGTGGGTACAAAGAATAGCTGAGTGTAAGGTCTTTGCTTCACTGCCAGTGACGTTCAGTTTTGAAGTCCATTAAGGGTCACGTCTAACTTTCATCCTTCGGAAGGGTACAGACTCCATATTCTTGGGCGGGGGGGGGGGCGGGGTGGGGAGTGAGGGGTTAATGCTCCACATATGCTTCTAATTTTTCAGAACGATCTTTAGGGAGGTGAGCATTCTTTGTGCACCTGTGAGACAGAAGACATTTGGGGATGACCCCACTTGCTCTGAACTTGAAAGCTCCCCCTGCCTGCATGGAATAGTCCAAGTGCAGGCCTGATACTTTCCAGGCAATGAGGCCTACTTTGGACTCTAACTCCAGTGCATCGTGAAGACACTTTTTTTTTAAAGTACTGAGGCAGTCTGTTGGATCTGGGTACTTTATAAAGTACCTGGACTAAAACTAAGGGCCAATAAGGGAATCGAAGGATATGGGGACAGTGCAAGAAAATGGAGTTGAAGTAGAATATCAGCCATGATCTTATTGAATGGCGGAGCAGGCTCGAGGGGCCGAATAGCCTACTCCTGCTCCTAATTCTTACGTTCTTAAATACAAGACCATCACCAATAAATCCAATCGGGAATTCAGGAGAAACTTCTTTATCCAGAGAGTGGTGAGAATGTGGAACACCACAGGGACGAGTTGAGGCGAATAGTATAGATGCGATGAAGGGGGAGGCTGGAGAAACATGATGGAGAAAGGAATAGAAGGCTATGCTGATGGGGTGAGATGAAGAGGGGTGGGAGGAGGCGGGTGTGGAACATAAACGGCGGGATAGGCCTGTTGGTCCGTATGGCCTGCTTCTGGCTGTAAATTCTATGTAATTCTTTAATGTTGTAGGAAAGGGGGACATTCCTGATGGATTCTCCGGGCATTAAGTACCCACCTGGGTAGCCCAGCGCGGCCTGCACTTGCGCGCACAGACGCAGAGCCTGCCCCTAGCGGGCAGAGCGTGAGCCAATGTGGCATAGGCTGAAGAGGTCCAGTCATGTTGCGGCTATGGTACTGGTCTACCAGTGACTCTGGTCCTGTACTTGTGTGATTGACTTTCCGAAGTGGTCGAAGGAAGCCACGACGAGAGATGGGAAATGTTGCCCGCATTCCTAGAATAAATGTTTATTTAAAAAAACACACCCAACTTGGATGAGCTTCACGATCTGGTTATCGGTTTGAGTGGTGATGCAGTGGTACTAAATGTATTTGCTCTCCCTCTCCAGTGCCTCAGACAACATTCCCAAAGCCGATGAAATCCGGACCTTAATCAAAGATACTTGGGATACCCGCATTGCCAAGCTGCGGCTGTCTGCAGATAACTTTGTCAGTCAGCAGGAGGCGCATGCTAAGGTGAGAGATTGCGATTTTAAACCTGGCGCCCCGCCCACATAGTTCCAGCTGGGAAATCGGACTCTCGCTCTCCATTTTGACACCAAACAGCAACTTGCCCTTATATAGTGCCTTTATACTGTAGAAAGAACATCCTTTGGTGCTTCAGGAAAATGAAAAAAATCTTCAGACAAAGAAGAGAGAGATTTGGAGGAGTGAGCAAAAGCGTTGTCCAATAAGAGGGTTTTAAGGCGGGTAGCATAGGAGAGGGAGGTGGACATACTGATAGGAATTAGGAGCAGGAGTAGGCCATTCGGTCCCTCGAGCTGCTCCGCCATTCAATAAGATCATGGCTGATCTTTCAGCTCCACTTTCCCGCCCGATCCTCACGTCCCTTCATTCCTTGGAGGAGAAGCAGAAGGGTTTAGGGAAGGAATTTCTAAGATGAAGGCTCAGGCACTAATAGGGGAATGTACAAGAGGGTGAAGTTAGAAGAATATATTTTTTTTAATTCATTCACTGGGCATCGCTGGCAAGACCAGCATTTATTGCCCATCCCTAATTGTTCTTGAGAAGGTGGTGGTGAGCCACCTTCTTGAACCGCTGCAGTCCGTGTGGTGAAGGTGCTCCCACAGTGCTGTTAGGGAGGGAGTTCCAAGATTTTGACCCAGCGACAATGAAGAAACAGCCGATATATTTCCAAGTCAGGATGGTGTGCGACTTGGAGGGGAACTTGGAGATAATGCTGTTTCCATGTGCCTGCTGCCCTTGCCCTTCTAGGTGGTAGAGGTCGCGGGTTTGGGTTTTCGCGGTGTTGTCGAAGAAGCCTTGGCGAGTTGCTGCAGTACAGCAACATTAGTGTGCTCGACCAGGCCAACATCCCCAGCATTGAAGCGCTGACCACACTCGACCAGCTCCGCTGGGCAGGCCACATTGTTCGCATGCCTGACACAAGACTCCCAAAGCAAGCGCTCTACTCGGAACTCCTTCACGGCAAACGAGCCTCAGGTGGGCAGAGGAAACGTTACAAGGACACCCTCAAAGGGCTCCTTGATAAAATGCAACATCCCCACCGACACCTGGGAGTCCCTGGCCAAAGACCGCCCTAAGTGGAGGGAGGGCGCTGAGCTCCTCGAGTCTCGTCGCCGAGAGCATGTAGGTACCAAGCGCAGGCAGCGGAAGGCGCGTGCGGCAAACCAGTCCCACCCACCCTTTCCTCCAATGACTGTCTGTCCCACCTGTGACAGAGACTGTAATTCCCGTATTGGACTGTACAACCACCTAAGAACTCACTTTTAGAGTGAAAGCAATTCTGCCTCGATTCCGAGGGACTGCCTATGATGAGGATGACTCATCCAGGCAAGTGGAGAGTATTCCAGCATACTCCTGACTTGTGCCTTGTAGATGGTGGAAAGGCAATGGGGAGTCAGGAGATCAGACATTTGCCGCAGAATACCCAGCCTCTGACCCGCTGGGTAGTTCAACGTCAGTGAACGGGAAGGACAGCAAGGAACTTAAACATGGGAAATTTAAATTGGAGGCTTTGGGGAAGTGGGAGCCAATGTTGGTGAGTGAAACTTGGTGTGGGATACGATACAGGGACCAGAATTTGGATGAGCTGAAGCTCATGGAGGGTGGAGGATGGGAGGCCGGCCAGGAGTGCATTGGAATAGTTGAGTCTGGAGGTGACGAAGGCAGAGATGAGGGTTTCAGCAACAGATGGGCTGAGGCAGCGGCAGAGATGGAAGCGGGTGATGATAGCGTTGGCAGTAGGTGGTCATTGTGATATGGAGGATATGGGGTCAGAAGCTCAGCTTGGGGTTGAATAAAGGTTGTAAACCGTCTGGGTCAGCCTGAGACGGTGATTGGGGAGGGTGTAGAATCTTGTAAAGCAGTTTGTGGTGCGGGGGGAGCGGGGGGGTTTGGTTCGGTGGACAAGAGGGAAAAATAGCATCGGCAGCTGAACGGACAGCATCGATCTTTGTGACTAAGAAAATACTTGGATTTATATAGCTCCTTTCACGACCACCGGACGTCTCAAAGCGCTTTAAAGCAAATGAAGTACTTTTGGAGTGAAGTCACTGTTGTAATGTGGGAAATGTGGCAGCCAACTTGCGCACAGCAAGCTCCCACAAACAGCAATGTGATAATGACCAGATAATCTGTTTTTCTTATGTTGATCGAGGGATAAATATTGGCCAGGACACCAGGGATAACTCCCTTGCTCTTCTTCGAAATAATGCCACGGGATCTTTTACATCCACTTAAGAGAGCAAACAGGGCCTCGGTTTAACGCCTCATCTGAATGGCGGCATCTCCAACAATGAGGCACTCCCTCAGCATTACACTGGAGTGTCGGCCTAGATTTTTGTACTCAAGTTTGGCTATGAGGAAAGATTGGAGATGCTGGATCTGTTTTCTTTGGAACAGAGGAGGCTGAGGGGAGACCTGATTGAGGTGTATAAAATTATGAGGGGTCTAGATAGAGTGGATAGGAAGGGCCTGTTTCCCTTGGCAGAGGGGGTCAACAACCAGGGGGCATAGATTTAAAGTAATTGGGGGTGAGGTATAGAGGAGATATGGGGGGAAATGTCTTCACCCAGAGGGTGGTGGGTGTCTGGAATACACTGCTGAAAGGGTGGTAGAGGCAGAAAGCCTCACCACATAAAAAAAATACTTGGATGTTCACTTAAAGTGCCATATCCTACAGGGCTACGGACCAAGAGCTGGAAAGTGGGATTAGGCAGGATAGCTCTTGGTTGGCCGACACGGACATGCTGGGCCCAAATTGCCTCCTTCCATGCTGTAAATTTCTATGATTCTATGATTTTAAGTCTCTAGAGTGGGACTTGAACCTACAACCATCTACTGAGTCAAGGGTGCTACCCACTGAGTTACAGCTGACACTAAGAGGGAACATTGAACATAGAACATAAGAAATAGGAGCAGGAGTAGGCCATACGGCCTAGGTAGATAAAAAAGGAAAAGAGTGGCTAAAGTAAATGTTGGTCCCTTAGAGGATGAGACCGGGGTATAGTAATGGGGAACATGGAGATGGCAGAAATTCTGAACAAATATTTTGTATCAGTCTTTACGGTAGAGGATACTCACAATATTCCAACAGTGGATAGCCAAGGGAGGGAGGAACATAACACAATCACAATCACTAAGGAGGTGATACTCAGTAAGATAATGGGACTAAAGGCTGATGGCTTGCATTCTAGGGTCTTAAGGGAAGTAGCGGCAGGGATTGTGGATGCACTGGTTGTAATTTACCAAAATTCCCTGGATTCTGGGGAGGTCCCAGCAGATTGGAAAACTGCAACTGTAACGCCTCTATTTAAAAAAGGAGGCAGACAAAAAGCAGGAAACTATAGACCAGTTAGCCTGACATCTGTGGTTGGGAAAATGTTGGAGTCCATTATTAAAGAAGCAGTAGCAGGACATTTGGAAAAGCAAAATTCGGTCAGGCAGAGTCAGCATGGATTTATGAAGGGGAAGTCACGTTTGACAAATTTGCTGGAGTTCTTCGAGGATGTAACGAACAGGGTAGATAAGGGGAACCAGTGGATATGGTGTATTTGGACTTCCAGAAGGCATTTGACAAGGTGCCACATAAAAGGTTACTGCACAAGATAAAAGTTCACGGGGTTGGGGGTAATATATTAGCTTGGATAGAGGATTGGCTAACTAATAGAGAACAGAGAGTCGGGATAAATGGTTCATTCTCTGGTTGGCAATCAGTAACTAGTGGGGTGCCGCAGGGATCAGTGCTGGGACCCCAACTATTTATAATCTATATTAATGACTTGGAAGAAGGGACTGAGTGTAATGTAGCCAAGTTTGCTGACGATACAAAGATGGGAGGAAAAGCAATGTGTGAGGAGGACACAAAATCTGCAAAAGGACATAGACAGGCTAAGTGAGTGGGCAAAAATTTGGCAGATGGAGTATAATGTTGGCAAGTGT
The DNA here is from genome assembly GCF_044704955.1 of Pristiophorus japonicus. Taxonomy (NCBI): domain Eukaryota; kingdom Metazoa; phylum Chordata; class Chondrichthyes; family Pristiophoridae; genus Pristiophorus; species Pristiophorus japonicus. The sequence continues at coordinate 172,857,155 of NC_091989.1, forward strand.
GAGGTCATTTACTTTGGTAGAAAAAAAATCAAAGAGCAAGTTATTATTTAAATGGAGAAAGATTGCAAAGTGCCGCAATACAGCGGGACCTGGGGGTACTTGTGCATGAAACGCAAAAGGATAATATGCAGATACAGCAAATGATCAGGACGACCAATGGAATCTTGGCCTTTATTGCAAAGGGGATGGAGTATAAAAGCAGGGAAGTCTGGCGACAGCTATATATGATATTGATGAGGCCACACCTGGAATACTGCGTGCAGTTTTGCTTCCCATATGGAATTCAGAAGAATGTGAGGTGATCTTATCTAAATGTATAAGATTATGAGGGGACTTGACATGGTGGATGCAGAGAGATGTTTCCACTGATGGGGGAGACTAGAACTAGAGGGCATGATCTTAGAATAAGGGGCCGCCCATTTAAAACTGAGATTAGGAGAAATTTCTTCTCTGAGGGTTGTAAATCTGTGGAATTCGCTGCCTCAGAGAGCTGTGGAAGTTGGGACATTGAATAAAGTTAAGACAGAAATAGACAGTTTCTTAAACGATAAGGGGTTATGGGGAGCGGGCAGGGAAGTGGAGCTGAATCCATGATCGGATCAGCCATGATCTTATTGAATGGCGGAGCAGGATCGAGGGCGAGTATGGCCTACTCCTGTTCCTATTCTTATGTTCTTAATACGATCATGGACTCGGGTCCACTTCTCTGCCCACTCCCATCACCATTTATTCCCTTATCGGTTAAGAAACTGTCTATCTCTGTCTTAAATTTATTCAATGACCCAGTCTCCACAGGTCTCTGGGGCAGCAAAATCCACAGATTTACAACCCTTTGAGGGAAGAAATTTCTCCTCATCTCAGTTTTAAATGGGCGGCCCCTTATTCTAAGATCAAGCCCTCTAGTTCTAGTCTCCCCCATCAGTGGAAACATCTTTCTGCATCCACCTTGTCAAGCCCCCTCATAATCTTATACGTTTAGATAAGATCACCTCTCCTTCTTCTGAATTCCAATGAGTAGAGGCTCAATCTACTCAACCTTTCCTCATAAGTCAACCCCCTCATCTCCAGAATCAAAATAGTGAACCTTCTCTGAACTGCCTCCAAAGCAAGTATATCCTTTCTTAAGTGTGGAAACCAAAACTGTAAGTAGTATTCCAGGTGTGGCCTCACCAATACCCTGTACAATGTAGCAAGACTTCCCTGCTTCTATACTCCATCCCCTTTGCAATAAAGGCCAAAATTCCATTGGTCTTCCTGATCACTTGCTGTACCTACATACTAACCTTTTGTGTTTCATGCACAAGTACCCCTTGGTCCCGCTGTACTGCAGCACTTTGCCATTTTTCTCCATTTAAATAATAACTTGCTCGATGATTTTTTTTCTGCCAAAGCGCATGACCTCACACTTTGCAACATTATACTCCATCTGTCAATTTTTTGCCCACTCACTTAACCTGTCTATGTCCTTTTGCAGATTTTTTGTGTTCTCCTCACACATTGCTTTTCCTCCCATCTTTGTATCGTCAGCAAACTTGGCTACGTTATACTCAGTCCCCTCTTCCAAGTCGTTAATATAGATTGTAAATAATTGGGGTCCCAGCACTGATCCCTGCGGCACCCCACTAGTTACTGATTGCCAACCCAAGAATGAACCATTTATCCCGACTCTCTGTTTTCTGTTAGTTAGCCAATCCTCTATCCATGCTAATATATTACCTCCAACCCCATGAACTTTTATCTTGTGCAGCAACCTTTTATGTGGCACCTTGTCCAAATGCACCACATCCACTGGTTCCCCTTTATCCACCCTGTTCATTACATCCTCAAAGAATTTCATCAAATTTGTCAAACATGACTTCCTTTTCATAAATCCATATCGAATCTGCCTGACTGAATTATGTATTTCCAAATGTCCTGCTACTGCTTCGTTAATAATGGACTCCCAACATTTTCCCAACCACAATGAGCATGGGGTTGCCCTGCTTTTGAGGGAGGAGGGGATTGTGCTGCTGCCCAGGTTCAGAGTTAGTTCCCAAGTGTTGAGAGATTGAGTAGACTAGGTCTATATTCTCAAGAGTTTAGAAGAATGAGAGGTGATCTCATTGAAACATGCAAAATTCTTACAAGGCTTGACAGCGTAGATGGAGGGAGAATGTTTCCCCTGGCTAGGGAGTCTAGAACCAGGGGCCACAGTCTCAGAATATGGGGTCGGACATTTAGAATTGAGATGAGGAGAAATTTATTCACTCAGAGGGTGGTGAATCTTTGGAATTCTCTACCCCAGTCGGGATAAATGGTTCATTCTCGAGTTGGCAATCAGTAACTAGTAGGGTGCCGCAGGGATCAGTGCTGGGACCCCAACTATTTACAATCTATATTAACGACTTGGAAGAAGGGACTAAGTGTAACGTAGCCAAGTTTGCTGTGGAGGCTCAGTCGTTGAGTATATCAAGACTGAGATCGATAGATTTTTGGATGTTAAGGGAATCAAGGGGTATGGGGATAGTGCAAGCAAGTGAAGTTGAGGTAGAAGATCAGCCATGATCTCATTGAATGGCGGAGCAGGCTCGAGGGGCCAAATGGTCCACTCCAAATATGATGTGATTGGGATTACAGAGATATGGCTCCAGGATGAACAGGGCTGGGAACTCAACATCCAGGGGTATTCAACATTCAGGAAGGATAGAATAAAAGGAAAAGGAGGTGGGGTAGCATTGCTGGTTAAGGAGGAGATTAATGCAATAGTTAGGAAGGACATTAGCTTGGATGATGTGGAATCTATATGGGTAGAGCTGCAGAACACCAAAGGGCAAAAAACGTTAGTGGGAGTTGTGTACAGACCTCCAAACAGTAGTAGTGATGTTGGGGAGGGCATCAAACAGGAAATTAGGGGTGCATGCAATAAAGGTGCAGCAGTTATAATGGGTGACTTTAATATGCACATAGATTGGGCTAACCAAACTGGAAGCAATACGGTGGAGGAGGATTTCCTGGAGTGCATAAGGGATGGTTTTCTAGACCAATATGTCGAGGAACCAACTAGGGGGGAGGCCATCTTAGACTGGGTGTTGTGTAATGAGAGAGGATTAATTAGCAATCTCATTGTGCGAGGCCCCTTGGGGAAGAGTGACCATAATATGGTGGAATTCTGCATTAGGATGGAGAATGAAACAGTTAATTCAGAGACCATGGTCCAGAACTTAAAGAAGGGTAACTTTGAAGGTATGAGGCGTGAATTGACTAGAATAGATTGGCGAATGATACTTAAGGGGTTGACTGTGGATGGGCAATGGCAGACATTTAGAGACCGCATGGATGAACTACAACAATTGTACATTCCTGTCTGGCATAAAAATAAAAAAGGGAAGGTGGCTCAACCGTGGCTATCAAGGGAAATCAGGGATAGCATTAAAGCCAAGGAAGTGGCATACAAATTGGCCAGCAATAGCAGCGAACCCGGGGACTGGGAGAAATTTAGAACTCAGCAGAGGAGGACAAAGGGTTTGATTAGGGCAGGGAAAATGGAGTATGAGAAGAAGCTTGCAGAGAACATTAAGACGGATTGCAAAAGTTTCTATAGATATGTAAAGAGAAAAAGGTTAGTAAAGACAAACGTAGGTCCCCTGCAGTCAGAATCAGGGGAAGTCATAACGAGGAACAAAGAAATGGCGGACCAATTGAACAAGTACTTTGGTTCGGTATTCACTAAGGAGGACACAAACAACCTTCCGGATATAAAAGGGGTCAGAGGGTCTAGTAAGGAGGAGGAACTGAGGGAAATCCTTATTAGTCGGGAAATTATGTTGGGGAAATTGATGGGATTGAAGGCCGATAAATCCCCAGGGCCTGATGGACTGAATCCCAGAGTACTTAAGGAGGTGGCCTTGGAAATAGCGGATGCATTGACAGTCATTTTCCAACATTCCATTGACTCTGGATCAGTTCCTATCGAGTGGAGGGTAGCCAATGTAACCCCACTTTTTAAAAAAGGAGGGAGAGACAAAACGGAATTATAGACCGGTCAGCCTGACATCGGTAGTGGGTAAAATGATGGAATCAATTATTAAGGATGTCATAGCAGCGCATTTGGAAAGAGGTGACATGATAGGTCCAAGTCAGCATGGATTTGTGAAAGGGAAATCATGCTTGACAAATCTTCTGGAATTTTTTGAGGATGTTTCCAGTAGAGTGGACAAGGGAGAACCAGTTGATGTGGTATATTTGGACTTACAGAAGGCTTTCGACAAGGTCCCACACAAGAGATTAATGTGCAAAGTTAAAGCACATGGGATTGAGGGTAGTGTGCTGACATGGATTGGGAACTGGTTGTCAGACAGGAAGCAAAGAGTAGGAGTAAATGGGGACTTTTCAGAATGGCAGGCAGTGAATAGTGGGGTACCGCAAGGTTCTGTACTGGGGCCCCAGCTGTTTACACTGTACATTAATGATTTAGACGAGGGGATTAAATGTAGTATCTCCAAATTTGCGGATGACACTAAGTTGGGTGGCAGTGTGAGCTGCGAGGAGGATGCTATGAGGCTGCAGAGCGACTTGGATAGGTTAGGTGAGTGGTCAAATGCATGGCAGATGAAGTATAATGTGGATAAATGTGAGGTTATCCACTTTGGTGGTAAAAACAGAGAGACAGACTATTATCTGAATGGTGACAGATTAGGAAAAGGGGAGGTGCAATGAGACCTGGGTGTCATGGTACATCAGTCATTGAAGGTTGGCATGCAGGTACAGCAGCCGGTTAAGAAAGCAAATGGCATGTTGGCCTTCATAGCGAGGGGATTTGAGTACAGCGGCAGGGAGGTGTTGCTACAGTTGTACAGGGCCTTGGTGAGGCCACACCTGGAGTATTGTGTACAGTTTTGGTCTCCTAACCTGAGGAAGGACATTCTTGCTATTGAGGGAGTGCAGCGAAGATTCATCAGACTGATTGCCGGGATGGCGGGACTGACCTATCAAGAAAGACTGGATCAACTGGGCTTGTATTCACTGGAGTTCAGAAGAATGAGAGGGGACCTCATAGAAACGTTTAAAATTCTGACGGGTTTAAACAGGTTAGATGCAGGAAGAATGTTCCCAATGTTGGGGAAGTCCAGAACCAGGGGTCACAGTCTAAGGATAAGGGGTAAGCCATTTAGGACCGAGATGAGGAGAAACTTCTTCACCAAGAGAGTGGTGAACCTGTGGAATTCTCTACCACAGAAAGTTGTTGAGGCCAATTCACTAAATATATTCAAAAAGGAGTTAGATGAAGTCCTTACTACTAGGAGGATCAAGGGGTATGCGCGAGAAAGCAGGAATGGGGTACTGAAGTTGCATGTTCAGCCATGAACTCATTGAATGGCGGTGCAGGCTAAAAGGGCCGAATGGCCTACTCCCACACCTATTTTCTATGTTTCTATGTTTCCTGCTCCTATTAAGATAATGTATATCACCCATATTCCCCTTCCACCCACCAGGGTATTCAAATTTTTTGGATTTGTTTCATCCTCTTTGGTATGCCACACTTCCGATTTTTAAAGCCTGTTTATTTAAGCTGGATTTGAATTGCAAATGTCATTTATAGCTTTTTACATACTCAAATATTCCCTTCCCCCTCTTAATTGCATAAAGTTGAGGAACCCGATTTGTTGTAATTTTGCCTTTAACGTAGCAAAACGTCCCATGGTACTTCCAGTGCACATACAGTGAATACTTACAGAATTCACGCAACCTTTATTTTTTTTTAACTTTTTTGTGAATGAAAATATCCAGTTCCAAATATCCCTAAATTGATCGTCAAGAAGTTTGGAGCTTTTATGTATTTGCTTTCCACTAGAGGGCGCTCTGTACCCTCATATCTGGCACCAAACTTATGGTCTACAGGATGTCACCATCCTGCGCCTGCTTCACGATGACATGCAGACCGTGATCCTTGCCAACGGATCCATCACAGACCCAATTCACGTCCGGACCAGGGTCAAGCAGGGCTGCGTCATCGTCCCAACCCTCTTCTCAATCTTCCTCGCTGCCATGCTCCACCTCATAGTTGATAAGCTCCCCGCTGGAGTGGAGCTAAACTACAGAACCAGTGGGAAGCTGTTCAACCTTCGCCGTCTCCAGGCCAGGTCCAAGACCACCCCAACCTCTGTCATCGAGCTACAGTACGCGGACGACGCCTGCATCTGTACACATACAGAGGCTGAACACCAGGATATAGTCGACGTATTTACTGAGGCGTATGAAAGCATAGGCCTTACGCTAAACATTAGTAAGACAAAGGTCCTCCATCAGCCTGTCCTCGCTGCACAGCACTCCCCCCCCCCCCCCCCCCCCAAACATCAAGATCCACAGCGTGGCCCTGGACAACGTGGACCACTTCCCTTATCTCAGGAGCCTCCTATCAACAAGAGCAGGCATTGATGATGAGATCCAACACCGCCTCCAGTGCACCAGTGCTGCCTTCGGCCGCCTGAGGAAAGGAGTGTTTGAAGACCAGTCCCTCAAAACTGTCATCAAGCTCATGGTCAACAGGGCCGTAGTAATACCCGCCTCCTTTATGGCTCAGAGATGTGGACCATGTACAGCAGACACCTCAAGTCGCTGGAGAAATACCACCAGCGATGTCTCCGCAAGATCCTGCAAATCCCCTGGGAGGGCAGACGCACAAACACTAGTGTCCTCGTCCAGGCCAACATCCCCAGCATTGAAGCACTGACCACACTTGATCAGACCCGCTGGGCAGGCTACATAGTTCACATGCCAGACACGAGACTCCCAAAGCAAGCGCTCTACTCGGAACTCGTCCACGGCAAGCGAGCCAAAGGTGGGCTGAGGAAACATTACAAGGACACCCTCAAAGCCTCCCTGATAAAGTGCGACATCCCCACTGACACCTGGGAGTCCCTGGCCATCGACCGCCCTGAGTGGAGGAAGTGCATCTGGGAGGGCGCAGAGAGCTCCCCTAGTATCGTCGCCGAGAGCATACAGAAATCAAGCGCAGGCAGCGGAAGGAGCGTGCGGCAAACCAGACTCCCCGCCCACCCTTTCCCTCAATGACTACCTGTTCCACCTGTGACAGAGACTATGGTTCTTGTATTGGACTGCACAGCCACCTTAGAACTCGTGCTAAGAGTGGAAGCAAGTCTTCCTCGATTCCGAGGGACTGCCTATGATGATGATGATGATGATGATACCCACCCTCCTATATGGCTCAGAGACGTGGACTATATACAGCAGACACCTCAAAGCGCTGGAGACGTATCAGTAGCTGGCCCCACAAGATCTTACAAATCCACTGGGAGGATAGACGCACCAACGTCCGTGTTCTCACTCAGGCTAACATTCCCAGCATCGAAGCACTGACCACGCTCGACCAGCTCCTTTGGGTGGGCCACATCATCTGTATGCCTGACACGAGACTCCCTAAGCAAGTGCTCTGCTCAACGATAAATCTATTGCTGCAGTATAATGTGGTTGGGGCAAATGTGACCCCCACAGTTTATTCCTACATTACAACAGTCATCATAGGCAGTCCCTCGAAATCGAGGAAGACTTGCTTCCACTCTAAAAGTGAGTTCTCAGGTGACTGAAACAGTCCAATACAGGAATTACAGTCTCTGTCACAGGTGGGACAGACAGTGGTTGAAGGAAAGGGTGGGTGGGGAGTCTGGGTTGCCGCACGCTCCTTCCGCTGCCTGCGCTTGGTTTCTGCATGCTCTCAGCGACTGGACTCGAGGTGCTCAGCGCCCTCCCGGATGCTCTTCCTCTACTTAGGGCAGGGATTCCCAGGTGCCGGTGGGGATGTTGCACTTTATCAAGGAGGCTTTGAGGGTGCCCTTGAAACGTTTCCTCTGCCCACCTGGGGCTCGCTTGCTGTGTCGAACTCTGCCTACATGTCTGATCCTACCTTTAACGGTAGAATTAACAGTAACATCAAATGTTTCACCCATGGCTCCGATGGCACACTTGCTAGCCTATGTGCAACTGATTCCCTATTCGTACCAGGTTCAGTCAGCGACGGCACTCGAAAGGTCATCATTGGCTGTAAAACGCTTTTGAGATGTGCGGTGGTCGTGAAAGGCGCTATATAAATTCAAGTCTGTCCGTCAATCCTCCGGCTATAGTTCTTCTGCAGCTGTTCAGTTTCCAGCCTGGAGGGGGAGCTGGCGAGTTGGGTTTCAGTCGCTCCTGTGCACAGGGGCAGTGTGTGTGTTCTGCTCATTCTTAAAAGTTGCATTGCTGTCCCCTGCCGCCTGCTGTGTGGTCACGTGTACCCTGGTCTGGTCATCATCAGAGGCAGTCCCTCGCAATCGAGGAAGACTTGCTTCCACTCCTGAAGTGAATTCTTTGGTGGCTGAACAGTCCAATACGAGAGCCACAGACTCTGTCACAGGTGGGACAGGCAGTGGTTGGAGGGAAGGGGTGGGTGGGACTGGTTTGCCGCACGCTCTTTCCGCTGCCTGCGCTTGATTTCTGCACGCTCTCGGCGTTGAGACTCAAGGTGCTCAGCGCCCTCTCGGATGCACTTCCTCCACTTAGGGCGGTCCTGGGCCAGGGACTCCCAGGTGTCAGTGGGGATGTCGCACTTTATCAGGGAGGCTTTGAGGGTGTCCTTGTAACGTTTCCGCTGCCCACCTTTGGCTCGTTTGCCATGAAGGAGCTCCGAGTAGAGCGCTTGCTTTGGGAGTCTCGTGTCAGGCATGCGAACCATGTGGCCTGCCCAGTGGAGCTGATCACGTGTGGTCAGTGCTTCAATGCTGGGGATGTTAGCCTGGATGAGGACGCTGATATTGGTGCGCCTGTCCTCCCAGGGGATTTGTAGGATCTTGCGTTGACATCGTTGGTGGTATTTCTCCAGCAACTTGAGGTGTCTATTGTACATGGTCCATGTCTCTGAGCCATACAGGAGGGCGGGTATTACTACGGCCCTGTAGACCATGATCTTGGTGACAGTTTTGAGGGCCTGGTCTTCAAACACTCTTTTCCTCAGGCGGCCGAAGGCTGCATTGGCGCGCTGGAGGCGGTGTTGGATCTCGTCGTCGATGCCTGCACTTGTTGATAGGAGGTTCCCGAGATATGGGAAATGGTCCACGGTGTCCAGGGCCACGCCGTGGATCTTGGTGACTGGGGGGCAGTGCTGTGCGGTGAGGGTGGTCTGGTACTGAGCCACACACAGCAGGTGCATCCCTGGTGTTCTTCCCTGTCTGTGCCTGGTTAATTTGGGGGGGGGGGGGGCGGGGGGAGAGAAAGAGACAATTTGGGGTGTCAGCAGCGGAGATTTCCCAGGCTGTGGGGGACAGGAAGGGAAATGGGAATATAACACAAGGATTCCTACCCCTGAAACTTATCCAGTGACTGTGAGTGTGAGTGTGTGTGCGTTTGGTTGTGATTCCATCCCCTCCTGTAGCTGAATAGCTTGTCTGCACTCGCCGAGTCAGCGCCTGCAGAGCTGGAGGACACCTGGTGCCTGTGGGACGGTATCCCAGTGTTGGGGCGGTACCGATGTTCCCGTTAAGCTCCGGGGTCCCGCGCAGCCGGTGAACTGGCTTTTAAATTGGCGGGGGAGGAAAACCACGCATACGTGGACTTTTGAATGGGCCGCCCCGCCCAGAGAAATTACAGGGAGACATCGGTTGGTACCTTCAGGAAACGAGGGGGGGGGTTGTGGGGAAGAAATCTGAGAAAAAGCAACAAGATTTGTCAGCTTTACACCTCATTCCCACGACCCGTCGGCCCCTCCGTGATGTCCTGTGCTGATCCCCGGGATAAGGGCAGGACAGGACAGCAGCAATTGCAGAGGTCAGTGATTTAGAGTCACTGCTCTTTTCCCATGATAACTCGATGCAGCCATTACAATGTTCTTGCATTAGGTGGGCCACATTGTCCACATGCCGGGCACAAGACTCCCAAAGCAAGCGCTCTACTCGGAACTCCCACACGGCAGACGAACCCCAGGTGGGCAGAGGAAACGTTTCAAGGACACCCTCAAAGCCTCATTGATAAAGTGCAACATCCTCACTGACACCTGGGAGTCCCTGGCCCAAGACCGCCCTAAGTGGAGGAAGAGCATCCGGGAGGGCGCTGAGCGCCTCGAGTCTCAACGCCGAGAGCATGCAGAAATCCAGCGCAGGCAGCGGAAGGAGCGTGCAGCAAACCTGTCCCACCCACCCTTTTCTCCAACCACTGTCTGTCCCACCTGTGACAGATTGTCATTCCCATATTGTTCAGTCACCTCTCTACTCGCTTTTGAAGTGGAAGCAAGATTTCGAGGGACTGCCTATGATGATGACAACAAGGTCAGAGTCTGCAGTTTCCTTATTTTGTCCACCCCTCTTTATTCAATCCCCCCGCCCTCCCCTTTAAGGCTGCAGTGTTCTTGTGTCTGAGAGTAGTGGACTGCTTCAGTGGCTCTGTTTGTTGGGAACTCGGAGCAAAGGGTTACACAAGAGCACCGCATGGGTTTTAACCTCTGCTGAGGGTAAGCATTTCCCAGCTCCGAGAATCTTGTCCGTGATCTTGTGTCTCTGCACAACGCACTGGCTTGTCAGTCATCCGAGACACCTTGGCCATCCTGTGTCATCTTTCGTACAGCTCTCGTAAGAACAGAGTATTCCACCAGGGCAGCTGAGGGAATTTAAATTCTAAATCTAACTAAATCTAGAATTAAAAAGCTAGTATCAGTAATGATGACCAAGAAACTACCAGATTGTCAGGAAAAACCCAACTGGTTCACTGATATCCTTTTAGGGAAGGAAATCTGCTGCCCTTACCCGGTCTGGCCTATATGTTTCTCCAGACCCACAGCAAAGTGGTTGACTCTTAACTGCCCCCTGAAATGGCCCAGCAAGTCACTCCGTTGTACCAAACCGCTACAACAGCCGGCACTTTGGGAATACCTTCATCACACGGACTAAATGGTTCAAGAAGGCGGCTCACCACCACCTTCTCGAGGGTAATTTGGGATGGGCAATAAATGCCGGCCTTGCCAACAACGTCCACATCTTGTGAATGAATAAATAAATACATTTTTTAAAAGGCCATTCAGCCACTCGAGCCTGTTCGCCATTCAATGAGAATTATGGCTGATCTGTGATCCAAATCCATATACCCGCCTTTGCCCCATATCTCAATACCTTTGGTTAACAAAAATATAACAATCTCAGATTTAAAATTAACAATTGATCTTGCATCAACTGCGGATGGGAGTTCCAAACTCCTACCACCCTTTACGTGTAGAAGTGTTTCCTAACTTCACTCCTGAAAGGCCTGGCTCTAATTTTTAGGCCACGCCCCCTTAGTCCTAGAATCCCCAACCAGCGGGAAAAGTTTATCTCTATCGACCAATGTTTCATTGTTTAAAAAGGGAGGAAGGGATAACCCGAGCAATTACAGGCCAGTTAGTGTAACCTCGGTGGTGGGCAAATTACTGGAATCAAATCTGAGAGACAGTACAAACCTTCATTTAGAAAGACACAGATTAAAAGGACAGTCAGCATGGATTTGTTCAGAGAAGGTCGTGTCTGACTAACTTCTTTGAGGAGATAACAAGGAGGGTCGATGAGGGCAGTGTGTTTGATGTAATTTAGATGGATTTTAGCTAGGCTTTTGACAAGGCCACACATGGCAGGCTGATCAAAAAAGTAAAAGTCCATGGGATCCAAGGGAGAGTGGCAAATTGGATCCAAAATTGGCTCAGTGGCAGGAAGCAAAGGGTAATGGTGAGGGGAGTTTTTGTGACTGGAAGGCTGTTTCCAGTGGGATTCCACAGGGCTCAGTACTCGGTCACTTACTTTTTGTAGAATATAATAATGATTTAGACTTAAATGTAGGGGACATGATAAATAAATTTGCAGATGACACAAAGATTGGTCGTGTGGTTGACAGTGAGGAGGAGAGCTCTAGACTGCAGGAGGACATCGATGAACTGGTCAGTTGGGCAGAAAAGTGGCAAATGGAATTCAATCCGGAAAAGTGTGAGGTGATGCATTTGGGGAGGGGCAACAAGGCAAGGGAATACACAATATATGGGAGGATACTGAGAGGTGTGGAGGAACAGAGGGGCCTTGGAGTATATGTCCACGGATCCTTAAAGGTAGCAGGACAGGTCGATAAGGTAGTTAAAAAGGCATACCGAATGCTTTCCTTTATTATCCGAGGCATAGAATACAAGAGCAGGGAAGTTATGCTAGAACTGTATACAACACTAGTTAGGCCACAGCTGGAGTACTGTGTACAGTTCTGGTCACCACATAACAGGAAGGATGTAATTGCACGAGAGAGGGTGCAGAGGAGATTTACGAGGATGTTGCCAGGACTGGGAAACTTTAGCTCTGAGGAAAGATTGGATAGGCTGGGGTTGTTTTCTTTGGAACAGAAGAGTATGAGGGGAGACTTAATTGAGCTGTATAAAATTATGAGGGGCCTAGATAGAGTGGATAGGAAGGACCTATTTCCCTTAGCAGAGGGGTCAATAACCAGGAGGCATAGATTTAAAGTAATTGGTAGAAGGATTAAAGGGGAGATGAGGAAATATTTCTTTACCCAGAGGGTGGTGGGGGTCTGGAACTCACTGCCTGGAAGGGTGGTAGAGGCAGAAACCCTCATCGCATTTAAAAAGTACTCGGATGTGCACTTAAAGAGCTGTAACCTACAGAGCTACGAACCAAGAGCTGGAAAGTGGGATTGGGTTGGGTAACTCTTTTTCGACCAGCACAGACACAATGGGCCGAATGGTCTCCTTTGTGCAGGAATTTTCTATGATTCTACCCTATCCGTTCCCCTTTAATCCCCTAAATAGTTAGTGTAATGTCTCAAACTGCAAAGCTGCCGAGAGAATTGATCCTAGTGGGAATGCCCTTTTTGGTTGGGCACAGGACGGGAAAGGTGGTGTTTGGGGGCACTTGCGCAGGGAATGCAGTCACTGTACAAATGCGCAGCCTCTGGTAGGCATGCTGGGGTCTCCCCTTCGTTCAGAAGCCGAAGGAGCTGTTTATAGATTTCCGGCATCCGTGTGTGTGAGAGCTGTACTAATGGCTCCCAGTGGACAATGTGCACGGCTGACTTTATCTTTTGTAAAGGTTCATTCGGTATGTTTAATAAATGTTCCCTTTTTTTTTCCCTTTTCCCCCCCTCCCCCCACCTGCCTAGCTGGACAACCTTACTCTAATGGAGATTAACACAATTGGGACTTTTCTAACGGACTCGCTGAATCAGATGCACAAGCTGCGCGCGAACCTTCAGCCTGGAGAGAGGGCTCAGACACAGGACTATTGAGCTGCCTTCATACAGAAGAATTAGGAGCAGGACTCGGCCAAACGGACTGGGGAGAGAGGGGGGAGAGAAAACTACATTAGGTTACTTTTTTTTTTCAACCTTGCATGGTATTTACATAGAAATGGGCCATTGGGACCAACAGGTCTGTGTCAGTGTTTACGCACCACACAACCCTCCTCCCACCTTTCTTCATCTTACCCCATCGACATATCCTTGTGTGCCTTCCTCCCTCGTGTTTATCCAGCTTCCCCTTGAATGCATCTATACTATTCACCTTAACCACTCCCTGTGGTAGCGAGTCCCACATTCTAACCACGCTCTGGGTAAAGAAGTTGCTCCTGACTCCCTATTGGATTTATTAGCGGCTGACTTATATTTATAGAATCATAGAAAGTTCCGGCATAGAAGGAGGCCATTTGGCCCATCGTGTCCGTTGCTGGTCAAAATAATTACCCAGCGTAATCCCACCTTCCAGCACCAAGTCCGTAGCCCTGTAGGTTATAGCTCTTTAAGTGCACATCCAAGTACCTTTTAAATGTGGTGAGGGTTTCTGCCTCAACCACCCTCCCAGGTAGTGAGTTTCAGACCCCCACCAGCCTCTGGGTGAAAGATGTTTCCTCATCTCCTCTCATCCACCAACTACTTTCAATCTATGCCCCCTGGTTGTTGACCCCTCTACTAAGGGAAATAGGCCCTTCCTATCCACTCTATTGAGGCCCCTCATAATTTTATACACCTCAATAAGGTCTCTCATCGGCCTCTTCTGTTCTAAGGAAAACAACTCCAGCCTATCCAATCTTTCCTCGTCGCTAAATGGGTTCTGGTCCCACCCACAAGTGGAAACATCTCTACGTCTACCCTATCAAACCCCTTCATAATCCTCCGGTCACACCTCAGTCTTTTTAAAAAAAATTAAGATCTTCAAGTTAATTGTTCAGAAATCCAACTCCTCCCAGGGAGCCAGCTGCAGGGCAAGTCCCAAAGCACTCGTCGCCAAAGAATTTAAAAATGTTAAGCGCTCTTTTGGGGGGGAAAAATGAATTTGTGATTACTGGAGGCTGGGTAAAATCATTTGAAGCTGCTGCTTGCAGTGCTGTACTGTGCAGCCAGGGGGCGGTGTGGGGTTACCCGGTGTCACCGGGTAGGATGTGCAGGTCAGCGGCGACTGGCCAGTGAGTCGGATGGCTGTGGACCCACCTCCCGAGGCCAGTGCAGACGGTGATTTGCTCTCCTCGAAGGCTGTGAAGGGGCTGTAAATAAATGAGCTATTCTCAGTTCAGGAGGAATCTAGTCTGCAGTACAAAAGTGCCTTCGAGTTCATCGCTTGCCAGAAAGGGGAAGGGTGGGGGGCGGGGTGGGTGGTAGAGGAGAAGGGGGAAATGTATGCTGGAGATCCGAAATAGAAACAGCGAATGCTCAAAATGCATCCGGAAGGAGAAAGGTTGGTGTTTTGATTTGGACTCCTCATCGGGTACTTCTGTTTCGGATGCTGACTGACCAGTCTTGCCGTTCCCAAGCGTTCCGTTTCTGTATCCCAATCCTTTGCTGGAGGCTTAATTTTCTTTTTAACTGGTGCATAATATTTAACATTGTGGTTTAAAATATGAAAATGTTGCAGGAAAAGGGGAATTGGTGAATTCGCATTTATAAACTAGCTAATTAATTATGCGAGCTCACTGCCTGACTTGCCAGTGGATTTATCTGCTGTCCTTTTTAGAATGTACGTATGTTTACTTGTGTCTATTTATTCACGTTTTTGACTAATGCACTTCTGACAGAATTTTCTTAAAATGGTGGTTCCCCCCGGCAACGCGGGGGTACAGACAGTTTTCCTGGGCCTTACAAACTAGGAAAGTCGCGGGTTCGATTCTTGCTCGGTGCTGAGTTAGCCGCTCTCGGCCAGGAGGGCAGGCGAGGGGATGGTGCAATGAGCCACAGTGCCCTTGGGCTAGGAAGGGGAGAAGTAGCTGGGATTTGGTGCTCCAGATTGCCGTCGAGCTTCACCTCTTGGCTGTGCGCACACGTTAAGCGAGGAATGGATCGGATTTGGCTGCACTGATCGAGCTCGACTTGCTGCAGGCTCGTGTGCGAATCATCACTTGGATGATCAAGGGACAGTTGGTGCCAATGGGACTCCATGCATCGTCCGTCTACCAACTTGCACATGACTCAAAAGAAAAATAAACCAGCGAGAGTCTTCAAGGTGAGCAGTACGTCTGTGACTTCAGACGGGAAGCAAGAGGAGCGTGGAAGCTTTGGACCTTAAAATCTTAAAACGTTGAAGCTATGTCCTGAAAGTTAACCCACCGATCTTCAGTTTGTGCTTTCACCCGTCTTGCGTATTGAGGCTCATTTTATAAACCAGGACCAGTCCAGTTTCAATCAGAACATTGGCACCCTGCCTCTCTGACACACTCAAACATCGTAAAAAAGTAACGCTTGCTTGCTTGTTTACTTGTCAACCTTGGCTCAGTGGGCAGCACCATCACCTTTAAGTCAGATGGTTGTGGGTTCAAGTCCCACTCCAAAGACTTGAGCACAAAATTCTAGGCTGAGCACAAAACTCCAGTGCAGTGCTGAGGGAGTGCTGCAGTGTCGGAGCTGCCGTCTTTCAGATGAGATGTTAAACCCAAGCCCTGTCTTCCCTCTCAGGTGGACTTAAAAGATCCCATGGCACTCTTTTTAGAAGAAGAGCAGGGGAGTTCTCCCCGGTGTTCTGGGGCCAATATTTATCCCTCAATCAACATCACTAAAAAACAAATTATCTGGTCATTATCACATTGCTGTTTCTGGGAGCTTGCTGTGTGCAAATTGGCTGTCACGTTTCCTACATTACAACAGTAACTACAATTCAAAAAGTACTTCATTGGCTGTAAAGCGCTTTGGGACATTCAATGGTCGTAAAAGGCGCTATATAAATGCAAGTCTTTCTTTACTAAGTTAGCTCCCAGAAGGGTAGGTATTGTTTCCCCATTAATACCATTGTCGATAATTTAAGAAAGTCTGGCCCAATAGAAGCAAACTTCAATTTCATTGGCAGCTTTACAAAAGAAAAAAAATGAATACTGCTCCAGTTGCATTTTTCACTGCTGTGTTCCACTTTATTATACAGCTGAGTAGAGAATGAGCTGGTACATTAAGCAGGAATCCAATCTGAGCTTGACTTCCCAATTATACTGTGGGGCGTGTGTTGGGGAATGCAAGCTGTAATGGCTTATAACTGAACCTTATAGAACCTGCTCCGATAATTCTGAGATTACTCTGGTTATAAATGGACCTCTTCCCAAGCCGGAATGATGTGTATAGTGGGGGTTCTGTGACCCGGGGGTTGGGTTCTGATCCTGATTGTGTGTGGCGGGAAGGTGAAATACAGCATTGTCCTCGCTGCCCAGCGCTGCAGGACAAGCTGGCAAGGATTTGCCACGTCCAGTCCCTCCCCCTTGCATTACAACAGGGACTGACTGCACTTCTAAAGTACTTCGACAGCTGTGGGACATCCTGCAAGACTCTAATAAATGCAAGTCTTTCTGCCTCGCGCTTTCCTGCAAAAATAACCTAAAATTGTTTAATGGTTTTCAAAATCTGCTCTGTATGTAATCGATTTTCTTGTGTAAAATGTCTATTGATGCTCCCATTAAGGACCAGTGATTGAATTGGCGCCTTGTGATTTGAACCTGTAACCTCATCCACTGGACCCTGTTTTTGCCAATAAACTCTGCCGTGTAGACTTAATTTTTGAGTGATTTATTTATTCCAGTGAAAGGAAGTTCTGCTCTCCATGTGAGTGTTCCCCTAAATCTCATCATGTTGTTTAAATTGCAATCTGGGCAATCCTGAGAGCTGACAATTGGTACCCCGCTTGTTTTGGATGTAAGCAAGTAAGTTCATAATCTAGGCTGCTGTATTACTGTAGTACTGATGGACTGCTGCATTGTTTCAGGAGAATGTTGAAGAACCTGTGGTGCTGTCTATTGTAAGAGCAGAGAGTATGCTGGAGGTCCTGGACGACTCCCTAGCCTTGAGACTTGAGCACAAAATCTAAGGAAGTGGTAACAGGGCACTTCGAAAATCATGATATGATTAGGCAGAGTCAACATGGTTTTATGTAGTGTCAGCTGTGGCTCAGTGGTAGCACACTTGCCTCTGAGTCAGAAGGTTGTGGGTTCAAGTCTCACTCCAGGGACTTGAGCACAAAAACCTAGGCTGTCATTCCGTTGCAGTACTGAGGGAATGCTGCAGTGTTGGAGGTGCCTTCTTTCAGATGAGACGCTAAACCAAGGCCCTGTCTGTTCTTTCGGGTGGATGTAAAAGATCTCATGGCACTATTTTGAAGAAGAACAGGGGGAGTTATCCCTGGTATCCAAGCCAGTATTTATCCCTCAATCAACTGGTTGGCAACCAGTAACTAGTGGAGTACTGCAGGGATCAGTGCGGGGACCCCAACTAATTACAATCTATATCAACGACTTGGAAGGGACTGAGTGTAACATAGTTTGCTGATGATACAAAGATGGGAGGAAAAGCAGTGTGTGAGGAAGACACAAAAAATCTGCAAAAGGACATAGGCTAAGTGAGTGGGCAAAAATTTGGCAGATGGAGTATAATGTTGGAAAGTGTGAGGTCATGCACTTTGGCAGAAAAAAATCAAAGAACAAGTTATTATTTAAATGGAGAAAGATTGCAAAGTGCCACAGTACAGTGGGACCTGGGGGTACTTGTGCATGAAACACAAAAGGATAGTGTGCAGGTACAGCAAGTGATCAGGAAGGCCAATGGTATGTTGGCCTTTATTGCAAAGAGGATAGAGTATAAAGGCAGGGAAGTCTTACTACAGCTATATAAGGTATTGGTGAGGCCACGCATGGAATACTGCGTGCAGTTTTGGTTTCTATATTTACAAAAGGATGTATTTGCTTTGGAGGCAGTTCAGAGAAGGTTCACTAGGTTGATCCCGGGGATGAGGGGGTTGACTTATGAGGAAAGGTTGGAGTAGGTTGGGCCTCTACTCATTGGAATTCAGAAGAATGAGAGGTGATCTTATCGAAACGTATAAGATTATGAGGGGCTTGACAAAGTGGATGTAGAGAGGATGTTTCCACTGATGGGGGAGACTAGAACTAGAGGGCATGATCTTAGAATAAGGGGCCGCCTATTTAAAACAGAGATGAGGAGAAATTTCCTGAGGTTTGTAAATCTGTGGAATTCGCTGCCTCAGCTGTGGAAGCTGGGACATCGAATAAATTTAAGACAGAAATAGACAGTTTCTTAAACGATAAAGGGATAAGGGGTTATGGGGAGCGGGCAGGGAAGTGGAGCTGAGTCCATGATCAGATCAACCATGATCTTATTGAATGGCGGAGCAGGCTCGAGGGGCCAAATGGCCTACTCCTGCTCATGTTTCTTATGTTAAGTCTTTTTTTAGCAAAGTAAAATTGTGTTTGACAAATCTATCAGTTTTTTGCAGGTGTAATTAGCAGGGTAGATAAAGGAGAACCAGTTGATGTAGTATATTAGTATATCTTTCCCCATATTCCTACAATTTTCTTCCACCAAGTATTTTATCCAATTCCCTTTTGAAGGCTATTATTGAATCTGTATCCACCACCTATCAGGCAGTGCATTCCAAATCCTAACCACTTGTTGCGTAAAAAAAAATTTCCTCATGTTGCCTCAGCATCTTTTGACAATCACCTTAAAATGTGCCTTCTGGTTATCAACCCGTCATTGGAAACAGTTTTTCTTTATTTACTCTATCTGAACCCTTCATTATTTTAAACATCTCCATTAAATCTCCTGTTAGCCTTCGCTGCTCGAAGGACAACCCAACCTCTGCAGTCTATCTACGAAACTGTAATTCCCTCATCCCTGGAAACATTCTAGTAAATCTCTTCCATACCCACTACAAAGCCTTCGCGTCCTTCCTAAAGTGTGGTGCCCAGAATTGGACAATAATACTCCAGCGGGGCCTGAACGAGTGTTTTATGTAAGTTTAGCATAACTTCCTGACCTTTGTACTCTGCCTCTCTTTATAAAGCCCAGGATGGTTTATTCACTGCTTTGTTAACCAGTCCTGCCACCTTCAAAGATTTGTGGACAAACACCCACAGGTCTCTCTGTTCTTGCGCCCCCGCCCCCCATCTAAAAGTTGTACCATTTAGTGTGTATTGTCTCTCCTCATTCTTCCTAACAAAATGTATCACCTCACACTTTTCTGCATTGAATTTTGTCTGCCATATGTCTGCCCATTCCACCAGCCTGTCTATGGCCTCTTGCAGTCTATCACTATCCTCCTCACTGTTAACTACACTTCCAAGTTTCGTGTCATCTGCAAATGTCAAAATTGTGCCCTGCACCCCTCCAAGTCCAAGTCACTAATGCATATCAAAAGTAGCAGTGGTCCTTCTTAACACTGAGCCCTGAGGAACACCACTGTATACCTCCCTCCAGTCTGCAAAACAACCATTCACCGCAGCTCTCTGTGTGTTCTGACGAAAGGTCATCGGCCTGAAACGTTAACTCTCTCTCTCTCTCCACAGATGCTGCCTGATCTGCAGAGTATTTCCAGCGTTTTCGTGTTTTTATTTCCGATTTCCAGAATCCGCAATAGTTTGCTTTTGCCTCTGTTTTCAATCCTTTAGCCAATTTTGTATCCATGATGCTGCTGCCCCTTTTGTCCCATAGGCTTCAATTTTGCTAACAAGCCAACATTCCTTTCCCCCTCATGTACTTATCTCGCTTCCTCTTAAATGCATCCATGCTACTCGCTTCAACCACTCCCTGTGGTAGCGAGTTCCACATTCTAACCACTCTCTGGTTTCCATGACTTGTTCAATTTTTAAATTAAACAAAGATGTGGTGAGCAGTAACCCAAGCATGATACGAATAATGGTTTCCCCCGCCCCCCCATAGTTGTGGATTTCTCTATCCCCTGTATTTCTGACTCATGCTGAGATACAGTCCGAATGGCACCAGTCCCGACCCCCCCTGGATACCAGCCTCCCTCCCACTCTCTTGGTATCTTGCCCAAAATGAACATTCTCCCTTTGGACGCCTGGACAGTGAGTGCCGGCAGATTATTTGAGCGTGGAGGGGTTCATCGCTAAACACTTTCCGTCGTGGCCCTGAAGATGGCCCTCGGGCCTGGAAGCCCCCTTGCCCAGGGTTAGGGTGTCCAGATGCTGCCTGGCAGAGTTCAGCTAACAAAGCCCAAAGTGGGAATTCGTGGTCAATGATTACCTCGAACTTTCCTTTTGGGGCCCCGCGGCCCCTTTAACCAGCTGTGCGTCCGATTCACAATTACGCGCATGCGCGGTTTTTCCCTTTTAAAAGCCGGTGAGCCGACTGCGCAGGACCCCCTGAGCGTTGCATGGCCGCGCAGCTTAAAGGGAACATCGGTGGTGGTCTGTATGGCTCAGTGTTACAATGGCCGTGCCTTTTACCCATCAGCAATGCTCCCTGTAGACTGCACAATGTCCTGATTCTTTCAATGTGCGGTCCTTTTCAATTCCTGCGTATGTGCGGTATTGCCGATGTAAAAGCTTGTGAGTGGCCTGCTCGGGAGGACCCTGCCGATTACCTTGTGGCCATGCACGCAGCTCAGAGGGAACATTGGCCATCAGGCCAATGGAAGCGGTAACGTTTTTTTAATATATTTGCTTCTGTCTAGTGTCAGCTGTGGTTGTAGGTTCAAGTCTCACTCCAGGCACACAATCTATGCTGACACTCCAGTGCATCAGTAAATCTGAGGGAGTGCTGCACTGTTGGAGAAGCCATCTTTCGGATGAGACGTTACAATGAGGCCCCGTCTGCTCCCTCAGGTGGGTGTAAAAGATCCCATGGCACTATTTTGAAGAAGAGCAGGGGAGTTATCCCCAGTATCCTGGCCAATATTTATCCCTCAATCAACATAACAAAAACAGATTATCTGGTCATTATCACATTGCTGTTTGTAGGAGCTTGCTGCGCGCAAATTGGCTGCAGCGTTTCCCACTTTACAACAGTGACTACACTCCAAAATTACTTCATTGGCTGTAAAACGCTTTGAGATGTCCAGTGGTCATGAAAGGCGCTATATAAATGCAAGTCTGTGTTTCTGTTCTACCACTGTAAGGACTGCCTTTTTGAATGGGTGCCAGGAACAGTTTGGTTAGTCCTCTCTCTGAATAGCATCATACTAACCTCTTCGTGAACTTTCTCTTTCTCCTCCTCTCATGAATTTGCAGCCTTGGGTTGGGGCTCAATCCACCGGCCATCCTCGGTTACCTCTGAAGGTGAACACCGCCCTCAACTTCTCCGACATAGAATTTTTTCAGGCCGCCATGGGCGGGAAATCGCTGAAATACGGGCCAGAGTGCAATAGTGCGACATGCATTCGTCAGCCCACTGACGCCCTTTACAGGAGAGCAGGCCTTTGGCACTGCAGCTAAACAGCAGCGAGATACAGCCATGCTGTTTTATTGGTTTGCCAGCTGCCGCAACGCCCAGGGTGCGAGTGATGCCCTCGGGTACCCGCAGAACAGCCAATGACAACAGGATGAGCCTCCATTTCTTCAGATTGTGCGTGACCACAATACGGATGCAGAAAGTTGCACCAAGTCCCGCTCACCCATCACCCCTGTGCTCACTGACCGTCATTTGCTCCCAGTTAAGCAACGCCTCGATTTTAAAATTCTCATCCTTATTTACAAATCCCTCCATGACCTCGCCCCTCCCTATCTCTGTCATTTCCTCCAGCCCCACAACCCCCCCCCCCCCGAGATGTCTGCGCTCCTCTAATACTGTCCTCCTGAGCATCCCTGATCATAATCGCTGAACCATTGGTGGCCATGCCTTCTGTTGCCTGGACCCCAAGCTCTGGAACTCCCTCCCTAAACCTCTCCGCCTCTCTACTTATTTTTCCTCCTTCAAGACGCTCCTTAAAACCTACCTCTTTGACCAAGCTTTTGGTAACCAGCCCTAATTTCTACTTATGCAGCTCGGTGCCAAATTTTAAAATCTTATAATACTCCTGTGAAGCACCTTCGGACATTTCACTATGTTAAAAATCTAATGGGAATATTTGTTCAAAAACCTTCTCCTTTATAAAAGAATACTCACCATCAACGACTTTGATGTTTCAGTTAAAAACTCCCTATTGCCTTTATATAGCCCCTATAGAATGTGTAGCAACATAGCACAAGGCGCCACTCTGATGACCAATGGGCAGTGCCCCATGAATCCTTGGATAGCCCCTGAGTAAACAGTGGGGGCTATGACTTCAAGCCAGCTTGAAAACTGTCCCAAAAGCCAGCTATTGCTGGAAAAACATGTTACAGCCTGTAGAGTTGTACCTCAAAGACAGGCAGCTCTCAGATTTGTAGTTTTAGTTCCCTGTTATTTACTATTCAGTCACTCTGGGACACTCCCTACTGATCACATTACCAGAGTCGATTAGTGGGGAGGGAGACCTGACTTTTATGCTGGCAATAAAATACAATGCGCCATGGTTGGTTAGGTAGATATTGTATCATGATAACTTTCTTAGGAGAATCTCTCTGCACACGGTAATCAAAATAGCTTCAACCTTCAAATTTATGTCTATGTGTATAACATCAGAATAACATTCCCTACCATCCTGCTGTACCTGCATGCCAACCTTCAATGACTGATGTACCATGACACCCAGGTCTCGTTGCACCTCCCCTTTTCCTAATCTGTCACCATTCAGATAATAGTCTGTCTCTGTTTTTACCACCAAAGTGGATAACCTCACATTTATCCACATTATACTTCATCTGCCATGCATTTGCCCACTCACCTAACCTATCCCAGACACTCTTCAGCCTCATAGCATCCTCCTCGCAGCTCACACTGCCACCCAACTTAGTGTCATCTGCAAATTTGGAGATACAACATTTAATCCCCTCGTCTAAATCATTAATGTACAATGTAAACAGCTGGGGTCCCAGCACAGAACCTTGCG
This sequence comes from Pristiophorus japonicus, assembly GCF_044704955.1. NCBI lineage: Eukaryota > Metazoa > Chordata > Chondrichthyes > Pristiophoridae > Pristiophorus > Pristiophorus japonicus. Next base: position 172,880,382 of record NC_091989.1, read on the forward strand.
GTACCCCACTAGTCACTGCCTGCCATTCTGAAAAGTCCCCATTTACTCCTACTCTTTGCTTCCTGTCTGACAACCAGTTCTCAATCCACGTCAGCACACAACCCCCAATCCCATGTGCTTTAACTTTGCACATTAATCTCTTGTGTGGGACCTTGTCGAAAGCCTTCTGAAAGTCCAAATACATCACATCAACTGGTTCTCCCTTGTCCACTCCACTGGAAACATCCTCAAAAAATTCAAGATTTGTCAAGCATGATTTCCCTTTCACAAATCCATGCTGACTTGGACCTATCATGTCACCTCTTTCCAAATGCGCTGCTTTGACATCCTTAATAATTTATTCCATCATTTTACCCACTACTGATGTCAGGCTGACCGGTCTATAATTCCCTGTTTTCTCTCTCCCTCCTTTTTTAAAAAGTGGGGTTACATTGGCTACCCTCCACTCCATAGGAACTGATCCAGAGTCTATGGAATGTTGGAAAATGACTGTCAATGCATCCGCTATTTCCAAGGCCATCTCCTTAAGTACTCTGGGATACAGTCCATCAGGCCCTGGGGATTTATCGGCCTTCAATCCCATCAATTTCCCCAACACAATTTCCCGATTAATAAGGATTTCCCTCAGTTCCTCCTTGTTACCAAACCCTCTGACCCCTTTTATATCTTATCTTTCATAAGTATCTGAAGGAAAAAATTTGCAGGGCTATGGGGAAAGGGCTGGGGAGTGGGACTAGCTGAGAGTCAGCATGGGTTCGACTGGCTGAATGGCCTTCCGTGCTGTAACTACTCTATGATTCTATACTCCAGTGCCACGTGCTAGTGAGAGTAGAAATAAGAAGATATGGCAGGTTAATGTATGGCTAGGGACACAGTGCTGAAGGGAGGGCACCAAATTCATGGGACTTGGGACCAGTTCTGTGGCAGGAGGGAGCAGCTTGCACTATTGCCTGTTTTGTGCACTAGATGATTTTCAGCCCATTATTTTCTGTCACTTTATATTGTTCTGTAGTATAAATAGGTTGCAGAGTCACAGGTCAATAAAACCACCTTCATCCATTGTTAATTTTGTTGATGGTTGGCTTAGAACACAAGAGATTAGGAATAAGTCATGGTCATTCAACTCATCCAGCTCACCCTGTCGATTAGGTTCATATACAGGACTGGGACAGTTCCACAAGTGAGGAGGACTTACATTGCACTTAAGGTTACACATTAGAATATGTATCCCTCTCTATGTAAAGTTTAAAAATATATATTATTACATTGTTTTTTTCCTGCAATCACAGTAGTAAAAGTATTATTCTTTAATTTTACACACAGTAGAAAACTTTACATGACCTCCGGTACATGTTGGTAAGAAAGGTAGGCAAAATATCAAAATCAGTTCTTCACACAACCCCCAAACAAAAAGCTAACACATTTGGCAAGAAATTGGTTCTGTCGATGCACTCAAGATTGTGCGCCAGAAGCCAGAGACCCGAGTGTTGTTCGAAATTGGGCCTCTGGCATCATCAGCATTATTCTGGAAAACTGCTAATTGGGTGTCCAGAGGAAACTTGCTGGTTGACCCTCCATGAATTTGGAGCACTCCAGAAGTGGCCCTCAAGTAGGTCCTGGGTGGAGGAGGGAGGGGGGCGCAGGTAGGAGGACAGGAGGGGGCAAATGTGGATCATCAGCGGCGTTCGCTCTGGCTCTACATGAAGGTAAGTAAAAAAAAAGAAACTTCCTTTTCGTTGACGGCCTCCTGTCATCCATTTAAGGACCGCTGGCTGGGACATAGCAATAACAGGAAAAACTGAGTGGAGTATGCCTAGCACGAGGCATTAGGCCCTTTATTAGCATATGCAAGGGGCTTAATGTCTGTTTAATGCAGCTGTCAGGATTGCCAGGTTAGATGCAGGAAGAATGTTCCCGATGTTGGGGAAGTCCAGAACCAGGGGTCACAGTCTAAGGATAAGGGGTAAGCCATTTAGGACCCAGATGAGGAGAAACTTCTTCACCCAGAGAGTGGTGAACCTGTGGAATTCTCTACCACAGAAAGTTGTTGAGGCCAATTCACTAAATATATTCAAAAAGGAGTTAGATGAAGTCCTTACGACTAGGGGGATCAAGGGGTATGGTGAGAAAGCAGGAAGGGGGTACTGAAGTTGCATGTTCAGCCATGAACTCATTGAATGGCGGTGCAGGCTCGAAGGGCCGAATGGCCTACTCCTGCACCTATTTTCTATGTTTCTATGTTAAAGGCGCTATATAAATACAAGTTGTTGTTGTTCGTCCTTTGTAATTCAGCTCTCCCTGAACTCTTCAGGGAAGAGAGTCAAATCAACAGGTGGCATCCGGGTAACAAAGCCTACCCTCGGCTCCCATGGCAAGTGACCCCAATCAGAGGGGTCTGAACAACAACAGCAGCAGAGGGGTGCTACCCAACGAGGCACACTGCTCTATTGGACTGGTCATTGACTGAGCCACTCGGGGTGTCGAAAGCTGACTTTCACTGTCGGGTCCGGAGAGGCACTGCACTTTTCTTCCACATTGGGTGACAGGCATAGCTATTGCCTGCTGTGTGCTTCACCACTTTGTGCTTCAGGAAGGGCTGGACTTTGATGGCTGGCGAGGAGGCCCTTGCCCAGTTGTTAGCAGAACAACATGGAGCAGACCATCACAATGACCAGCTCTCAAAGGAATCGTCACTGGCCGCACAAGGGAACACAGATCTTCTCTTCTCTGAAATACAGTCCACTTTTGATATCACAGTCTGAGCTCCTCCCCCACTGCAAATAAAGGGACACTCAACAACTTATATCACACTCAATCAGCTCCGCTGGGCGGGCCACATTGTTCACATGCCAGACACGAGACTCCCGAAACAAGCGCTCTACTTGGAACTCCTTCACGGCAAACGAGCCAAAGGTAGACAGAGGAAACGTTACAAGGACATCCTCAAAGCCTCCCTGATAAAGTGCAGCATCCCACCGACACCTGGGAGTTACTGGCCCAAGACCGCCCTAAGTGGAGGAAGTGCATCCGGGAGGGCGCTGAGCACCTCGAGTCTCATCGCTGAGAGCATGCAGAAACCAAGCGCAGGCAGTGGAAAGAGCGTGCGGCAAACCTGTCCCACCCACCCCTTCCTTCTACCACTGTCTGTCCCACCTGTGACAGAGACTGTGGTTCTCGTATTGGACTGTTCAGCCACCTAAGAACTCACTTTTAGAGTGGAAGCAAGTCTTCCTCGACTCCGAGGGACTGCCTATGATGATATTTATACAGCGCCTTTAACATAGTACAACGTCCCAAGGTGCTTCACAGGACCATTATCAAACAAGTTGACACTGAGCCAGTTAAGGAGATATTAGGACAGGGGATCAAAAGCTTAAGGAGCATCTTAAAGGAGGAGAAAGAGGTAGGCTCAAATCACTACCTATTCTACCATATGATAACACAACATCCCTCTTTGCCCTTACATGACCATACCAGTAATTATCACCCGAGTGAAGACATCAGCACCAAATGAGTGCACCTTTACAGTAACATAGTAGCGGCAAGATACCGACTGGCCTACTCCTGCTCCTATTTCTTATGTTCTTATGACCTCACCATCGCATAAATGGCAATATTTACGCCTCAATCAACTAAAACATTATCTGGTCATTATCACATTGTGGGAGCTTGCTGTGTGCAAATTGGCTGCCGCGTTTTCCATATTACAACAGTGACTACACTCCAAAACAAGTACATCTTTGGGTGTGAAGAGATTTGGGCACATCCTGAGGGCATGAAAGGTGCTATATAAATGCAAGACTTTCTCATGGCGAGGGCTGAGTTCCTCCCCATGAGCTCCATGATTTTTCCATGAATAGGGTGAGATATTTAGTGGAGAAGAGTGTGCCAAGAGCTTGAGAGCACTTAAGTAAGATATAGAAGAAAGACTAGCATTTATATAGCGCCTTTCACGACCATCGGACATACCAAAGCGCTGTATAGCCAATGAAGTAATTTTGAAGTGTAGTCACTGTTGCAATGTAGGAAATATGTTGAGGTATCAATCATATAATCATAGAAATTTACAGCATGGAAGGAGGACTTCTGGCCTATCGTGTCCATGCTGTTTGAAGCTGAGGATGGGCTTTTAGGATTGTACATGTAAGTAATTGCTGTTGTGGGAGCTAGGTGGTCATAGTGCAAGGTCAAGTGAGAGCTGCCTGAACCGTATGAACAATGACGGGCAGGAAAAGACCCTCTGGTCCATCAAAGACTGCCCCACACAATGGTGATACTTTGTGTATCACAATACATACACTCTCCACCCCACCCGAAACCATGTGATCACCTGGGAGAGGCATAAAAACAGATCAAAGCCCAGGCCAATTTTGGGGGGGGTGGGGGGGAAGGAATTCCAAGAAATTCTTCTCCGACTACTTTTTGTAAAATATGATTAAAACATGCAGTGAAATTGTGCGAGAGTGAAGTGTGAGAGCCATTGACTTTGCTTTCCTGCTTGTCCCCTCAGTCCGCTGCTGGAATGTGCAGGCTGAACATTGTTTTTGAAGGCTGTACATGAGTTTCCATGCAATTCAGCTCCATGCACCTGTTTTACACAGGTTTTTGACCAATGCCCACTCCAATGGGTAACTCCTTCTGCAGGGTGCGTTGAGGAAGTTCTGGTCCCGCCCCACCACAATGTTCTCAGACATGATTGGCTGAAAGACCGTGCTCAAGATTTTTCTTTCAGCCAATAGGAGAGTAACATTTGACAAGCTTGGACCTGAGGTGCTGGAGAGATCGGTAAAGGTAAATTTAAGATTTAAACAGTAAATCACAGCATAAACATTTATTTTTTAAATGTAAAAAAAAAGAAGGTGCAAAGGTAAAGAAATGGCAGACCAATTGAATAAATACTTTGGTTCTGTCTTCACGAAGGAAGACACAAATAACCTTCCGGAAATACTAGGGGACCGAGGGTCTAGAGAGAAGGAGGAACTGAAGGAAATCCTTATTAGTCAGGAAATTGTGTTGGGGAAATTGATGGGATTGAAGGCCGATAAATCCCCAGGGCCTGATAGTCTGCATCCCAGAGTACTTAAGGAAGTGGCCCTAGAAATAGTGGATGCATTGGTGATCATTTTTCAGCAGTCTATCGATTCTGGCTCAGTTCCTATGGACTGGAGGGTAGCTAATGTAACACCACTTTTTAAGAAAGGAGGGAGAGAGAAAACGGGAAATTATAGACTGGTTAGCCTGACATCAGTTGTGGGGAAAATGTTGGAATCAATTATTAAAGATGAAATAGCAGCGCATTTGGAAAGCAGTGACAGGATCGGTCCAAGTCAGCATGGATTTATGAAAGGGAAATCATGCTTGACAAATCTAGAATTTTTTGAGGATGTAACTGGTAGAATGGACAGAGGAGAACCAGTGGATGTGGTGTATTTATCTTTCAAAAGACTTTTGACAAGGTCCCACACAAGAGATTGGTGTGAAAAATTAAAGCACATGGTATTGGGGGTAATGTATTGATGTGGATAGAGAACTGGTTGGCAGACAGGAAGCAGAGAATCGGGATAAACGGGTCTTTTTCAGAATGGCAGGCAGTGACTAGTGGGCTGCTGCAGGGCTCCGTGCTGGGACCCCAGCTATTTACAATATACATCAATGATTTGGATGAAGGAATTGAGTGTAATATCTCCAAGTTTGCAGATGACACTAAGCTGGATGGCGGTGTGAGCTGTGAGGAGGATGCTCAGAGGCTCCAGGGTGACTTGGACAGGTTAGGTGAGTGGGCAAATGCATGGCAGATGCAGTATAATGTGGATAAATGTGAGGTTATCCACTTTGGTGGTAAAAACACGAGGGCAGAATATTATCTGAATGGAGGCAGATTAGGACAAGGGGAGGTGCAACGAGACCTGGGTGTCATGGTTCATCAGTCATTGAAAGTTGGCATGCAGGTACAGCAGGCGGTGAAGAAGGCAAATGGCATGTTGGCCTTCATAGCTAGGGGATTTGAGTATAGGGGCAGGGAGGTCTTGCTGCAGTTGTACAGGGCCTTGGTGAGGCCTCACCTGGAATATTGTGTTCAGTTTTGGTCTCCTAATCTGAGGAAGGATGTTCTTACTATTGAGGGAGTGCAGCAAAGGTTCACCAGACTGATTCCCAGGATGGCAGGACTGACATATGAGGAGAGACTGGATCGACTGGGCCTGTAGTCACTGGAGTTTAGAAGGATGAGAGGGGATCTCATAGAAACATATAAAATTCTGACGGGACTGGACAGGTTAGATGCAGGAAGAATGTTCCCGATGTTGGGGAAGTCTAGAACCAGGGGATACAGTCTAAGGATAAGGATAAGGGGTAAGCCATTTAGGACCAAGATGAGGAGAAACTTCTTCACTCAGAGTTGTTAACCTGTAGAATTCTCTACCGCAGAGAGTCGTTGATGCCAGTTCATTGGATATATTCAAGAGGGAGTTAGATATGGCCCTTACGGCTAAAGGGATCAAGGTGATTGGCAAAAAAAACAAAGGCGAGATGAGGAAAAACCTTTTTTACCCAACAAGTGGTCAGGATTTGGAATGCACTGCCTGATAGGGAGGTGGATACTGATTCAATAGTAGCCTTCAAAAGGGAATTGGATAAATACTTGAAGGAGAAAAATTGCAGGAATATGGGGAAAAAGCGGGGGAGTGGGACATCGGATTACACAGGATATACGGCACAGAAACAGGCCATTCGGCCCAACCAGTCCATGCCGGCATTTATGCTCCACTCGAGCCTCCTCCCGTCTTTCCTCATCCAAATCTATCCACATAACCCTCTATTCCCTTCTCCCTCATATTCTTGTCTAGCCTCCCCTTAAATGCATCTATACTATTCACTTCAACCACTCCCCGTGGTAGAGAGTTCCATAATCCCACCACTCTCTGCGTAAAGACGTTTCTCCTGAATTCCCTATTGGATTTCTTGCTGACTATCTTATATTGATGGACTCTAGTTTTGCTCTTCCCCACAAGTGGAAACATTCTCTCTGTATCCACTCGATCAAAACCTTTCAAAATTTTAAAGACCTCTATTAGGTCACCCCTTGACCTGCTTTTTTCAAGAGCAAAGAGACCCAGCCTGTTCATCCTTTCCTGATATGTATACCTTTGCATTTCTGGTAGCATCCTTGTAACGAACTGGATTGCTCTTCGAAAGAATCAGCACAGACTCGATGGGCCGAATGGCCCCCTTCTGTGCTGTGCTATTTTATGATTCTATAATAATTAGTGATAATATGTTAATATTGGGCAATTGCTCAGTGCTGGTGCATTGGAGGAATGGGAAAAAAGACAGCAGACTAAGAAAGCACAGAATACCCTGAGCTTTTAGTAGTCTGAGGGTTAAAAACCTTTGGCTAAATTAAAAGCGCGGAGCTCCTGTGGGATGCTGCAACCAGATCAGGTTGCTCTCAGCTATGCAGTTGCTTCCTTTTGTTGTGAAGCTGTGCACGGCAGTGTTTGTACCACAAATACATTACACCCGAGCTAATCTGACAGGAGTCAAAGGTCAATTTGTCGGGAGCATGGGAATTTGAAAATTCTTACGGTCTTGTTGAAGCGTTCCTGTATGAACCTCAGCAACAGCAGCGTTCAAAGTGAATTTAAGTCACTGGGATTCCTGTCTGCAAGTAACAGGAACAAGATTTGCTGGATTAAGCCCGTGGTTTTCAAAACTTTTCTCAGTAAAGGATCTCCTGCAAATAATGACACGCACTCCAAGGGACCTCTCATCCTAATTTCCGAAAGACAGTGTCAAATAGCCAAAGGAAAACAATTCTGTCATCGCAGGGATATTTTTTATGGCAAGAGAAATATCTTGGCCAGTCGGCCAAGAAATCCAGAAATTTGATTACCTCAAGAAATCCCGAGAGTCGAGGCGGATAGAACCCCCGGGGTAAGGAATGTGGACACACTTAATGTGGAGAAGCAGCCAAAAGACAGCGCTGAGTTCCGCAGAGCATTGTGGGATGATGGTCATAGGGAGGCCTGGTAGCTTCAGGTCTGGCTCAGTTCATACAACCTGACACCAGAATCGGGTTTGCCTTCGACCGTTTATTTTCGATTTTCTTTTTAAAATCTATGTTTTCAAAGCCTACATTCCCCCTCTCTTTAATTTTGGAGGCGTTATCCTTGGTCCCCTCCCCCCAGCCGACAACTCCCTGGGCTCCATGAACCCCATTCACCCCAACCACTTGGCCGTGTGACATCAGTCCACAGCACTCGCTTTGCCTATTTCTGGCTGATATTTTTTCTTTTCCCTCCTTCTTTGTGAGAACATAAGAAATAGAAGCAGGAGTAGGCCATTCGGCCCCTCGAGCCAGCTCAGCCATTCAATGACATCATGGCTGATCTTCTACCTCAACTCCACTTGCTTGCACTGTCCCCGTATCCCTTGATTTCCCTTAATATCTAAATGTGAGGAAATGTTTGGCCGGTGTTTGGTGCCTTAGGTACTGTCCCCACTGCTGGTCAAGAACAGAGAGACCCTCATTAAGGACAACGAGGCAGTCAGGGCCCGCTGGAAGGAGTACTTCGAAGATCTCCTTAACCGAGACTCTGCCTTCGACGCGAGTGTCCTCGACTCCATCCCGCAGCATGCGACCTGCCACCATCTCAGCAAAACCACAGCCCTGCACGAGGTAGAAAAGGCCACCCGTCAGCTCAAGAAGAACACGGCCTCAGAAGCAGATGGTCTACAGGGCAGTAGTGATACCCGCCTCCTATATGGCTCAGAGTCATGCATTATATACAGCAGACACCTCAAAGCGCTGGAGAAGTACAACCAACGCTGCCTCTGCAAGATCCTGCAAATCCCCTGGGTGGACAGATGCACCAACATCAGTGTTCTCGCTCAGGCCAACATCCCCAGCATCGAAGCACTGACCACGCTCGACCAGCTCCATTGGGCGGGCCACATCGTCTGCATGCCCGACACGAGACTCCCTAAGCAAGCGCTCTATTTGGAACTCCTACACGGCAAGCGAGCCCCAGGTGGGCAGAGGAAACATTTCAAGGACACCCTCAAAGTCTCCTTGATAAAGTGCAACATCCCCACCGGCACCTGGGAATCCCTGGCCCAAGACCGGCCAAAATGGATGAAGAGCAACTGGGAGGGCGCTGAGCACCTCGAGTCTCGTCGCCGAGAGCATGCAGAAATCAAGCATAGACAGCGGAAGGAGCGTGCGGCAAACCAGTCCCACCCACCCTTTCCTTCAACCATGGTCTGTCCCACCTGTGACAGAGACTGTATTTCCTGCATTGGACTGTACAGTCACCTGAGAACTCACTTTTAGAGTGGAAGCAAGTCTTCCTCGATTCCGAGGGACTGCCTATGATGACAATGATGTGGTACTGTCCCTAATGTAGGTTTGCCAAATAATTATTATCGGCAACAAGACGGTTGCTACTTGCACACTTCGTTTAACCAAACTCCAAAACTACTTGTACTTTCAACCTCTTTTCATAGCATCGTGCCCTATGTTACACCACTCCTACCCTACACTGCACCAGTTCTACCTACACTGTACCACTTATGCCGTACCATATTCCACCCCGACCCTACCCTACACTATACCCACCATCTGCACCTTACATTATAGGCGCAGCAGAGCTGGTCTCCAGTCGTCTTGGTCAATCTTCACCACTGGACCAAGACCTGGCTCTGTCAAGCCTGTGTGATGGCTGATGTGCAACGGTCACCACACGTTAAATAAACCCACGCACAGACATCTTCCACCCTTTAAGATGTAACTCATTGTAGCACCTGTGAGCCCATCTTTCTTTGGTGTGAAGAGCGTCATCCTCATCACGAGGGACTGCCCAGTAGTAGTAGTATATTATATCACCTTATCCTACAAGATGCCACCTTGCTCTATGTCACACCACCTGTGCCCTACACTATCCCATCTCTGCCCTGTGCCACACTACCCAGTGCTGCATTCCATCATCCTGCCCTACACAACACCACCCCTGCCTTACAGTAACCCCTCCACCCCTCCCTATACTTCCCCACTCTGTGTTACATCATCCCTGACCTACTTGATTCCACCATTGCCCTACCAGTGGAGCCCCGGGCTCTCCCCACATGGCCCTACATAATGTCACCCTTGCCCTGTCTTATTTTGAGCAGTTTATTTTTCCCAAGCTGCTACTTGCTGATTTTACAAGCGCTATCGTTCAAACCACGCGTGCAGAGGTCGTGAAGGTTACAGACGTACACTGGGTGCACTCGACAGATCGTGAATCCAGCAGAGCATAATGACTTTGAACTAGTCTCTGGTGACGCGTGTATCCTGTGGTGTGGAACTGAACCATACGGATTGTGCAAGTCCTTGCTGTGATCTGTGCTGAGTAAGCTGATCTCTGCCAGAATGGCAGCAGCAGCATTAGAATTATCCTCAGCATCCAAGGAGGAGACATCAGCCCGGGTTCCCACTCTGTGTGTTGATCCCTGCTAGAAGGACACGTGCGGCAAGAAAGAAAAAAACCCTGTATTTACACAGTGCCTCACACGACCTCAGCACGTCCCAACGTGTTTTATAGCCAATGAAGTACTTTTGAAGTGTAGTCACTGCCGCAATGTAGGAAATGCAACGCTAAATTTGCATACAGCAAGCTCCCACAAAAAGCAATAATGACCAGATTATCTTTTTTTTAGTGATGTTGATCGACGGATAAATATTGGCCAGGACACCAGGGATAAACTCCCCTGCTCTTCTTTGAAATAGTGCCATGGGATCTTTTATGTCCACCTGAGAGGGCAGATGGGGCCTCGATTTAATGTCTCATCTGAAAGACGGCACCTCTGACAGTGCAGCACTCTCTCAGCACTGCACTGGAGTGTCAGCCTGGATTATCTGCTCAAAATCTCTGGAGAGCGACTTGAAACCATGGCCTTCTGACTCGGATACGAGAATGCTGCCCACTGAGTCAAGGCTGACACCTGTAGATGTCGGGTGGAGGAAAGAGAGAATTGAACGGGGTAGGATAAATTAAACAGCAGTAGCTGCATTGTGCTGATGTAAATATGATAGTTGAGGCATTGCTACTCACGGAGATGCGCTGTTTGTGTCCCCAGGAGAGACAGAGCTGTGTATTTTAAGTTAAATCTAAAGCCTTTTCTGAAGGAGCTGTAAAGTGGTTTGAAATTGACCGTTGCTACACTCCTCCCTCAGTCGTGTCACTTACTGTTCGGTGTGGCTGAGTGCTTTGCTGTTACACTCTCTGCTTCACTAAATGCATTTTGATGGATCTATGGATATCTTTGCCATCTGACTCGATCGGGGTGAGTACAGCTAAGCACTGTCTATCTGTGCGCAATGCAGCACATTCCCACTGACTGGCGCACTCTGATGATTGGCATGCTCACAGGCCATTCTTTTTGGTGTAGTAATTATCTTAAAAGTACATAAGAACATAAGAAATAGGAGCAGGAGTAGGCCATTTGGCCCCTCGAGCCTGCTCCGCCATTCAATAAGATCATGGCTGATCTGATCTTGGCCTCAGCTCCATTTCCCTGCCCGCTCCCCATAACCCTCGACTCCCTTATCGTTCAAAAATCTGTCTATCTCCACCTTAAATATATTCAGTCTCCACAGCTCTCTGGGACAGAGAATTCCAGCGATTCACGACCCTCTGAAAGAAGAAATTCCTCCTCATTTCCATCTTAAATGGGCGACCCCTTATTCTGAATCTCTGCATCTCCCTGTAAAGCCCCCTCATTATCTTATATGTTTCAATAAGATCACCTCTCATTCTTCTAAACTCCAATGATTATAGGGCCCAACCTGCTCAACTTTTCTTCATAAGACAACCCCTTCATCTCAGGAATCAACCTCGTGAACGTTCTCTGAACTGCCTCCAATGCAAGTATATCCCTCAAGACCAAAGTCCTTTGGAGACCAAAACTGCAGGCAGTACTCCAGGTGTGGTCGCACCAATGTACATCTTAACAGTAGGGTGTAAAGAATCCTCTTTTAAGGCAGCAACAGCCGATAGTTGGTGAAAGTCTCCCACCGTGTGTTAAGGGGCTGCCGCTGATTTGTATCGGGCAATGCGTATATATGCACGGAGTGAATATTGTCACCACTGTGTCAGCCTGCGTGGTGAAGGTGCTCCCACAGTGCTGTTGGGAAGGGAGTTGGAAGCAGGATCGGGACTTGTGGTTATCATCTACAGAATCTCCCAGCTCATGACCAAAACTACAGCAAACAGAGGCTCCCGACTGCAGCAAGATTATTGCTGCAGCAGAATACAATGAATGGAGGATTGTTACATAATACAAGTTGTGTGTTAAAATCAATCCCTGTTACTTACAGCAGTGGGGGCTCCAGGTGAGATTGTCGGGGGAATTTCGCAACCATCTCCATTCTGGCCGCGATCTGTATCACTGAATGCAGCCTTTTAAATATTGTTACTTTTCAATAGGGGTACGGTAACATAGTGGTTATATTACTGGACTAGTAATCCAGAAGCCTGGACTAATGATCAGGAGACATGAGCTCAAATCCCACCATGGCAGCTGGGGAATATAAATTCAGTTACTTAAATAAATCTGGAATTAAAAAGCTAGTATTAGTAATGGTGACCATGAAAATAGCGGATTGTCATAAAAACCCAAATGGTACACTAGTGCCCTTTAGGGAAGGAAACCTGCCGTCCTTACCTGCTCTGGGCCTATATGTGACTCCAGACCCACAGCAATGTGGTTGACTCCAATGGCGTAGTAAGCCACTCAGTTGTACTAAGTGGGAGTACCTTCGCCACATGGACTGCAGCAGTTCAAAAAGGCAGTTCAAAAAGCTTGACACCATCCAGGACAAAGAAGCCTGCTTGATTTGGCATCCACCTCCTTCAACATTCACTCCCCCCACCACCAGCGCACCATGTCTACAGTGTGTACCATCTACACGATTGACTGCAGCTTCTTCGGCAGCAACTTCCAAACCCGCGACCTCCACCACCTAGAAGGACAAGGGCAGCAGGCGCATGGGAACATCACCATCTCCACGTTTCCCTCCAAGTCACACACCATCCTGACTTGGAAATATATCGGCCGTTTCTTCATCGTCGCTGGGTCAAAATCCTGGAACTCCCTCCCTAACAGCACCGTGGGAGTACCTTCACCACAAGGATTGCAGCGGTTTAAGAAGGCAGCTCACCACCACCTTCTCAAGGGCAATAAATGCCCACATCCCAAGAACGAATAAAAAAAGCTTGTAAATAAATATGACCATTCATTTTGCGCATTGGTTTGACAATGTGATATTTGTCACCTTTCAGGACTAGTGACGGGTATCCCATTGACCTCCAAAGGTCGAAACCTCAGTGATGAGGTCATTGTTAATCCTGGGCACACGTATAATGGCACAGGTTTTGGTTCCTTGGCGACTGTGTCTCCTTATGGAAAGTGTCATGTATTCAACCAGCATTGTAACCCATGTATAATCTGACCTAAGTTGTACACTGTGAGAACACTGACCACTAGGTGGTGAACTTGTGGGAGACACTCCGAACCTAGACCTTCAGATATAAAAGGGGAAGCTCCACCCACTTCCTTCACTTGAGTGCTATGAAATAAAGGACAGGTCACAGACTGCCCTTCTCTCAAGCATGGGCCTCGTGTGCATTTATACTGTGTAGTAAGGACCTATCAATGGCGACAAGAAACTGGGATTTAAACCACGCGAGCATGGCCACTAGCAGAACAGACGAGAGGTACTGTGTTAAGGAATAGTTGGGACAGAGATTCAACATTGTTAAAGCAGCACACAGTTCTCCAGGCAGACAAGGGCAGTCAGGCATGCCCCAACATGTAGTCGAACCCAGAGGGGGAGTTCGACAGAGACAGTGGCAAGCCGAACGGCGATTCACGCCATTGCAAGGGACAATGCGGCCAGTAATGGGGCCATCAACACCTGTTAATGGCGCACTCAAGGGCAATAACAGGGGCAGTCAGGGACGATCGACTGGCAAGGGACCTTTTGTTTCAAACAGCAGCTCATGTTGGAGGCGTGGAGGCACACACTCAGCCGGAGTTTGCAGAGATGAGCAAAATAACTGCAGAAATTGCAGAAATGAACGCTGGGGGAAATCGCTGGAAGCTGAAGTTCAGCGAGTTCATGTGGAGCACGTATACAGTTCATACACCAGGACGCCACCGATAATTATGAAAGTGCTCCTCAATGGCATCCCAGTATCAATGGAGCTAGACACGGGGGCCAGCCAGTCTCTGATGGGTATCAAACAGTTCGAAAAGTTGTAGGCGTCCAAGGCCAGGAGGCCAAAATTATCGCCGATTGATGCACAGCTACGGACTTACACAAAGCAGATCATTCCGGTGCTAGGCAGCGCCACGGTAATCGTGACCCACAAAGATTTGGAGAACAGGTTGCCACTCTGGATTGTCCCAGGGGATGGTCCAGCACTACTGGGGAGGAGTTGGCTTGCTGTCATGAACTGGAAATGGGGCGATGTCAATGCAATTTCCTCTGTGGAGCGAGCATCATGTACACAGATCCTGGACAAATTTTACTCATTATTTCAACCCGGCACCGGCACTTTCATGGGGGCCAAGGTAGTGATTCACATAAACCCGGACGCCAGGCCAGTACACCACAAGGCCAGAGCAGTGTCGTACGTGATGCGGGAAAAGATAGAAGGCGAATTGGACCGCCTGCTGAAGGAAGGCATCATCTCGCCAGTCGAATTCAGTGACTGGGCCCGATTGTGCCGGTGCTCAAGGCAGATGGGTCGGTCAAGATATGTGGCGATTACAAGGCCACCATCAATCGGGTGTCATTCCAAGACCAGTACCCGCTACCGAGAGCAGAGGACCTCTTTGCGACGCTATCCAGTGGCAAACTTTTTTCAAAATTGGACCTGACCTCAGCTTACATGACCCAGGAGCTGGCGAGTGAGTCGAAGAAGCTGACCACCATCACGACACACAAGGGGTTGTTTGAGTACAACAGATGTCCGTTCGGGATTCGCTCGGTCGCCACGATCATCCAACGAAATATGGAAAGCCTCCTCAAGTCGATTCCAGGGACGGTGGTTTTTCGGGACGACATCCTCATTACGGGTTACAATACTGAAGAACACCTCCACAACCTGGAGGAGGTGCTACGCAGACTGGACCGGGTAGGGCTGCGACTGAAAAAGGCGAAGTGCGTCTTCCTAGCTCCAGAGGTAGAATTCCTGGGGATGAGGGTAGCAGCAGATGGGATCAGCCCTACTGCATCCAAGACGGAAGTGATCCAGAGAGCACCCAGACCCCGTAACATGACGGAACTGCGTTCATTCCTGGGGCTCCTGAACTATTTTGGTAACCTTTCTTCCCAAATTGAGCACGCTGCTAGAGCCGCTACACGTGCTCCTACGCAAAGGTCACGAATGGGTCTGGGGGGACAGCCAGGAAAGGGCTTTTGATAGAGCGCACAATTTGTTATGTTCCAACAATCTGTTAACGCTATATGACCCATGTAAAAAACTTGTGTTAACGTGCGATGCGTCGTCCTATGGTGTCGGGTGTGTGTTGCAGCATGTCAATGCCAAGGGTCAGTTACAGCCGGTAGCTTATGCCTCTAGAAGTCTGTCCCAGGCAGAAAGGGGCTACTGGATGGTAGAAAAGGAGGCACTCGCATGTGTATATGCGGTGTAAAGAAAATGCACCAGTAACTGTTTGGCAGGAAATTTGAGCTGGAGACAGATCACAAACCCCTAACGTCCCTTTTGGCCAACAACAAGGCCATAAATGCAAACGCATCGGCCCGCATACAGAGGTGGGCACTCACGTTAGCCGCCTAAGACTACACAATTCGGCACAGACCGGGCACCGGAAACTGCGCCGATGCACTCAGCAGGCTCCCACTAGCCACCACTGAGGGGGCTACCGAGCATGGTGCTGAGATGGTCATGGCTGTTGAAGCTTTCGGAAGCGAAGGCTCACCCGTGACAGCCCGTCAGATTAACGTCTGGACAAATAGAGACCCGCTATTGTCTCTAGTCAAGAAATGTGTCCTGAATGGGGACTGGGCAGCCACGTACAGGGCATGCCCTGAGAAATTTAAACCATTTCACAGACGCAAGGATGAACTCTCGATTCAGGCTGATTGCCGACTGTGGGGAAACCGCATAGTCATGCCCCAGATGGGTAGAGAGGTGTTCATCAGAGAATTCCACAATGAGCACCCGGGCATTGTCATGATGAAGGCAATTGCCAGGTCACACGTTTGGTGGCCAGGGATAGATGCAGGTCTGGAACTTTGTGTTCGCAGGTGCAACACGTGTGCCCAGCTGGGCCATGCGCCCAGGGAAGCCCCCCTTGGCCCGACCATGGCCCGCCAAGCCTTGGTCACGCATCCATGTGGACTACGCAGGTCCTTTCATGGGAAAAATGTTTTTGGTTGTAGTAGACGCCTACTCCAAATGGATCAAGTGTGACATTTTAAATTCAAGCACATCCTCTGCCACGGTAGAAAGTCTCCGGGCAATGTTCGCCGCCCACGGTCTACCGGGCATCTTGGTCAGCGACAATGGCCCGTGCTTCACAAGCACTGAATTCCAGGACTTCATGGCAGGCAATGGAATTAACCATGTTAGAACGGCACCGTTCAAGCCGGCCTCAAATGGCCAGGCAGAACGAGCAGTGCAGATAATCAAACAGGGGATGCTCAGAATCCAAGGGGGTTCCCTACAATGCCGCTTATAACGCCTCCTGTTGGCCTACAGATCCCGACCACACTCGCTCACAGGGGTTCCACCCGCAGAGCTGCTAATGAAAAGGACGCTCAAAACCCGGTTATCCCTTATATACCCCACCATGAAAGAAATTGTCGAGAGCAGGCGCCAGTCACAATATGACTACCATGACAGGAATGCGAGGGCGCGATATAAGATGTAAATTACCCTGTTTTTGTTCTCAACTACACTGAAGGGCCCAAATGGCTCGCAGGCACTGTGATTGCCAAAGAGGGAAATAGGATCCTGGTAGTTAAACTTACCAATGGACAAATCTGCCGCAAACATGTGGATCGAAGAAAAAGGAGGTTCAGCAACCCCATAGAAGTAGCAGAGGAAGAACACGATGTAGAGTTCACTCCACCACAGGTGACCGAACACAGGAACCAAAGGGAGCAGAGCCCAGTCACTGTGGGCAGTCCGGACAGGCCTGAGGCACCGCAAACAGCAGACACTCAGGCCAGCGCCCAACAACTGGAGCCCCAACTCAGGCGCTCTACAAGGGAGCGTAAACCACCAGGGAGACTCAACCTGTGATCCCAATAAGACTTTTGGGGGGGGGGAGGTGATGTCATGTATTCAACCAGCATTGTAACCCATGTATAATCTGACCTAAGTTGTACACTGTGAGAACACTGACCACTAGGTGATGAACTTGTGGGAGACACTCCTAACCTAGACCTTCAGATATAAAAGGGGAAGCTCCACCCACTTCCTTCACTTGAGTGCTATGAAATAAAGGACAGGTCACAGACTGACCTTCTCTCAAGCATGGGCCTTGTGTGCATTTATACTGTATAGTAAGGACGTAATTGAAAGGACATGAACACAAGACAAAAGTATTGAGAGAAAGAAAGAAAGACTTGAATTTATAGCCCCTTTCATGATCTCAGGATGTCCCAAGTGCTTTACAGCCAATTAAGTACTTTTGAAGTGTAGTCACTGTTGGAATGTAGGAAACACAGCAGCCAATTTGTGCACAACAAGCTCCCACAGACTGCAATGTGATAATCTGTTTTTTAGTGATGTTGATTGAGGGATAAATATTGGCCAGGACACCAGAGTTAACTTCCCTGCTCTTCTTCGAAATAGTGCAATGGGATCACTTACGTCCACCTGAGAGGGCAGACGGAGTCTCGGTTTAACATCGCAAATGAAAGACAATAGAAACATAGAAACATAGAAAATAGGTGCAGGAGCAGGCCATTCAGCCCTTCTAGCCTGCACCGCCATTCAATGAGTTCATGGCTGAACATGAAACTTCAGTACCCACTTCCTGATTTCTCGCCATACCCCTTGATCCCCCGAGTAGTAAGGACTTCATCTAACTCCCTTTTGAATATATTTAGTGAATTGGCCTCAACTACTTTCTGTGGTAGAGAATTCCACAGGTTCACCACTCTCTGGGTGAAGAAGTTTCTCCTCATCTCGGTCCTAAATGGCTTACCTCTTATCCTTAGACTGTGACCCCTGGTTCTGGACTTCCCCAACATTGGGAACATTCTTCCTGCATCTAACCTGTCTAAACCCGTCAGAATTTTAAACGTTTCTATGAGGTCCCCTCTCATTCTTCTGAACTCCAGTGAATACAAGCCCAGTTGATCCAGTCTTTCTTGATAGGTCAGTCCCGCCATCCCGGGAATCAGTCTGGTGAATCTTTGCTGCACTCCCTCAATAGCAAGAATGTCCTTCCTCAAGTTAGGAGACCAAAACTGTACACAATACTCCAGGTGTGGCCTCACCAAGGCCCTGTACAACTGTAGCAACACCTCCCTGCCCCTGTACTCAAATCCCCTCGCTATGAAGGCCAACATGCCATTTGCTTTCTTAACCGCCTGCTGTACCTGCATGCCAACCTTCAATGACTGATGTACCATGACACCCAGGTCTCGTTGCACCTTCCCTTTTTCTAATCTGTCACCATTCAGATAATAGTCTGTCTCTCTGTTTTTACCACCAAAGTGGATAACCTCACATTCATCCACATTATACTTCATCTGCCATGCATTTGCCCACTCACCTAACCTATCCAAGTCACTCTGCAGCCTCATAGCATCCTCCTCGCAGCTCACACTGCCACCCAACTTAGTGTCATCCGCAAATTTGGAGATACTACATTTAATCCCCTCGTCTAAATCATTAATGTACAATGTAAACAGCTGGGGCCCCAGCACAGAACCTTGCAGTACCCCACTAGTCACTGCCTGCCATTCTGAAAAGTACCCATTTACTCCTACTCTTTGCTTCCTGTCTGACAACCAGTTCTCAATCCACGTCAGCACACTATCCCCAATCCCATGTGCTTTAACTTTGCACATTAATCTCTTGTGTGGGACCTTGTCGAAAGCCTTCTGAAAGTCCAAATATACCACATCAACTGGTTCTCCTTTGTCCACTTTACTGGAAACATCCTCAAAAAATTCCAGAAGATTTGTCAAGCATGATTTCCCTTTCACAAATCCATGCTGACTTGGACCTATCATGTCACCATTTTCCAAATGCGCTGCTATGACATCCTTAATAATTGATTCCATCATTTTACCCACTACTGAGGTCAGGCTGACCGGTCTATAATTCCCTGTTTTCTCTCTCCCTCCTTTTTTAAAAAGTGGGGTTACATTGGCTACCCTCCACTCGATAGGAACTGATCCAGAGTCAATGGAATGTTGGAAAATGACTGTCAATGCATCCGCTATTTCCAAGGCCACCTCCTTAAGTACTCTGGGATGCAGTCCATCAGGCCCTGGGGATTTATCGGCCTTCAATCCCATCAATTTCCCCAACACAATTTCCCGACTAATAAAGATTTCCCTCAGTTCCTCCTTACTAGACCCTCTGACCTCTTTTATATCCGGAAGGTTGTTTGTGTCCTCCTTAGTGAATACCGAACCAAAGTACTTGTTCAATTGGTCTGCCATTTCTTTGTTCCCCGTTATGACTTCCCCTGATTCTGACTGCAGGGGACCTACATTTGTCTTTACTAACCTTTTTCTCTTTACATACCTATAGAAACTTTTGCAATCCACCTTAATGTTCCCTGCAAGCTTCTTCTCGTACTCCATTTTCCCTGCCCTAATCAAACCCTTTGTCCTCCTCTGCTGAGTTCTAAATTTTTCCCAGTCCCCGGGTTCGCTGCTATTTCTGGCCAATTTGTATGCCACTTCCTTGGCTTTAATACTATCCCTGATTTCCCTTGATAGCCATGGTTGAGCCACCTTCCCTTTTTTATTTTTATGCCAGACAGGAATGTACAATTGTTGTAATTCATCCATGCGGTCTCTAAATGTCTGCCATTGCCCATCCACAGTCAACCCCTTAAGTATCATTCGCCAATCTATCCTAGCCAATTCACGCCTCATACCTTCAAAGTTATCCTTCTTTAAGTTCTGGACCATGGTCTCTGAATTAACTGTTTCATTCTCCATCCTAATGCAGAATTCCACCATATTATGGTCACACTTCCCCAAGGGGCCTCGCACAATGAGATTGCTAATTAATCCTCTCTCATTACACAACACCCAGTCTAAGATGGCCTCCCCCCTAGTTGGTTCCTCGACATATTGGTCTAGAAAACCATCCCTTATGCACTCCAGGAAATCCTCCTCCACCGTATTGCTTCCAGTTTGGTTAGCCCAATCTATGTGCATATTAAAGTCACCCATTATAACTGCTGCACCTTTATTGCATGCACCCCTAATTTCCTGTTTGATGCCCTCCCCAACATCACTACTACTGTTTGGAGGTCTGTACACAACTCCCACTAATGTTTTTTGCCCTTTGGTGTTCTGCAGCTCTACCCATATAGATTCCACATCATCCAAGCTAATGTCCTTCCTAACTATTGCATGAATCTCCTCTTTAACCAGCAATGCTACCCCACCTCCTTTTCCTTTTATTCTATCCTTCCTGAATGTTCCCCTGGATGTTGAGTTCCCAGCCCTGATCATCCTGGAGCCACGTCTTCGTAATCCCAATCACATCATATTTGTTAACATCTATTTGCACAGTTAATTCATCCACCTTATTGCGGATACTCCTTGTATTAAGACACAAACACCTTTGTCCTTTTAGAATTTTGCTGCACAGTGGCCCTTTTTGTTCTTTGCCTTGGGTTTCTCTGCCCTCCACTTTTCCTCATCTCCTTTCTCTCTTTTGCTTGTATTTATATAGCACCTTTAACATAGTAAAATGTCCCATGGTGCTTCACAGGTGTATTTTAAGACAAATAAGTAATTTGACACCGAGCCAGTTAAGAAGAAATTACGGCAGGAGCTTGGTCAAAGAGATAGGTTTTAAGGAGCGTCTTGAAGGAAGAAAGAGAGATAGAGAGCGAGTTCCAGAGCTTGGGGCCTAGGCAGCTGAAAGCACGACCACCAATGGTGGAGCGATTATAATCAGGGATGCTCAAAAGGGCAGAATTTGAAAAGCGCAGATACCCCGGGGGGGAGGGGGGAGGGGGGAGGCGGGGATGCGGGGGGGGCTGGAGGAGATTACAGAGATAGGGAGGGGTGAGGCCACGGAGGGATTTGAAAACAAGGATAAAAATTTTGAAATCGAGGTGTTGCTTAACCGGGTGCCAATGTAGGTCGGCGAGCACAGGGGTGATGGGTGAGTGGGACTTGGTGCAAGTTAGGACACGGGCTGCCGAGACGGCACCTCCGACAGCGCGGCACTCCCTCAGCAATGCACTGGAGTGTCGGCCTCGAACATGAGCTCAAGTCCCTGGAATGGGACAATGAACCCACAAGCCTACTGACCCAGGGGCGAGTGAGCTACCAACTGAGCCACGTCTGACACCGAGGGAAGGTATCGGATAAATTCGGGGATGCTCAAAAGGGCAGAATTTGAGAAGTGCAGATATCTTGGGGGCGGTGGGATTGTGGGTCTGGAGGAAATGACAGAGATAGGGAGGGGCGAGGCCACGGAGGGATTTGCAAACAAGGATGAGAACACACCAAGGCAAACTCGTTTAATTCAACAGCGAGGAACAGCCAGACCAGCTGTGTGGCAATCACTTCCCCAGCCTGTCATTTGACTTTCATTAATAAATTGCATTAAATATCTGGAGGTGGCATTTCATCAACAGCAATCCTGAGATTAAGTTCCATTTAGCTCAGATTCTGTCAGTGAAATTTGGCTGTTAATGTCCGCCTCAAATTTATTTTGAGATTAACGTCATATACAGCTTTCTGAAAAGATTAATTATTGAAAGGTATTTCAGGGAACATTTTCACTGCAATAACCTGCATATTTAAACATGAATTGGTTATTTAGAGGGTTTTAAAGGAATCTACTTCATTGCTTTCATCTATTTGTTTATTTTGAAATGGAGTTTGACAGGCAGGGTGAATTGAAAAAAAATGCGTTCACTAAATACAATGTGACACGTGAAGCTTTCCCCGATAATTGTGAACATACCACCGCACTAGCGCCTATGGACGACCTGGTTGTTTCCCCTAGCTGGTGAGTCTAGAACTAGGGGTCACAGTCTCAGGATAAGGGGTCGGCAATTTAAGACTGAGATGAGGAGGAGTTTCTTCACTCAGAGGGTTGTGATTCTTTAGAATTCTCTACCCCAAAAGGAGGCTCAATCATTGAGTATATGCAAGGCTGAGACAGATGGATTTTTGCACTGTCGGGGATTCAAGGGATACGGGGATGGGGCAGGAAAGTGTTGAGGTCAAAGATCAACCAACGTGAATGGCGGAGCAGGCTCAGTGGGCCGTATGGCCTACTCCTGCTCCTAATTCTTAAGTCCTTATTGCCGCTCCTGCTCACGATCCAGCAGCCGCCGCTGGGAAGTGCGCTTGCAGATGTCGAGCGAGCATGGGGTCGACCTTGGGCTGTGGTGCCTGCCACAGCCGAATATTCTGTTGACAGTCACCGTCTCAACGTTAAGAATGGCCGTTTGGGTGAGGCACTGGAGGGAGTGCTACGGAACCACAGGTCAATAGGAGTCAGTTCCTCGAGGGGATAGGAGGAAAAATGTGGCACATGTTGGAGAATGCAGCAACAACAAACTGCATTTATCTAGCATCTTTAACGTAGTAAAACGTCCCAAGGTGCTTCGCAGAAGCATTATCGAATAAAATGTGACACCAAGCCACAAAAGGAGATATTAGGGCAGATGAGCAAAAGCTTGGTCAAAGAGGCAGGTTTTAAAGAGCGTCTTAAAAGAGGAAAGAGAGGTAGAGAGGTGGAGAGGTTTAGGCAGGGAGTT
The DNA here is from genome assembly GCF_044704955.1 of Pristiophorus japonicus. NCBI lineage: Eukaryota > Metazoa > Chordata > Chondrichthyes > Pristiophoridae > Pristiophorus > Pristiophorus japonicus. The sequence continues at coordinate 172,903,380 of NC_091989.1, forward strand.
CCAGAGCTTATGCTTTATTTTAAAATATTAATACTATTGGCAGCTAAAGGCTCGGCCACCAAGGGTTGAGTGATTATAATCAAGGATGCTCAAGCGGGCAGAATTAGAGGAGTGCAGGCATCTCGGGGTGTGGGGGGGAGGCTTGTGAGGCTGGAGGAGATTACAGAGATAGGGAGGGGCAAGGCCATGGAGGGATTTGAAAACAAGGATGAGAATTTTGAAATCGAGGCATTGCTTAACTGGGAGCCAATGTAGGTCACCGAACACTGGGCTGATGGGTGAGCGGGACTTGGTGCGAGTTAGGACATGGGCAGCCGAGTTTTGGATCACCTCTAGTTTACGTAGGGTAGAAAATGGGAGGCCAGCCAGGTGCGCGTTGGAGTAGCCGAGTCTAGAGGTAACCAAGGCATGGATGAGGGCTTCAACAGCGGATGAGCTGAGGCGCACAGGGAGAAATATAAGTCCTGACTAAGATGTCCCAGATAATTGATCTTTTTATTATTTTGGAGAGATCGGAACACAAAAGTCAAAACGTGTTACAAGCCATGAAGCTAAAGCGTGTGCCAAGCACAAAGCATGGAACTATGAAAAATTCCCACAGGACAGGATCCAGGGCTGGACACACATGATGTAGGGCACAAATCCGTGTGCAATGTTGATACTTGAACGTGGAAATCCCATCCCGGAGACCAGCCTGGGTCCTCAACTTTTTAGTATTAACATTTTAAAATAAAGCAATTTTCTGCCGCATCTCCCAACTGATTGGGTGCTGAAGCAGGGGGGGACCTTGCTGCTCGTCTCCAGAGCCACCAGCAGAGGGTGCCACCCCATCTCAGTAACACATACAGCAGCCTGTCATTGTAATGAAGGAAGGACCTTTAGAATGGAGCTTTTATTGCTGATATTTTTTTTTAATCGTTTTTATAAAAGTTTTCATTTTCAGTATCAAAACCCAAGTTGAAATCGGGGTGTGCGTGTTTGTGTGAGTGTGTTTGTGTGTGTGTGTGTGTGTGTGTGTTTGTGTGAGTGTGTGTGTGTGCGTGTGTTTGTGTGAGTGTGTTTGTGTGTGAGTGTGTTTGTGCGTGTGTGTGTGTGTGTGTGTGTGCGTGTGTTTGTGTGAGTGTGTGTGCGTGTGTTTGTGTGTGTGTGTGTGTGTTTGTGTGAGTTTGTGTGTGTGCGTGTGTTTGTGTGAGTGTGTTTGTGTGTGTGTGCGTGCGTGTGTGTGTGTTTGTGTGAGTGTGTGTGTGTGCGTGTGTTTGTGTGAGTGTGTTTGTGTGTGTGTGTGTGTGTGTGTGTGTGTGTGCGTGTGTTTGTGTGAGTGTGTTTGTGTGTTTGTGTGAGTGTGTGTGTGTGCGTGTGTTTGTGTGAGTGTGTTTGTGTGTGTGTGTGTGCGTGTGTTTGTGTGTGTGTGCGTGCGTGTGTGTGTGTGTGTGTGTTTGTGTGAGTGTGTTTGTGTGTGTGTGTTTGTGTGAGTGTGTTTGTGTGAGTGTGTTTGTGTGTGTGTGCGTGCGTGTGTGTGTATGTGTGTGTGTGTGTGTGGGTGGGGGGGCGGGGGGGCGGGGGGTGATCCCAAATAACCAGAGAAAATGAGTCAATCAGTTTTTATTCTGTACATCACAGAATCTCAAGTAAACACGTAAGGGATTAACAAGGCACAGTGATGCTAAATGACAACCCACTATTACTAAGGCAGCTCACAGACACCGTCAGCCTCAGCAATGTCCTCTTCTCGGCCTGCCAAGAACAACACTGACCTACAAAGGATCATATCCCCAACCAGGTTCAGAAACAGACAGCAGAGCAGGCCATTCGGCCCATCGTGCCTGTGCTGGCTCTTTGACAGGTTTGTCAGTTTAATGGACCTCTCTTTTCTGAATTGCAACAAATTCTTTTGTTTTCACCCCTCCCCATCAAAGGACCTTGGCTCCATCCTTTGGGCCCACACACACGCTGGATCTGGTCATTTAAGGCAGTGTTCACAGCCCCAGGACCTCGCTGCAGGAGCTCCTCAGGGCAGTGTTCTCGGCCCACCTATCTTCAGCTGCTTCATCATTGGCCGTAAGGTCAGGAGGGAGTCTGTTGATTCTACAGTGTTCAGCTCCACTCACAACGCCTCTGATAATGAAGCAGCCCATACACCCAGGATTGGGCTGGCGTATGACAGTCACATGAGTGCCAGGTATTCACGTAGAATAAAACATCCCGAGGCATTTCACGGATTGTTATCAAACAAAATTCGACACCGAGCCACATAGAGAAATATAAAGCCCATTTGATTGGCATCCCATCCACCACCTTCAACATTCACTCCCTCCACCACCGGCGCACCGTGGCTGCAGTGTGTACCATCTACAAGATGCACTGCAGCAACTTGCCGAGGCTTCTTCAGCAGCAGCTCCCAAACCCGAGACTTTTACCACCTAGAAGGACCGGGGCAGCAGGCGCATGGGAACACCACCAGCTCCACATTCCCCTCCAAGTCACACACCATCCTGACTTGGAAATATATCGGCCGTTCCTTCATCATCACTGGGTCACAATCCTGGAACTCCCTCCCTAACAGCACTGTGGGAGCACCTTCACCACACGGACTGCAGCGGTTCAAGAAAGCGGCTCACCGCCACCTTCTCAAGGACAATTAGGGACGGGCAATAAATGCCGGCCTTGCCCACATTCCAAGAATGATTTTTTTTTAAGTTTTCTTACATAACACTCACTGCATTTCGCTGTGTGAGGCGGATTTAGATATTTTAATGTGATAAGACACTATATAAATTCAACAACAACTTGCATTTATATAGCACCTTGAGCATAGTAAAACATCCCAAGCACTTCGCAAGAGTATTATCAGGCCACATTTGACACTGAGCCACATAGAGCTATTAGGATAGGTGACCAAAAGCTTGGTCAAAGAGGAAGGTTTCAAGGAGCAACTTAAAGGCGGAGAGAGAGGCGGAGAGGTTTAAAGAGGTAATGGTGGCATGAAGGAATTCACGGGGGTGCACACGGCCAGAGTTGGAGCGGAACAGAGATTTCGGAGGGATAGGGAGGTGCGAGGCCATGGAGGGATTTGAATACCAGGACAAGAATTTTCAAATGCAGACTGTACGGTATCATTAGATGACAAACACACTTCCTGTCATGTGATCCCACCCTTCGCTTCAGATCATTTCTCCACACCTAACCCCAGTGACAAATGAAACACTGAGCGAAATTGGTCTTAACTCTTTTGGAACGTAACACTCGGAGACACAGTATGCTGCTTTATAAAGACATTGTACTCAATAGCTTTATATCGCACCCATAAAGATGATGGCTGCCGTAACATTTATCACAGCAAAGTTATCAAGGGTTGCATCGTTTGCACAATTCACATTTTACATCGAGATTACTGTTCTTTATGAGCTGGCAGTGACTGCCCGGAAAAACGCAGCTTGTTTTGCCCCATTTCCTCTCCTTCTCTTCTGAAGGGACTGATGAAATTTCTATGAAAGACTTGGATTTATATAGCGCCTTTCATGACCACCGGACGTCTCAAAGCGCTTTACATTAAGTACTTTTGGTGTGCAGTCACTGTTGCAATGTGGGAAACACGGCAGCCAATTTGCGCACAGCAAGCTCCCACAGACAGCAATGTGATCATGAGCAGATAATCTGTTTCTTTGTTCTGTTGATTGAGGGATAAATATTGGCCCTAGGACACTGGGTATAACGCCCCTGCTCTTCTTCGAAATAGTGCCATGGGATCTTTTACTTCCACCTGAGGGCAGACAGAGCATCGGTTTAACGTCTCATCCGAAAGACGGCACCTCCAACAGTGCAACGCTCCCTCAGCACTGCACTGGAGTGTCAGCCTAGATTTTTTTTGTGCTCCAGTCAAGTGGGACTTGAACCCACGTCGTTGCGTGTCCACCAACACATCTTTCCAAATGGCCATTCTTCTTGAATGACCTTGACCGTATTGCCGGCTAATTCAACAACAGTAACACGCGGGGCTGACTCCACTGACCCAATCAGGCGTTTCGTTGCCCTGTACCTAAGGATGTCGAGGCCTTAAGAGAGATTTACCAGAATGGTTCCAGGGATGAGAGACTTCAGTTACGTGGGTAGACTGGAGAAGCTGGGGTTGTTCTCCTTAGAGCAGAGAAGGACGAGGAGATTTGATAGAGATGTTGGGTTTCGACAGAGTAATTAAAGAGGAACTGTTTCCAGTGGCTGAAGTGTAACCAGAGGACACAAATTTAAGGTGATTGGCAAAAGAACCAGAGGCAATGTGAGGAAACATTTTTTTACACATCAAGTTGTTGTGACCTGGAATGCACTGGCTGAAAGGGAGGTGGAAGCAGATTCATATCAACTTTCCAAAGGGAATTGGATAAATACTTTAAGGAAAATGTGTTACTGGGCTATGGGGAAAGGGCAGGGGAGTGGGACTAATTAGACAGCTCTCTTTCAAAGAGCCGGCACAGGCACGATGGGCCGAATGGCTTCCTTCTGTGCTGTATCATTATATGATTAGAAAGTCGACAGACAATGGAAACACACCGTCATTCCAAGACCGTGCTGATGCTGATCCTCAGCCAGCTACTAGCAGGTGCACAAGAACACATAGGCACGGCTCGCCCCCTACCCTCCCTGTGGGGACGCTGGTCATTTATGTGCGTGACCTCGATTGGGAATTACTGCGGGGGACCAAAGGGACTGGTCTATTCTCGGCCCTTCCACCAGTGTGCTGCCACACCCTGGCACAGCCGATCAGATCTGTTTCTTGCTATTAGCTGGCATAACAGGATGCAACCGCCGACAAACGTATTGAAGAGACATCGATGGAGCCAGAGCGCACTTCGAGGGATACCCGAGCTTGTTACTGTGGGGCCTATAAATTTTAAATCAATGGTTCGATTCATTTGCATAAATGTCAAATGGTAAATACCAGCAGTTTCTGTTTGACCTCAGTCCTGTCCTTCCCTGATTCCAATGGTGTGAGGACCAGGTGGGCACCCATGAAAACAGCAACTTGAATTTATGTAGCGCCTTTACCTTTAACGTAGGTTCCAAAGTGCTTCACAGGAGCGTTGTCGGGTAAAATTTGACACCGAGCCACGTAAGGGAGTGCTGCACTGCGGGAGGTGCTGACTTTCAGATAATACGTTAACTGACTCTCGGGTGGAAGTAAAAGATCCCACAGCACTACTTCGAAGAAGAGCAGGGGAGTCATCCCCAGTGTCCTGGGGCCAATATTTATCCCTTGTTCAACATAACAAAAACAGATTATTTGGTCATTATCACATTGCTGTTTTTGGGAGCTTGCTGTGCGCAAATTGGCTGCCGTGTTTCCTACATTGCAACAGTGACTACACTTCAAAAAGTACTTCATTGGCTGTAAAACGCTTTGGGACGTCCTGAGGTCATGAAAGGCGCTATATAAATGCAAGTCTTTCTATGATTAAGGAGTTATTAGGACAGGTAACCAAAAGCTTGGTCAAAGAGGTAGATTTTAAGGAGCATCCTAAAGGAGAGAGAGATGGAGAGGCGGAGAGGTTTAGGGAGGGAACTCCAGAGCTCATAGAGGCAGATCGCCAGGAGTGGGGGGCGGAGGGGAGCAGTGCGAGAGAAACAGGAATGAAGCAAAATGTTGAAACCAAATACAGGTGACATTATAAAGAGTAATAAAATAAATGTACTTGTGAAAAACAAATAGAGGCTGGGCTGGAGGCTAAAGAGCAAAAGTGCAGACTGTATCTGGGCACTGATCACGCGGGTTATTCCGGGATCTTTCATTATTATTACTTCTCGGGACTGGGCGTCAAGGTCAAGGCTGGTATTGACCTGAACCGATACGTTAATTCCCCCCGCCCGCCGCCCCCCAAATCGATGCAAGCATCCATTTGGTTTCCACCTAGCTGAGAGTCAAACGCTTGGTTTTAACGCTATCCTTACTTTTGGCATTCCAATCTATTATATGGTATTTACAGCACAGCACAGAAACAGGCCATTCGGCCTGACTGGTCTATGCTGGTGTTTATGCTCCACACAAGCCTCCTCCCACCCTACTTCATCTCACCCCATCAGCATATTCATCTAAGGTGTTACCTGTGGCTCAGTGGGTAGCACACTCCCCTCTGACTCAGAACTAGTTGCAGGTTCAAGTCCCACTCCAGAGACTTGAGCACAAAAAATCAAGGCTAATACTCCAGTGGAGTGCTGAAGGGGTACTGCACTGTCGGAGATGCTGTCTTTTTGATGAGACGTTAAACCGAGACCCTGTCTGCCCTCTCAGGTGGACATTAATATCCCATGGCACTATTTCGAAGAAGAGCAGGGGAGTTATCCTAATGTCCTGGCCAATATTTATCACCGTGCACAAATTGGCTGCTGTGTTTCCTACATTGCAACAGTGACTACACTGCAAAAGTACAGGTTGGACATCTTTCTGATGTCCCGAATCTGGAAACGCCTGGGCCGGGATAAGGCGGCAGGTCCGGATTTCAGAACATTTTCCGGATTCCGGACGATGCCACGGATCGGTCCGGATTCCGGAACTCCGGATTTCAGATGCTTAGCCTGTATGTCATTGACTGTAAAGCCCGAAAGGCGCTAGATAAATCCAATTCTTTTTATTTTTTCTTTGTCCCTCCAGTGCTTATCAAGCTTCCCCTTAAATGCGTCTCTGCTCTTTGCATCAACTGCTCCTTTTGGTAGCGAGTTCCACATTCTAACCACTAAAGACATTTCTCCTAAATTCCCTATTGGATTTATTATTGACTACCTTAAATTTATGAGCCCTATTGTGGTCGCTTCCGCAAGTGGGACTGTTACCAGCGAGGCTAATTGAGCACTAGATGGATCTTGAGGGACTGTGATTACAAATCAATACTTGTTATTTGTATCTCTCACCGTTTTCTTTAGCCAGTTTCCTCTCCTCCATTTGACCTGCAGGTGTTGTTTTCTCTCTGGGTATGAGAATAACTGTGGCTCCCGAACCACCATATGGTTGAGATCAAGTAACTCAACCTAGGCTGCGAATCGGAACTGGGGCCTTCTGCTCTGTACGGCTAAGTGTGATTGCCATCCTATCTTCAAAAGAGGTGTGATAACAAAGGGGTATTCTCTATTCTCTGTCTCTATTCTCACATTTCAAAACCGCCAGACTTAAAATGGAAGCCCACGTCCCTTACCCAAATTTCAAAATGGCGCCTGCGTGACAGCTTTTCTCTCGCAATCAGGTCAGGTTGATTGTTCTAGAAAATAGTCGGGATATTTCAGGAATTTGTTGTATGATTGAGGCATTTAGCATCTGCTCATTGGCATTCTACACAATAATCTCTTTATTTGTGGCTGGTTGAAGAACTCAGACTTCGAAGGCCTGTGGACTGTATCGAAGTTCTGGAGAATTTGGGTTCTGGTTGGAGATCTGGACTCTATGGCTGGACTGGAAATTGCGAAAATCTATGGAAGGCAGTTTCATGTTAAATACTACCCACCAGGCTGTTTCATTCAAAGAAAGAAAGACTTGGATTTATATAGTGCCTTTCACATCCACCGGATGTCTCAAAGCGCTTTTCAGCCAATGAAGGGATGTTGAATTGTAGGCACTGTAGTAACGTAGGACTTCATAGAATCATAGGATCATACAGCACAGATGGAGGCCATTTGGCCCATCGAGTCTGCTTCGCTCTTTTGAAGAGAGATCCAGTTAGTTCCTCTGCCCTGTTCTTTTTCCATTTCCCTGCAATTTTTTCTCCTTCACGTATGTATCCAATTCCATTTTGAAGACTACTTTTGAATCTGTCTCCACCACTCCATCAGGCAGTGCATTCTAAACTCGTTGCGTAAAAAAGTTTCTCCTCATGTCGCCTTTAGTTCTTTTGCCAATCACCTTAAATCTGTGTCCTCTGGTTATTGACCCTTCAACCAGTGGAAACAATTTCTCCTCATTTACTCTAAACTATCTAAACTTTCATGATTTTAAACGCTTCTATCAAATCTCCTCTTAGCCTTCTCTGCTGTAAGGAGAACAACCTCAGCTTCTCCAGTCTATCCACGTAGCTATAATCCCTCATCCCTGGAACCATTCTAGTAAATCTCTTGTGTATCCTCTCCAAAGCTTCATGTCTATACTAAAGTGTGGTGCCCAGAATGGGACACAATGCTCTAGCTGGGGCCAAACTAGTGTTGTATACAGGTTTAGCATAACTTCCCGGATTGTGTTCTCTGTGTCACTATTTATAAAGCCCAGGATCCCATATGATTTATTAACTGCTTTGTTAACCTGTCATGTCATCCTCAAAGATTTGTGCACAAGCACCCCAGGTATTTCTCTTCTTGCATCCCCTTTAAAATTGTAACATTTAGCTATATTGTCTCTCCTCCTTCCTCCTACCAAGATGTATCATCTCACATTATTCTGCGTTGAATTTAATTTGCCATGTGTCTGCCCATTTCACCAGCCTGTCTATGTCCTCTTAAAGTCGATTACTATCATCCTCACTGTTACTACACCTCCAAGTTTTGTGTCATCTGCAAATTTCGAAATTGTGCCCTGTGCACCCAAGTCCAGGACATTAATGTATATCAAAAACAGCAGTGGTCCCAGTGCTGCACCTTGGGGAACACCACTGTATACCTCCCTCCAGTCCGAAAAACAGCCATTCACCTCAACTCTCTGGGGGGCGAAATTGACCTTTTTTATAGCTCCATTATCGCTCCCGGGGGGGGGGGGGGGCGAATGGGGCGCAACGAGGTTATCACCTGGGGGAAGGGTCGATAGTGCCTCCTGGGAAATTGCCCCGGAGGTTTGGGGGTGGGGGGGGGCGGTGAATCATTAGCATCGCGCCCCACGATTTGCGCCCCGGGCTGGCGCAAGCATGACGATGATGTCATCGCCGTGCACAGCGACCCTTCACCCGCCCTGCGGGCAGTTGGCAGACATCCGTCGTCAGGGCGCCCCTTAAAGGGTAGGCCCTTTGTGTCATGGGCCGCCATATTTTTCTGTCAGCTGACTCTTCTGTCGGCCCAACAAAGGCGGCCCTCGCCTCAACTGGGCCGCCAGCCTGCAGCTCGGCACTCTGTTTTGGGTGCCGGGCTGTTGTCCCGGACAAGGGCCTCCCTGGTGGCCCAGTGACGGCCACCAAAGGGACTGCAGTGTGCGCAGCGCCCCTCCCCTTTAATTGAAGTGGAGGGGCGTTCTGCCGTGTCTGCGCTACGTTGCTAGTGCGGCACTGGACGCAGCACTGCGCTAGCGCCCCAGGAGTGCCCCTCCAGGGACACAGGGCGCCTCCGATAGCGCTCCGCCTCCGTTGAGAGGTTGAAGGTCTGAATTCCACGCCAGCGGTGGAAATTCAGGGCCGGGCGGTAAATGTCCCGGCCACAGAAGGTTACTGCCTCCAAACGGGGCGCAGGGAAATTTCCCCCCCTCTGGTTTCTATCCCTTAGGCAATTTTGTATCCATGCTGCTGTTGCCCTTTTATCACATGGACTTCAGTTTTGCCAATGAGCTTATTAGGTCCGTTGCTCAGCAAAGTGTGTGAGAAATACCTTCCAAAATCCTATTTTAACCTCTGGTTCTATTTTTATTGATTTTAAGTACTGTACTTTTGGCCTCTTGATGTATTTTATTGCTTCTATTTGTTATGTACGTTAACTGGGTTTTACCTGTCACCGGAGGGCGCAACTGTCGGAGTCCTAATGGTCACTGGCAGACACGTGCAAGCCATGTATAGAAGGTTGGCAGCCATGTTGAATCCTCACTTTGAGAATAAATAAATTGGAGTAAGGTCATGCCTGAACTAGCTCACCGTACTTAGCCTCGTGGAGTTATTCTATACTTTACACTATTATTCCATGTTTAAATATATCTGGTTGCTAGTTTAGCCTGTATGCATTGATTGAACAATGTTGGAGTTCTCTGCCTTTTGAAGGGGTTAGGAGAATGTGGTGGATCTCCCATGTGATCGCCAGTGTTCAGTACTGAGTACGCGAGGGAGGGTATTATTAATCTTGGGATGTATAAAGGCAAAAGTTCCTGATCATAGGAGGCTCAGTTATGTTTATGGAAACCATCTTTGGGGTCCCACTCCAGAGATTTGAGTACATAAATCTAGACTGGCACTCCAGTGCAGTACTGGGGGAGTGCTGCGCTGTCGGAGGTGCTGTCTTTGGGATGTGTTGTTAAACCGACATCTGCTCTCTCTGGTGGACATAAAAGATCCCGTGGCACTGTTTCAAAGAACAGCAGGGGATTATCCCCAGTGTCCTGGCCAATATTTATCCCTCAATGAACATAACAAAAAGCAGATTATCTGGTCACAATCACATTGCTGTTTGTGGGAGCTTGCTGTGCGCAAATTGGCTGGTGCATTTCATACATTACAACAGTGACTACACTCCAAATAGTACTTCATTGGCTGTAAAGCGCTTTGAGATGTCCGGCGGTCGTGAAAGATGCAGTAGAACTGCAAGTCTTGCTTTCTTTTTTGCCATGAGCACAAAACAGAAGTGTTGATGGGGGTGGGGGTGGGGAATCCAGAATCATAACAAGGGCATTAGCTGAACAACAGGCCTCAATAAACGGGCATTGTACCAGCTTGTTATTGTCCCTTGGGTTTCTCGCAACCTTTAAACTTTGTGCACTTTGCACACTCTTCACTGACAGCATAACAGATATTGGAGAAAGTTTATTCGTTTCACAGCACGGCGGTACACTGTCTATTTATGCAGGAGATCACTTAGGCAACTATTTTGACACCTTGGCAGCCGTGCTGATGTGTGCAGCTGTGTTATGGTAATGCCGACACCGCACTACAAGAGATATTTGGGATGCAATATGCCTTGCATTTACTTATAGATCACTCTTTAATGTTGATGTGAATCGATTTTGAAAAGTTAAGAGGACAATCAGCTCTTCATAATCATTAACCATTTAAAAAAATTAATTCACGGGATGTGGGCGTCGCTGGCAAGTCCAGCCTTTATTGCCCATTCCTAATTTCCCTTCAGAAGGTGGTGGTGAGCCGCTGCCTTGAACCGCTGCAGTCCGTGTGGTGAAGTTGCTCCCACAGCGCTGTTTGGGAGAGAGTTCCAGGAGTTCCAACAATGAAGGAACAGCAATATATTTCCAAGTCATGATGTTGTGTGGACTTGGAGGGGAACATGGAGATGGTGGTGCTCCCATGTGTCATGTATGGAGACCAGGTAAACTAACTATATAGTCACATAAGGTGTGCCACCAGAGGGCACTGCGGTGGGAGACCTGAGGGTCGCCTGCATAGCTGTGCAGGGCCCAGTATAAAAGGCTGCCCACCATGCTTGTGCCTCACTCTGGAGTTACAATAAATGGGACTAAGGTCACAACAGCTCAAGTACAATACTAGACCTCGTGGAGTCATTCATAAGAGTATTAAAGACACAATACCATGCGCCCGATGCCCTTGTCCTTCTAGGTGGTAGAGGTTTGGGAAATGCTGCCGAACTATTATATGGCTCTCATTTAGCAGAGCCCTGCACTTGCATTTAAGTGTGTTTTTGCAATGGCCCTGATGCACCTGCATTGTGGGAGGTAAGCTGAGAGCAGTATTGAGCATCCCTGATGATAATCGCTCAACCATCGGTGGCCGTGCCTTCTGTTGCCTAGGCCCCAAGCTCTGAAACTCACCTAAACCTCGCCGCCTCTCTACCTCTTTCTCCTCCTTCGAGACGCTCCTTAAAACATATCTCTTTGACCAAGCTTTTGGTCATCTGCACTAATTTCTACTTATGCGGTTCGGTGTCAATTTTTTAAAAATCTCATAATACCCCTGTGAAGCGCCTTGAGACGTTTCACTACGTTAAAGGCACTACATAAATACAAGTTGTTGTTGTATAACTAGGTAGTATTCTCACCTCTGAGTCAGAAGGTAGGAACATTCAGCATAGGAGTCTGCCACTCAGACTCTGCAGCCTGTTCCACCATTCAATATGATCAAGGCTGATCTAATGTACCTTAACCCCGCTTACCCGCCTTTGTTGGGTGAGGGTGTTATCCCTTGACACCCTCACCCCAACACCCAAAAATCTATCCCTCGCAAAAGCAAAACACTGCGGATGCTGGAAATCGGAAATAAAAACAGAAATCGCTGGAAACACTCAGCAGGTCGAGCGGCATCTGTGGACGTTTCAGGTCGATGAGCTTTCAATCATTAAACTAACCAACAGCCATTTGTGGGAGAGAGTTCCAGATTCCAGGACTTGAACACAGAAACTGAGGTAGTGCCGCCCTGTCAGAGGTGACGTCTACTGTCTGAGTGGTTAAGCTGAGGCATGCTTGATGATGCAAATGGGTGTCAAATGCCCCGTGGCACTATTCAAAGAGGAGCAGTGTGTTTTCGTGGGGACCTGCCCCTACATTGCTCCCTACATGACCAACAACAGGTCTTTTGATCGTTCCCATCATTGCTTGTGCGCAAGCTGACTTCTTCTTATTAGACAGTCCCTCGGAGTCGAGGATGACTTGCTTCCACACTAACATGAGTTCTCAGGTGACTGATAAGTCCAATGTGGGACCTACAGTCTCTGTCACGGGTGGGGCAGACGGTGGTTGAAGGGACGGGTGGTTGGGGTGCTTGGGTTGTCGTGCGTTCCTTCTGCTGTTTGCACTTGGCTCCCGCTTGCTCCCTGTGAAGAGACTCAAAGTGTTCGGCGCCTTCCCGGATACTTCTCCATTTTGAGCGGTCTCGAGCCACGGATTCCCAGCTGTCGGTGGGGATGTTGCACTTTTTCAAGGAGGCTTTGAGGGTGTCCTTGAAGTGTTTCCTCTGCCCACCTGGGGCTCACTTGTCGTGTCGGAGCTCCAAGTAGAGCACTTGTTTTGGGAGTCTAGTACAGTGACTACGTAAAGGATACTGCACCTTAAACATAAGAACATAAGAAATAGGAATAGGCCATTTGGCATCTCGAGCCTGCTCCGCCATTCAATAAGATCATGGCTAATCTGATCTTGGCCTCAACTCCACTTCCCTGCCCGCTCCCCATAGCCCTTGACTCCCTTATCATTCAAAAGTAATTCACTGAGAGAGGTGTGCTTCAAGATTCATCTTGAGACAGACAAGCTGCATTATAAATGTACATCACTCTCTTTAAAGCTCCTATGGGCCTGGATCTGCCTGCAATATGAGGTGGCACAAAACCAATGCAAATATCTGATGAGAATGTAAATTGATGGTGGACTCATAATGGAATCAGTAACACGGCTGTGTTTAGCTGTGACTATAAAACCCCCAGTGCGTGCTCTCAAAACACAGGCATTAGGATTTTAATTGTGTCAGTCTAATGCTGAACCTCATTGGCTAAGCTCAGGTCATCACTGAAAATGATTCAGCTGTCTCGTTAGGGACTTAGGCCATTTATAAAATTTAAATTTTAAACCAGTCAGTGACTTTTATTTACAGGCTACTGGGCAGGATCTAACCGTGATCATGAACAAGCTATGTGTAGCTCTGGGTTTCGGCCACAGTAGGGGTTTGTTTTGACGCAAGTGGAGCCACGACGTATTGAAAAAGTCCCCACTCCAGAGACTTGAGCACATAAATCTAGGCTGACACTCCAGTGCAGTGCTGAGGGAGTGCTGCACTGTCGGAGGTGCCGTCTTTTGGATGAGACGTTAAACCGAGGCTCAGTCTGCCCTCTCAGGTGGATGTAAAAGATCCCATGGCAATACTTTGAAGAAGAACAGGGGGGTTATCCCCGATGTCCTGGCCAATATTTATCCCTCAATCAACATAACAAAAGATTACTTGGTCATTATCACATTGCTGTTTGTGGGAGCTTGCTGTCAAATTGGCTGCCACATTTCCAACATTACAACAGTGACGACACTCCAAAAGTATTTCATTGGCTGTAAAACGCTTTGAGACATCCAGTGGTCATGAAAGGCGCGATATAAATGCAAGTCTTTCTTTTTCATCTCATTCATTGCGACCGAACTGCAGCGGTCCCTGACCGTAACGTCACTGCTAGTTCCAAACTGAATTCTTGGTTTTATCATTCGGACGATTGAATTTAATGAGATGGATGAAAAATTAAAGACACATTGACCACCATAGTCTCCAAGACACAATAGCACAGACCAGAAGTAGCCTGCTCAATGCACAGTCACTTTGGCACTCTGAAAAGAAAATCAAGTCATTTTTTTACACCCAGTTTTCTTCCCTCCTCTATTAAAAGCACATGTGTTGCACTGGGGTACTTCCACACGTATCAGTAGCCTCCCAGTATCTTGTCCAGCATTCTCCAGTGCCGTGTCCCGCTTCCCTCCAGTGCCGTGTCCCGCTTCCCTCCAGTGCCGTGTCCCGCTTCCCTCCAGTGCCGTGTCCAGCATCCTCCAGTGCCGTGTCCCGCTTCCCTCCAGTGCCGTGTCCCGCTTCCCTCCAGTGCCGTGTCCAGCATTCTCCAGTGCCGTGTCCTGCTTCCCTCCAGTGCCATGTCCAGCATCCTCCAGTGCCGTGTCCCGCTTCCCTCCAGTGCCGTGTCCCGCTTCCCTCCAGTGCCGTGTCCTGCTTCTCTCCAGTGCCATGTCCTGCTTCCCTCCAGTGCTATGTCCCGCTTCCCTCCAGTGCCGTTTCCCGCTTCCCTCCAGTGCCATATCCAACTTCCCTCCAGTGCCGTTTCCCGTTTCACTCCAGTGCCGCATCCCGCTTCCCTCCAGTTCCATATCCAGCATTCTCCAGTATCTCGCCCAGCAGCCTTACTGCCACATCTGCAGAGCACAGACTAGGGAGAGCAAAAACTAAATAAATGCTTATTTTTTGTGATAAAACCATTTTCAGTCCTATTAATAAAACTGCAACAGGTTACCGCTTGTAATATATAGCGGAATATCTTTCAATGCAATTTTTTTTTAAACTACCTTCAAAAATGTTGCTCGATTGTGATGGTTCTTGGCAGATTTTACATTTGGCGATTTACTAATGTGTTTGAGCAGAAACTTGAGAAAAAAGCAGTTATTAATGCAACACCTTGTAATCAGCATTCTACCATCACCAGAGTGCACATCTGTTGAAGTCCCAAGGGACCCCAACATCCCTTGGGAGCACTGCATATAAGCACGCCTCCCATGCTGTGCCAACACTCTGGAGTCAGAATAAAGAGACTAACATCACACTTACTCAAGTCTACAGTACTCAGTCACATTGCTTTATTTGAGACATAAAAACTGGCGACGAGTAATAGATAACGAACCATCACGCAAAATTGCAGAGAACTGTTGGTATCGTGGAGAAATTCTCAGAAGGTGACGATTGGGAAGCCTTCGTGGAGCAACTCGACCAATACTTCGTGGCCAACGAGCTGGAAGGGAATGAGAATGCTGCCAAACAAAGGGCGATTCTTCTCACTGTCTGTAGGGCAACAACCTATGTCCTCATGAAGAGTCTTCTTGCTCCGGTGAAACCAACAACCAAATCCTATGAAGAACTGCGTACGCTGGTCCTGGAGCACCTAAATTCAAAGGAGAGCGTTCTGATAGCAAGGTATCGATTCTACACGTGTCAACGGTCTGAAGGCCAGGAAGTGGCGAGCTACGTCACCGAACTAAATCGCCTTGCAGGACATTGTGAATTCGGTGGATTCCTGGAGCAAATGCTAAGAGACTTTTTTTGTGCTTGGCATTGGTCATGAGGTTATCCTTCGCAAACTATTGACTGTTGAAACACCAAATCTGAGCAAAGCCATAACAATAGCCCAGGCATTTATGTCCACCAGTGATAACACTAAACAAATTTCGCAGCACAAAGATGCATCGGCAAGTACTGTACACAAAGTAACGTCGTTTTCAGGCAGGAATGCATATGGCAGAACGTACACGCCTGCAGCTGCACGATCACAGATGACCCAGAGTCCGTCATCAAACGGTAATGCGAAGCAATTAACATCTTGTTGGCGCTGCGGAGGTGATCATCAAGGCCGCTTCAAACACTAAGCGTGCAAAGGCTGTGGAACAATGGGACACCTCCAGCGAATGTGCAGACGAGCTGCAAACCCTGCAAACCACCACGTTGCAGAGGAAGACCGATCCATGGTGGATCAAACTGAACTAGAGACTCAAACCGAGGAGGCAGAAGTGTACGGGCTACACACCTTCACCACGAAAAGTCCGCTGATCATGTTAAAAGTTGAACTGAACGGAATTCCAGTATCCATGGGATTGGACACGGGTGCGAGTCAGTCTACCATGAGCAAAAAGGCCTTCGACAGGCTGTGGTGCAACAAGGCACAAAGGCCCAAGCTGAGCCCTATTCATACCAAGCTGAGAACTTACACTCAAAAGCTGATCCCTGCAATTGGCAGTGCAGCAGTAAAAGCAGTATGATGGAGCGGTGCACGAACTCCCACTATGGATTGCACCAGGAGATGGCTCCACACTGTTCGGCAGAAGCTGGCTGGGAAAAATCCGCTGGAACTGGGACGACCTCCGAGCGCTTTCGTCCGTTGACGACGCCTCATGTGCCAAGGTTTGAGCCAGGTATCGGAAATTTTTCTGGGGCGTAGGTGCAGATCCACTTGGTTCCCGGTACACGACTCATCCACCACAAGGCATGTGCAGTGCCATACATGATGCAAGAGAAAGTGGAGAGCGAGCTGGACAAGCTGCAATGAGAAGGTATCATCGCGCCGGTTGAGTTCAATGAGTGGGCCAGTCCGATTGTTCCGGTTCTCAAGGGCGATGGCACGGTCAGAATTTGTGGGGACTATAAAGTAACGATTAACTGTTTTCCGCTGCAGGACCAGTACCCGCTACCCAAGGCAGACGACCTATTTGCGACGCTGGCAGGAGGGAAGACGTTCACCAAGTTGGACCTGACCTCGGTCTACATGACGCAGGAGCTGGCGGAATCCTCGAAAGGCCTCACCTGCATCAACACGCACAAAGGTCCGTTCATCTACAGTAGATGCCCGTTTGGGGTTCGAGCGGTCGAGGCTATTTTTCAAAGGAACATGGAGAGTCTGCTAAAGTCGGTTCCGCGCACCGTGGTATTCCAGGACGACATATTGATCACAGGTCGGGACACCATCGAACACTTGCAGAACCCGGAAGAGGTTCTAAGTCGGCTAGATCGTGTGGGACTCGGGTTGAAACGCTCGAAGTGTGTTTTCCTGGCGCCAGAGGTCGAGTTCTTAGGGAGAAGAATCGCGGCAGATGGCATCAGACCCACCGACGCCATCAAGAACGCGCCGAGACCACAGAACGTGACGGAGCTTCGGTCATTCCCGGGACTCCTCAATTATTTTGATAACTTGCTACCCGGGTTAAGCACCTTGCTAGAACCTCTACACATGTTGTTACGCAAGGGAGATGACTGGGTATGGGGGAAATCATAAGAGACTGCTTTTGAGAAAGCCAGAAATCTGTTATGTTCCAACAAACTGCTTGTTCTGTATGACCCATGTAAACGTTTAGTGCTAGCTTGCGACGCGTCTTCGTATGGGGTCGGGTGTGTGTTACAACAAGCAAACGAATTGGGAACATTGCAATCGGTCACCTATGCATCCAGGAGTTTGTCCAAGGCTGAAAGGGCCTACAGCATGATTGAAAAAGAAGCTCTGGCATGCGTTTACAGGGTGAAAAAAATGCACCAGTATCTGTTTGGGCTTAAGTTCGAGTTAGAAACTGACCATAAGTTGCTCATATCGCTATTCTCAGAGAGCAAAATATTACTACCAATACCTATGCTCGCATTAAAAGATGGGCACTCACGCTGTCTGCATATAACTATGTAATCCGCCACAGGCCAGGCACAGAGAACTGCGCTGATGCTCTCAGTCGGCTACCATTGCCCACCACCGGGGTGGAAATGGCACAGCCTGCAGACTTGCTCTTGGTGATGGATGCATTTGAAAACGAAGTCACCCATTACGGTCCGCCAGGTGAAGACCTGGACCAACCAGGATCCTTTACTGCCCCTTGCAAAAAACTGTGTCCTCCATGGGAGCTGGTCCAGCGTCCCAGCGGAGATGCATGAAGAGATCAAGCCGTTCCAGCGAAATGTCCATATAGGCGGACTGTCTTTTGTGGGATAATCGCGTGGTTTTGCCTAAGAAAGGCAAAACGTTCATACACGACCTACACAGCACCCACCCAGGCATAGCAATGATGAAAGCTATAGCCAGATCCCATGTGTCGTGGCCCGGCATCAACTCAGATTTGGAGTCTTGCGTGCGCCAGTGCAAGACTCTCAACTGAGCAATGCACCCAGGGAGGCACCGCTAAGTTTGTGGTCATGGCCCTCCAAATCGTGGTCTAGGATCCACGTTGACTTCGCTGGCCCGTTTCTAGGCAAAATGTTTTTGGTTGTTGTGGATGCTTATTCAAAATGGATTGAGTGTGTAATAATGTCTGTAAGCATGTCCACTGCCACCATCGAAAGCCTATGAGCCATGTTTGCCACGCACGGCCTGCCTGATTTCCTTGTCAGCGACAATGGCCCGTGTTTCATCAGTGCTGAATTCAAGGAATTCATGATGCACAATGGGATCAAGCACGTCACATCTGCCCGTTCAAGCCTGCATCTAACGGCCAGGCAGAACGGGCAATCCAAACCATCAAGCAAAGCTTGAAATGCGTGTCGGAAGGCTCCCTGCAGACCCGCCTGTCCCGAGTCCTGCTCAGCTACTGCACCAGACCCCACTCGCTCACCGGGGTTCCCCCTGATGAACTGCTCATGAAAAGGGCACTCAAAACAAGGCTCTCTCTAGTCCACCCTGATCTCCATGATCATGTCGAGGGCAGGCGGCATCAACAAAGTATGTACCACGATCGCACAAGTTTGTCACGCGATATTGAAGTCAATGATCCTGTATTTGTACTCAACTATGGACATGGTCCCAAATGGCTTGCTGGCACTGTCGTAGCCAAAGAAGGGAGTAGTGTATTTGAGGTCAAACTTGCAAATGGACTAACTTGCAGAAAGCCAAACCAAACTGCGATTCACAGACAGCCACGAGCAACCTGAAGAGGACACCACCAACTTCGGCCCTCCGATCCACACACAAGTGGCAACCAACATCACGGTTGACCACGGAGCTGAACTCATCATCCCCAGCAGCCCAGCAAGGCCAGCTGCACAGCAGCCCAGCGAAGGCCCAACCAACTCACCTGCACCTGTGTTTGTACCGAGGCGATCGACTAGGGAGCGGAAAGCCCCAGATCGTCTCACCCTGTAAATAAGTGTACGATCGACTTTGGGGGGAATGATGTTATGTATGCAACACCTTGTAACCAGCATTCAACCTGCACCAGAAGGGCACATCTGTTGGTCCCAAGGGATCCCAGCATCCCTTGGGAGCACTGCACATAAGCAGGCCTTCCAAGCTGTGGCACCACTCTGGAGTCAGAATAAAGAGACTAAGGTCACACTTACTCAAGTCTATGGTACTCAGTCACATTGCTTTATTTGAGACATAACAAAAACACTCCGCAATTTTGAGTGCAATTTGTGCCGGGATCACCGATTCCGCCCAAGGCAGAAACATTTGGCTACAAGAAGATGAAGGGGAGATATAAAAGAGGTTTACAAAGTTATGAGGGGTTTTGATGGAGTCGATCGGGAGAAACTGTTTGCATAGGCAGAAGGAACCAGAGGATACAGATTTATGATAATTGGGGTTGGGTGGGAGGGGAAGGGATGAAAAGATATTTTTTAACGCAGTGAGTTGTTATGATCTGGAATGCGCTGCCTGAAAGGGTGGTGGAAGCAGATTCAATAGCAATATTCAAAAGCGTATATGCTTAAAAAAGAAAACATTTACAGGGCTATGGGGAAAGAAAGAAAGAAAGAAAGAAAGACTTGGATAGCGCCTTTCAATATCACCGGACGTCTCAAAGCGCTTTACAGACAATGAAGTACTTTTGAAGTATAGTCACTGTTGTAATGTAGGAAACGCGGCGGCCAATTTGCGCACAGCAAGCTCCCACAAACAGCAATGTGATAATGACCAGATAATCTGTTTATATTATGTTGATTGAGGGATAAATATTGGCCAGCACACCGGGGATAACTCCCCTGCTCTTCTTCGAAAATAGTGCCATGGGATATTTTACGTCCACCTGAGAGAGCAGACGGGGAAAGAGGAGAGGAGTGGAATTAATTGATAGATCTTTCAGAGAGCAGCACAGGCATGGTGGGCCAAATGGCCTCCTTCTGCACAGTGTGATCCTAAAAGGGTTAATAGAATGTTGCGATCTGTCAGAAACAGTTTTTATTACCTTGGAATGAAATCATCTTCATCAGACATTACGTTATATTGATAGAAATTCTGCACCATTAGTTTTTCCGATGCAGCATGTAAAATTACATTATACATCCTATTAAAATCTCTCTTCATCTTGCAATGCTATTGCCACGTTTTATCGCTGCTATCACAAACCAATGATGCTATGCCCCAGGTCCTCTCAGGCCCATTATGGATTTACAAAACGCCTATTGACACAAAAAATAGAATGTTGTTTGATAACAGACCATCACAGGAACTGTGCTAAATTAAATCATTAGAAAAGTTAAATAAACTGCTACATGTCTACCCAGAGGTTACCCTGGATACTCCAGTGTTCCATTCTGCCTTCCATGTTTCTTTCTTGTGAAAAGCCATTTCGTTCAAAGACAGCTTTAACAGCTTTTGAAAAAACCTGATGAGGAAGCTGGAGGAAAGAAAAAGATTAATTAAAGGCAGGTGTCGTTTGTATCAAAAGGACACGACTGATGTGAAGAAAATGGATCGTAGCACACCTGACGCTTTCAGACAGCATTAAAGAAAAGAAAGACATATTTATATAGCGCCTTTCATGACCACCGGATGTCTCAAAGTGCTTTACAGCCAATGAAGTACCTTTGGAGTGTAGCCACTGTTGTAATGTAGGTAAATTGTCAGCCGTATCTCGCTGGGTAGCACCCTCGCCTCTGAGTTAGAAGGTTGTGGGTTCATAGTCCCACTCTAGAGACTTAGAAACTAAAATCTAGGCTGACACTCCAGGGGAGTGCTGCACTGTCGGAGGTGCTGTCTTTTGGATGGAACGTTAAACTGAGGCCTCGTTTGTTCTCTCAGGTGGATGTTAAAGATCCCATGGCACTATTTCGAAGAAGAGCAGGGGAGTTATCCTCGGTGCCCTGGCCGATATTTATCCCTCAATCAACATCACTAAAACTGATCATCTGGTCGTCATCACATTGCTGTTTGTGGGAGCTTGCTGTGCGCAAATTGGCTGCTGTGTTTCCGACATTACAACAGTGACTGCACTTGGGGTGGAAAAAAAGTAATGCATTTTGGGCCGTCCGATGGTCGTGAAAGGCGCTATATAAATGCAGGTTTCTCTTTCTTTACCCAGACTCCACTGAACATCATGCGCTTTAATGACCCCACCAGAGCGCTGAAAAGCAAAACCGGTTCCGTCATAAAATGGTGGCCACTTCTCCACCGGAGATAATCACCATTGACTCGCTGATCTCCCGTGGCACTGCTCGTGGGTTGTCTGGGGTCTGGAGCATCACTGAAGTTGGCCTCTCTCTTTAAGACCCACTGCTCCATATCCAGGTAACAGTAGCTGGGTGTGTGAACAGCTGAGGGCATTTCAGAGAAACGCCATCAGCTTGTAAATCTCAGGCTCCAGGCCAATGACTGACTTCATTTCTCTTTATTGTAAAAGGTTATTTTGTGCCTGGCGTGTGATTTATTTGTTCCCCTTCCCTCCTTCCCTATTTCAGCAGAGCCCAGAGAGCTGATTTTAACTTCCTCTGCCCAGCTTAAACGAGCCAAGTAGCGGTCTGAAAATGGCCACCGGTCACTTACCGTTTACGCTCTTGCCTCCATTTTTGGCCTCAGCGACGGGCAGCGGTATGGCATTGACCACAACATCCTTGGGAGGGCAAAGGCAACCAAGGCACCCAGTCGAGTTCGCTCACGAGTGCGCCCTCCCCCGGTTGGAATTGGGCCTGTGTGGACATTGGGCGGGAACGGAATGGGGCTCGGCTGTGATTCCATCCGTGCGAGACTAACGCGTGAATACTGTCAAGCACCAAAGGGAGCCTGGTGCCCGAGGATCAATGGTTAAATGCACTGCTGAGTGTGGAACTGAGCCTTGCCTTTGTTACCTCTAGACTTGACGACTCCAACGCACTCCTGGCTGGCCTCCCACATTCTACCCTACGTAAACTAGAGATGATCCAAAACTCGGCAGCCCGTGTCCTAACTCGCACCGAGGCCCGCTCACCCACCCCTCCTAGTGCTCGCTGACCTACATTGGCTTCCGGTTAAGCAACGCCTCGATTTCAAAATTCCCACCCTTGTTTACAAATCCCTTCATGGCCTCGCCCCTCCCTATCTCTGTAACCTCCTCCAGCCACTACACCCCTCCCTATCTCTGTAACCTCCTCCAGCCACTACACCCCTCCCTATCTCTGTAACCTCCGTCAGCCTCACAACCCCACGAGATGTTTGCGCTCCTCAAATTCTGCCCTCTTGATTCTAATCGCTCAACCATTGGTAACCGTGCCTTCAGCTGCCAAGGCCCCAAGCTCTGGCACGCAGTTCCTCAACCTCTCCACCTCTCTACCTCTTTCCTCTTTTAAGACGCTCCTTAAAACCTACTTCTTTGACCAAGCTTTTGGTCACCTGACATAATTTCTTATTATGTGGCTTGGTGTCAAATTTATTTGTTTTGTCTTATAACATTCCTGTGAAGCACCTTGGGAAGTTTTACTATGTTAAAGGCGCTATATAAATACAAGTTGTTGTTGTTGCACCAGGTTTGATTCCCTACTCTGTGCTGAGTTAGCTGATCGCATGTCTGCAGCTATTGGCGTGAAACAGCCTCACGGCCAACCCCTGAATGCATTTCATATTCCACCCATAACTCCCTCGTCTGATAGTTGATGGGAAACAGTGAAACTGCAGTAACTGGAAGAAATCACGCCCGTTTTATTCTCCCTGTGAGAGCTGTTGTGGTGATTCTTCCACACACTTTTGCCGCGTTTCTCCAGGCTTGTGGTGGGATAATGGACTCTTCAGCCCCCTGCATCCGACTGAAGCACCGGCACTTCTAGCCTGTTCTTATAACTGCTTACCGACCTGGACCTTGGTGACGTCCCTTTTCACTGCCGTTGCTCTCCTGCTCCAGCACGTGCTGCTCCCTGGAGTGGTATGCTGCCACATTGCTGCTTTCGCTCCCCGGCCTGTTCCAATGGTGCTGGCAGGCGTGGGCAGGTACTGCAGGAGCGGCGAGGTCAGGGCGAAGGAGCGGCGAGAGATTGTGGAGAGGCGTGATCGAGGCATAGGGGAGGCTTGCGTTCGGGGCCCAGAACAGGCAAGGGCCCAGGGGCAACACTGCGATATGTGGGCACACTAGGTCCGTGCAGCAGAGCTGGTCTCCAGTCGTCCTGGTTAACCCTTGCTACTGGGCCAAGACCTAGCTCTGTCAAGCCCGTGTGGTGGCTGGTGTGCAACGGTCACCCCACGTTAAAAAAAATCACGCACAGGCATCTTCCACCCTTCAAGATTTAGTTCAGGACCTGGAATATTAGGTCCTTCATTGAAACATCTGTGAACTTTTTGACGTGGAAGCAAGTCATCCTCGATTCAAGGGACTGCCTATGATGATGATGATGATGATGATAACTGCTTACTGCTCCAGAAATAACCTGCAGGTTTTGGGCTGGCACTAGGTTTGATATAGTATTGTTCTAAATGTATGCTGACGTCTATCCCCCCCTCCCCCGACAGTTCAGCGTTCCCAGACTCAACCCATATTGGTGATTCCTCCTCCCCACCCTACCACTTTGCTTTGAACCTGTGTCATAATAGCGGTGTTCACCCTTGCTCTCATTAGGTGTAATATTAGGCATCATGTTAGGTGTCAGCTGCGGCTCAGTGGGTAGCACCCGCGTCTCTGGATCAGAAGGTCGGGGTTCAATTCCCACTCCAGACACCTGAACACATAAGCCAACCTGACACTCCAATGCAGTATTGAGGGAGTGCTGCACTGTCCAAGGTGCTGTTGTTCAGATGAGATGTTAGACTGAGGCCCCCACTGCTGTCTCAGGTTGACGTAAATGTTCCCATGGCACTATTTCAAAGAAGAGCAGGGGATTTCTCCCTGATATCTCTGAACCAACATCACTAAAACAGATTATCTGGTCATTATCTCATTGCTGTTTGTGGGAGCTTGCTGTGCACCATTTGGTGGCCATGTCACCTGCATTACAGCAGTGACTACACTTCTAAAGTACTTAATTGGCTGTAAAGTGCCTGAGCACGTCCTGAGGTGGTGAACGGTCTCTCATAAATGCAAGTCTTTCTTTAGGGCATGGGCTTAATACTCCAGAGGTGCGTGTTCAAATCTGACCTTAGCAAACTGAATTCAATAAAAGGGATCATATGTGGAGTGACTCCAGGTAAATGATCATGATTGTAAAACTCTACTGGTTCACTGTTACCCTTCAGGAAGAGAACCATGCCACCCGAGGGGCTAAATGGCCTACTCCTGTTCCTAATTCTTATGTTCTTACCCCTACCTGGTCTAACCCACATATGTTCACACGACTCACTCTGAATTGTACGTTCTACCCTATGTAAACTAGTGGTGATCCAAAACTTGGCAGCCCGTGTCCTAACTCGCACCAAGTCCTGCTCACCCATCACCCCCGGCGCTCGCTGACCTACATTGGCTCCCGGTTAAGCAACGCCTCGATTTCAAAATTCTCAGCTCCTTATTTTCAAATCCCTCTGTGGCCTCGCCCCTCCCTATCTCTGTAATCTCCCACAACCCCGCCCCCCCGAGATGTCTACGCTCCTCTAATTCTGTCCTCTTGAGCATCCCTGATTATAATCGCTCAACCATTAGTGGCCGTACCTTCTGTTGCCTGGGCCCTAAGCTCGGGAACTCCCTGCCTAAACCTCTCCACCTTTGCTCCTTCAAGGTGCTCCTTAAAACCTACCTCTTTGACCAAGCTTTTGGTTATCTGCGCTAATTTCTACTTATGCGGCTCGGTGTCAAATTTTCTATTTCATAATATTCCTGCGAAGCGCCTTAGGACGTTTCGCTATGTTTAAGACGCTATATAAATACAAGTTGTTGTTGTTGTGAAATGGTCTGGCAAGGCCCACGTTCAAAAAACAACTTCTTTATCGTTGATAAAAACATGTGTTCACTGACACCTGACCAACACCAGAGCAACTCGCTACAACTAACAACACTTCCGGCACTGAGCGTCCCCAGGATTAGATAGTTTGTCGATGCTTGTACATACAGTCTGCTTGTCAACTTGGTTCAGTCAGTTCCACTCTTGTCCTTGAATCAGAAGGTTGTGGGGTCAGAAGTATCAGCCCTTGACATAGAAACATAGAAAATAGGTGCAGGAGTAGGCCATTCGGCCCTTCTAGCCTGCACCGCCATTCAATGAGTTCATGGCTGAACATTCAACTTCAGTACCCCATTCCTGCTTTCTCGCCATACCCCTTGATCCCCCTAGTAGTAAGGACCTCATCTAACTCCTTTTTGAATATATTTAGTGAATTGGCCTCAACAACTTTCTGTGGTAGAGAATTCCACAGGTTCACCACTCTCTGGGTGAAGAAGTTCCTCCGCATCTCGGTCCTAAATGGCTTACCCCTTATCCTTAGACTGTGACCTCTGGTTCTGGACTTCCCCAACATTGGGAACATTTTTCCTGCATCTAACCTGTCTAACCCCGTCAGAATTTTAAATGTTTCTATGAGGTCCCCTCTCATTCTTCTGAACTCCAGTGAATACAAGCCCAGTTGATCCAATCTTTCTTGATAGGTCAGTCCCGCCATCCCGGGAATCAGTCTGGTGAACCTTCGCTGCACTCCCTCAATAGCAAGAATGTCCTTCCTCAGGTTAGGAGACCAAAACTGTACACAATACTCCAGGTGTGGCCTCACCAATGCCCTGTACAACTGTAGCAACACCTCCCTGCCCCTGTACTCAAATCCCCTTGCTATGAAGGCCAACATGCCATTTGCTTTCTTAACCGCCTGCTGCACCTGCATGCCAACCTTCAATGACTGATGTACCATGACACCCAGGTCTCTTTGCACCTCCTCTTTTCCTAATCTGTCACCATTCAGATAATAGTCTGTCTCTCTGTTTTTACCACCAATCTGGGCTGACGCGCCCAACACTGAGCAAATACCGGATTCTCAGAGGCATCAGCCTTCAGATGAGATATGAAACCCATGCCCCTAAACACTAAAGGTACTATTGGAAGCACAGCAAGTGCTTGTGGTGCCCTAACCAACATTTCTCCCTCAACCAGCAACACATAAAGCAGATTGACTGGTCGTTCATCGCATGGCCTCTTGCAGGTCTTTCATCTTAATGCTGTTGCACAAAATGTCTGCCACATGTACCTAAATAACAACCATAACCACACTTCAAAGTCATTCATTGTATGTGAAGTGCTTTAAGACTTTGCTGAGAGCTGTGATAAGACGCAATATAAATGTGAGTGAATTTGCTTCTTTTTTCACAGTGCTAAATAATTTTAGCATGAAATTAGAAAGTAAAATTCTGCTTCCTTTTGTGATTATCCAAATATGTTGTCATAATTCATTGGGTACTTTACAGCTTTCAAGAACCATTATCAATCACTTCTCCTGCTTTGAAAGCTAATTTTTCTCCTCTCTCTCTCCAAATTCTTCACATCACAGACCTTTACTTGACTATGGGGGTTTGTGGGATCCTCGACATCTGCTGTGTAACCTGGCTCCTGTGTAAGAAGAATCCACCCTGTAGATAAGGTTGCTGGATTATTTTTCTCTCTGAAATGTGTAATCATTTATATTAATTTTATTCAGGACATTGTATTTTGTACTTTTAGCCGTGCAGCAACCCTGGAGGGAATTGCAAGGCAGATAATTTATTATCTGTGACATTTACTTGGCTGGGGTAATGCCTATCTTCTAATGGTCTGTTACTTGATAATTGATGCATCTACTCTGTGATAAGTAAAAGCTGTCTTTAGAAGTTTCGGATTCTTGTGTACAATTCAAGAGAGACAGAGAGATAGGCTGGTGTTGCTAAAGCAGAAATAATGCAGACTATTATCACAACTAGTCAGATTGACACACTATTAACTAATGTTAAGACAACGACCCTAAAATTCCTACTGAGGTCACAGTGGAATCCTGGCAGATCCCCAGATTGGGGGCTGGCTGGAAAGTGGGGTGGAACCAACATTTATTAGTGCAGCCAATTTCTTTTCTTCTCTTTGTTAATTCTTGAGATGTGGGCGTCACTAGCAAGGCTGGCATTTATTGCCCGTCCCTAATTGCCCTTGAGAAGATGGTGGTGAGCTGCCTTCTTGAACCGCTGCAGTCCGTGTGCTGAAGGTACTCCCACAGTGCTGTTAGGGAGAGAGTTCCAGGATTTTGACCCAACGACCAGGAAGGAACGGTCGATATATTTCCACAGATGCTGCCTGACCTGCTGAGTATTCCCAAAATCTTCTGCTTTTACCCTCCTTAACTGCCTTCTTTCTGAATTGTAGAGCTTACGTTTCGCTAATGTTTCCCTCATCCCCTTGACACTTGGGATCAGTCTTCTTGCCCTTCTTTGCAACCCTCCCCAATGCTTGTCCATCTTGCTTTGTGACGTGACAACCTGAGTTCAACACAGTCTCCCATGTGTGGTCTAACAGCCCCACTCTACAACGCCAGGTATATATATCCCATTATTCTACTTGTTTTATTAATTGCTTTGCCAAATTGTCCAGACGTTGAAGGTTTATGAAGTTATTTATAACAACAACTACACAGTCGCAGTGAGGAACATTTGAATTGAATGCCAGCACTTGTAACAGCCTATGGAAACAGTTAGGCAAATTTCTCAGGGTAAAATTAGAAGCAGATGGAGCTCAATCCCTTTGCCAAACAGCAGCCCATAACCCAAACATTGGACATGACTTGTGAAGCAGACCAGATGTCTTGCTCCTTGCCGGGTGCATCGCAGTGAAAAAACGTTCTATTTTTAAACTCTGCATCGCCAATCAGCCGATACCTGCTCAGGTAATGTGCAATTACAGGCATTGGCTGGTGTGTCGCATAGAACCCTCTTCAAGCACGCCACACCTGTCTTTTGCCAAATTTTGCAACGTAGAAATCTTTCCCTAGCCCCATTAAAATAGTCTGTCCATTTTATAACTGATCTATTTAGTTTTGTTGTTGCTGTGGCCAAAGCAATTTGCTGCATTAGATTCAAATGGAAAAACACATTGGCCCATTGATTTCAGCATACCAACCCGCCTATTTCCCTATTACAGCATCTGACTGCTTCAGTTTAAAGCATATTGGACCATTTGCTATCTTCACTGTAGCGTATTAGCATCGTATAAGAACATCAAAGTCAAGCTGCTCATCTTTCCCTTTTCTCCATGTTTGAAACTCTCCAATCAGGTTTCTCCCCCTGCCACAACACTGAAATGGCCCTAATCAAAGTCACAAATGACAAGCTCTGTGACGGTGACCATGCCGCACTATCTCACCTCATCCCTCTCGACTTCCCTGCAGCTTTTGATGTGATCAACCGTGCTATCCTCCTCCATCGCCTTCCCTCCGTTGTCCAGCAGCATTGGACTGCCCTCATCCGGTTCCACTCGAACCTATCCAGTCATAGCCAGAACATCTCCCGCGATAGCTCCTCTTCCTGTTCTTACACGGTCACCTTGGGAGTCCCACAAGGATGTATCCTTGGCACCCTCCTATTTCTCAACTACATGCTGCCCCTTAGCAACGTCATCCGAAGATACAACATCAGGTAGGTCAGGTTCCACAGGTACGCTGACGATACCCAGCTCTACTTTGCCCTCACTCTCTACCACTCCGCTGCCTTTGTGTGGTCAGCCTGTTTGTCCGACATCCAGTCCTGGATGAGCCGTATTTCCGTCAATTAAACAGTGGGAATATTGAAGCCACGGTCTTCGGCCCCGCCCCAAATTTTGCTCACTTGCCACTGACGCCATCTCCTTCCTTGGCCACTGTCTCAGGCTGAACCCGAGTTGTTTGCAACAACGGCATCTTATCTGACCCTGAGCTGAGCTTCTGAAGCCATGTCCTATCCATCATAAAGACTGCCTAATTCCACCTTTGTAATATCACCGTCTCAAGCCCTGCATCAGCTCATCTATAGCTGAAACCCACATCCTTGTTTTCTTACCTCCATTCCTACGCTCTCCTGCCCAACCTCCCATCTGGCTACCCTCCATAAACTTGAGCTTATCCAAAACTCTGCTGCCTGTATCCTAACACACACCAAGATCCACTCACCCATCAAACCTGTGCTCACTGTCCTGGCCCACCAATGCCTCAGATTTTAAATTCTCATTCTCATGTTCAAATCCCTTCATGCTTCATCCGTCCCTATCTCTGTATAAAACTCCAGCCCTACAACCCCCTCAGAACTCTGCAATCTTCAAGCTCTGGCTTCCTGCGCATGCCCCACTCCCTTCGCCCCCACATTGGTGGCCGTACCTCCAGCATCTAGGCCTTAAGCTCTGGAATTCCCTCCCTAAACCTCTCCACCTCTTCACCTCTCCCTGTCCTCCTTATCGACGATCGTTAAAACCTGCCTCGTTGGCCAAACTTTTAGTCACCCCTAATATTTCCTTATTTAGCTCGGTGTCAATGTTTGTCTGCTTATGCTCGTGTGAATCGTCTTGGGGCCTTCTCCTACGTTAAAGGTGCTATATAAATACAAACACCATTGGAGCTTTCTCTGTCCCCGTTGCCAGGTTTTCACGCTTCCTCTCTCCAATTTAAATAACTTGCTTTAACTATTCACACATTGTTTGGGTCTCGGATTTCTTTTATTTCTCTAGTTCCTGTCATCATGCCAGTGTTTTGTCTCGTACTGTTGTCCCGTGTAAACACTTTTTTCAGGACTTCAAAACTGGAGATTCCGACCACCAATGTTCCCTCTAAGATTCACGGCTGTGAGCTCACACACAGGCTGCTCACCAGTGCTGCTGTGACAGGAGGTACCGTGTAGCCAATTTAAAGGGCCTGCGCAGGGAAAAAGAAAATTAGAGGGAACTTAGCCGACTGTGTTTCCTTCCTAGATTCAGAATTATTGACGGCTTAAAGGGAAGCCTATCAGCCCATTAGTGTGTGCGGTGCTAGCTATTTATAATTGGAGCTACATGTGCTGGTCCCATTTCCCATATCGGTTTATTTTCTTCCTTTTCAAATGCTTACCCATAATTACATGTTCTAATAATGCTCTGTTTGTAAAACACTCTGGTTATGCAACGCCTCGATTTCAAAATAATCATCCTTGTTTACAAAACACTCCATGGCCTTGCCCCTCCATAACTCTGTAATCTTCTTCAGCCTCTCAACCCCACGAGATGTCTGCCCTCCATGATGATAATCGCTCAACCATCGGTGGCCGTGTCTTCAGCTGCCTGGGCCTTAAGCTCTGGAGCTCACTCCCTAAACCTCTCCGCCTCTCTTTCCTCCTTTAAATCACTCCTTAAAAGCGCGGCCCTGGACAACGTGGACTATTTCCCATACCTCGGGAGCCTCTTATCAACAAAAGCAGACATTGATGAGGAGATTCAACACCACCTCCAGTGCGTCAGCACAGCCTTCAGCTGCCTGAGGAAAAGAGTGTTCGAAGAGGCCCTCAAATTTACCACCAAGCTCATGGTCTACATGGCTGTAGTAATATCCGCCCTCCTGTATGGCTCAGAGACGTGGACCATGTACAGTAGACACCTCAAGTTGCTGGAGAAATACCACCAACGATGCCTCCGCAAGATCCTACAAATTGCCTGGCAGAACAGACGCACTAACATTAGCGTCCTCGACCAGGCCAACATCCCCAGCATTGAAGCACTGACTACACTTGATCAGCTCCGCTGGGCGGGCCACGTCGTCCGCATGCCAGACACGAGACTCCCGAAACAAGCACTCTACTCGGAACTCCTTTATGGCAAACGAGCCAAAGGTGGACAGAGGAAACGTTACAAGGACACCCTCAAAGCCTCCCTGGTAAAGTGCAGCATCCCCACCGACTCCTGGGGGTCCCTGGCCGAAGACCGCCCTGGATGGAGGAGGCAGATCCGGGAGGCTGCTAAGCACCTCGAGACTCGTCGGTGAGTGCATGTGGAAGACAAGTGCAGGCTGCGGAAGGAACGTGCGGCAAACCTGTCCCACCCTCTCTTACCCTCAACGACTGTCTGTCCCACCTGTGGCAGGGGCTGTGGCTCTCGTATTGGACTGTTCAGCCACCTAAGGACTCATTCTAAGAGTGGAAACAAGTCTTCCTCGATTCCGAGGGATTGCCTATGATGATGAAAACCTACCTCTTTGACCAAGCTTTTGGTCATCTGCCGTAATTTATTCTTATGTGGCTCGGTATCAAATTTAGCTGTTTTGTCTTCATCATCAAAGGCAGTCCCTCGAAACGAGGATGACTTGCTTCCACGCCAAAAAAGGATGAGTTCACAGGTGTTTCACTGAAGGACCTAATATTCCAGGTCCTGAACTACATCCTGAAGGGTGGAAGATGCCTGTGTGTGGATTTTTTTAACGTGTGGTCAAATTTATCTGATTTGTCTTACTGTTAAGCGCCTTGGGATGTTTTAGTACATTAAAGACACTATATAAATAAAAGTTGTTGTTGTAATATATATATAATTCTTACAGCCAGTTTATTCTTCTTGTGAGCATCCTCAGTCTGTGCTGTTTGTTACCAATTTGCCAACCATTGGAAATGACCATCTGTGATTTTCAGTGGAGGTTCTCCACAGGGCAATCAGCAGAACCTTGGGAGAAATGGGGAAACTGGCTAACGATGGCCAAAGTAGGCCATTTCTTCAGGTTTCTGCCAATCTTCCATCAAAGTTTCGGTGAGAGGTCAGAAGAACGCCTTTGAAATTCTCCTCCAGTATTTCACTGCATGTACCTTCTCAAAACCATTCATAATTTTAAAACCTCTGCAAGATTCCCTCTTAACCAGTTCTGTTCTGGTGGGTAAAGAATGTCAAGCCTCCCTTCAGAATTACAACTTCTCATTGCTGATATCATTCGAGTGGATCTTCACGGTACCCTTTGTATGGCTCTAATATTACACAGAGTTACAGCACAGAAACAGGTTTTTTGTCCCAACTGGTTGATGCCAGTGTTTATGCTCCACATGAGCCTCCTCCCACCTTACTTTATCTCACCCTATCATCGTATCCTTCTATTCCTTTCCCTCATGTACTTATGTAGCTTCCCCTTAAATGCATCTAAGCTATTCATGGCAACGACACCTTAGGGTATCGAATTACACATTCTAACCACTCTCTGGGTGAAGAAGTTTCTCCTGAATTCCTTATTGGATTTATTAGTGACTATCTTATATTTATGGCCCCTAGCTCTGGTCTCCCCTACAAGTAGAAACATCTTCTCTACATCTAACCTATTAAACCCATGCTTAGGTCTCTTGTGTAATATCTAATATCATTCTTGCAACAGAGTGCTCAGAACTGCATGCAATACTTTAACTTGTGGTTTGACCAATGCCTTTCCAAATTCAAAATGAATTCCTTGCAGTTATATTCAACGCCCCAATGTATAACTTAGAATCCCATTTGTCTTTGTATGGCCTTTTAAAAAATCTGCCCTTCATTTTAAAGATCTATGTATCTGCAGCCTCTCCCACCCCCTCTGCTGCTCCACTATTAAAAGTCTTCCCATTTCTGCCCCCCCCCCCCCCAAGATGTACTACAGGTACTTCACATTTCTCTGCGTGGAATTGCATCTGCCACCTATCTGCCCACTCTGCTAACTTATGTCCTCCTGTCAATCTTCCTCACAGTTTGCCAATTTGGTGTCATCAGCAAATGCTGGCATCATTCTTCTTAGTGCTAATGTCCAAATTACTTGGAGAATTGGGACATAAAAGAGGCCGCGGTGAAGATCTCGTGTGCACATCCCTGAATCAGAAAACATCCATTTAGCCCTACTCTTTACTTTATGTCCCCTGTACCTGACTATGTAACGGCACTCCCTTCTATATCATGTTCAATCTCCTGGCTTTTAAAAATCAAAGCTTGGTGACACTGAATCATTACTCCCTGATTTAATTGCATCGCCTCTTTTATTCTCTATGACCGTGGTGGTGTCCTACACTGTGGGATCTTACTATTCACCTGGTTTGTCAATTAAAAAAAAATATATCAGGAAAGAAAAGAAAAAGGACTGAACATTTCAATATTATAAACACAAAATAAGTGCGTTGTTACTAATAAAGTACCGAAAAGGTTAACATTATTTGCTTATTTTAGAACTAGCTTAACCAGAAGTGTTACATAACGGAAAATCTGAACGAAACAGATGCCTTAATCATCTGCATTGCACTGTATAATCTGCACTTACACAAGAGACATTGATGCCAAAAATTAAAGAGCCAATCTGCTGGGAAAACAGTTAAGCTGAAGTCTAATTACAAGATTATTGAGAATTCAGAATGACAGCTCAGAAAAAAATTGTTTAGCAGCTTATTTTTCAAAGAGCTGATTAGTGTGAGATGCATTTGCGAAAGTGGTTAAAACCCAACCCTCAAATCAGGTCAGCATTAATTTAAAAAAAGTGTTAATGCATTTGTTAATTTTGTCAAGGGAGAGAAGGAAGCCGGGATTCGGAAAGAAGTAATGGTGCTTTATGAAAGCTGAAACATTTGAGGTTGAGACAGAATCTCGAACTTGAAAGGAAAGTCAAGGGGAACAAAGTAAGCAGTTAGTGCACACAAAGGGTAAACACATAGGTCCTCCTCGGTTATTTTTAACACAGTAACTATCTGTTCTTAAGTTTGCTCCCTCGTCTTCTGAAAGCAGTGGCTCATGTTGGAATATGGTTTCTTCCATGTACTGCCAAGCAACAGGCCAAGGGTTCCAGATTCGGGAATTCTTTTGTGCCAGGATTCATGTTCCCGATTGTTACACAGTGATCCCTATTGGAAAGTCCATGGTTGGTGGACGGGGGGAGATTTTCCTCCAGCATCTTGGTGTAAAAGCTTGGTGGGGCGGAAGCGCTTATCTCAAATTTGGGCTCGAACTGCTCAGGGCTCTTCGCAAGAGCGTTATCAAGAAAAATTTGACACCGATTGGAAAAGTGTTTTCAAGCACTTACATCCCGTCACTGAAAAAGGGGACCCTGCCCCACCTGTGTGTGGCTGTTGAGCAAGGGAAGGATTAGGCTTCACTGTGATGCAGTCAAGTAGGCATCCAGCACTCCCTATCTAGGTTCACACCTGGAAGATCTCCTCCTTGTGTCAACCATGGCTCAGTGGGTAGCATCCTTGCCTCTAAGTCAGAAGGTCATGGATTCAAGTCCCACTCCAGAGATTTGAGCACAAAAATCAATGCAGTACTAAGGGAGCGCTGCACTGTCGGAGGTGTAGTCTTTCTCATGAGATGTTACAAGGACCTATCTGCTCTCTCGGGTGGACTGATTAAAGATCCATGGCATTATTTTGAGGAGCAGAGGAGTTATCCCCGGTCTCTTGGCCAATATATAATCACTGAATCACTATCACTAAAACAGATTATCCAGTCATTATCACATTGCTGTTTGTGGGAGCTTGCTGTCTGGAAATTGGCTGCTGCATTTCCTACATTACAACAGTGACTACACTTCAAAAGTACTTAATTGGCTGTAAAGCGCTTTGGGACGTCTGGTGCTCATGAAAGGTGCTATATAGTCCAAGTCTTCCTTTTTTTCTTTTGCTTTACGTGAGGGCCTAGAGAGCTGCTGGTCATACGGTCACTAGTCAACATGTTCAGGAGAGGAATGCGAAGCCAAGTTTAACCTCACACGGAACTCGCGTGACGTATCTGGCAGTGAAAGCAAATTTGCAAAGAATATTGCTGATGGTTAGTGGTGTTGAGTGAGTAGAAAACACATTTCCAATCAATTTCACTCAATAGAAATATTCAAAATGAATTAGTGTGGAGAGAAAGATTATTTTTCTGTTGTTTGCCAAACACTCGGGTGTTACGGTGTAACTTGGATCAAGTATTGGGAAAATGTCCATCAAATTGTTTAATGTGAATCCCGTCTTCTTCAAGTATAAACAGTCACTGTGAATTTCCTCGGTCTCCCAATCAGCTGCCATAATTTTGACAGAAACCCTGTTTACCCGGGGTGACTGAAGTGTCAGCCATGGCTCAGTGGGTAGCACTTATGCCTCGGAGTCCGAAGGTTGTGGCTTCATGTCCCACGCCAGGGACTCCAACCCATAATCTAAACTGATGCACCCAGTGCAGTACTGAGGGAGCGCTGCACTGTCGGAGGTGCTGTCTTTCAGACATTAAACCGAGGTTGCGTTTATTTCCATCATTAGATTCCTGATTGGTCACCTTGGAGGACCAGACCTAATTTCTGATTGGTCCCCTTGGAAGACAAGACACACCCAGCAGTTTACCTGGAATGTGTAATTACATCCTGCCTGCCTAAGTAATCAATTACTTTGCCAAGTGTTATTCGTGCCATTCTGACTGCCAGTGCTGCATTGTTGGGAGGTGCCAACTTCGAAATGAGATGTTAAACTAAGGCCCTGTCTGCCCTCTCAGGTGGATGTAAAGGATTCCAGCTACTAATTCCTATCCCACTGTAAAGTGTGCATGTGTAGATGGAGGGAGAGTATATGTAACCAGATAATCTCTTTTGGTGGTGTTGATTGAGGGATAAATGATCGCCAGGACACCGGTGAGAACTCCTGTGCTGTTTTTAAAATAGTGATTGGCTAACTAACAGAAAACAGAGAGTCGAGATAACTGGGTCATTTTCCGGTTGGCAAACAGTGACTAGTGGGGGTGCCGCAGCGATCGGTGCTGGGTCCTCAACTATTTACAATCTATATTAATGACTTGGGATGAAGGGACCGAGTGTAATGTAGCCAAGTTTGCTGATGGGTGGGAAAGCAAAGTGTAAGGAGGACACAAAAAATCTGCAAAGGGATATAGACAGACTAAGTGAGTGGGCAAAAATTTGGCAGATGGAGTATAATGTGGGAAAATGTGAGGTTATCAACTTTGGCAGAAATGATAAAAAAGCAAATTATAATTTAAATGGAGAAAAATTGCAAAGTGTTGCAGTACAGAGAGACCTGGGGGTCCTTGTGCATGAAACACAAAAAGTTAGTATGCAGGTACAGCAAGTAATCAGGAAGGGAAATAGAATGTTGGCCTTTATTGCAAGGGGGATAGAGTATAAAAGCAGAAAAGTCCTGCTACAACTGTACAGGGTATTGGTGAGGTCACACCAAGGGTACTGCGTACAGTTTTGGTCTCCGTATTTAAGGAAGAATATACTTGCATTGGAGGCTGTTCAGAGAAGGTTCACTAGCTTGATTCTGGAGATGAGGGGGTTGACTTATGAGGATAGGTTGAGCCTATACACATTGGAGTTCAGAAGAATGAGAGGTGATCTTATTGAAACATATAAGATAATGAGGGGGCTCGACATAGTGGATGCAGAGAGAATATTTCCATTCATAGCGGAAACTAAAACTAGGGGACAGTCTTAGAATAATGGGCCGCCCATTTAAAACTGAGATGAGGAGAAATTTGTAAATTGATGGAATTTTCTGCCCCATGGAGCTGTGGAGGCTGGGTCATTGAATATATTTAAGGTGGAGATAGTCAGATTTTTGAGCGATAAGGGAGTAAAGGGTTATGGGGAGTGGGCAGGGAAGTGGAACTGAGTCCATGATCAGATCAGCCATGATCTTATTGAATGGCAGAGCAGGCTCGAGGGACCAAATGGCCTATTCCTGCTCTTATTTCGTATGTTCTTATGACATGAGATCTTTTACATCCAGTTGCGAGGTCAGATGGGGCCTCGGTTTAACATCTCATCTAAAAGTTGGCATCTCCGGCAATGCAGCATTGAAATGTCATCTTATATACTTAAGTCTCTGGAGTTGGGCTTGAACCCACAAGCTTCGGACTCATACGAACAATCTGAGGAAGGACATTCTTGCTATTGAGGGAGTGCAGCGAAGGTTCACCAGACTGATTCCCGGGATGGCAGGACTGACATATGAAGAAAGACTGAATTGACTAGGCCTATATTCACTGCAATTTAGAAGAATGAGAGGGGATCTCATTGAAACATATAAAATTGACAGGATTGGACAGGTTAAATGCAGGAAGAATGTCCCTGATGTTGGGGAAATCCAGAACCAGGGGTCACAATCTAAGGATAAGGGGTAAGCCATTTAGGACCGAGTTGAGGATAAACTTCTTAACTCAGAGATTGTGAAGCTGTGTAATTCTCCACCACAGAAAGTTGTTGAGGCCAGTTCGTTAGATACATTCAAAAAAAGAGTTAGATGTGGCCCTTACGGCTAAAGGGATCAAGGGGTATGGAGAGAAAGCAGGAATGGGGTACTGAAGTTGCATGATCATATTGAATGGTGGTGCAGGCTCGAAGGGCCGAATGGCCTGCTCCTGCACCTATTTTCTATGTTTCTATGATGGACAGGTAAAGACCATCTGGTACATTGAGCCTGTCCCACTCAAATGCGATACTTTCTGTATCACAACATATACACTCCACCCTGCCCAAAACCATGTGATCTCCTGGGAGAGGCGAAAAACTAGATTTCAAAAAACCAGGCCAATTTGGGGGAAAACAATATCTGGGAAATTCTTCTCTGACCCATCTAGGCGATTGAAACGACTCGAGGAAATCACTCTGGCCATTATAATTCCCTGCAGTACCTACCTTCTGTAAGAGGTCATCTCCGCCGCAGCCAGAAACAAATCCAGCTATTGTTTGAAGGAATTCAGCGAATATGCGTCCATCATAGGAGAGGGCAGCTTGTTTCGGAGGTCTACTATTCTCTGGGAAACCTACAATCTTCTGACTCCGAGGCGAGAGTGCGACCAATGAGCCAAGGCTGACACCCAATGTGCGTTACTAAGAAATGACTATTGCTGAGCATGCTCACTCACTTCTTGACCTTTCTTCACACTGTGAGTGCAAAAGAACTCCAACACTCATTTATCACTCTGTACATGATTTTATTTTTTTGATTTTTGTCAGAAATTACAGCAATATATTCATAAATACCTAATTACTACATTCAACAAATATATTACATTACAATAAATCCAAACAATGCACTTAAAACATAATTTTCACAGCATCGACCCCCCCCACCCCCACCCCCAATTATAGTAGAGGTCCCGTCTTCCTCCCTCAAAAATAATATGTCAAATGTGCACAGGCTGTAACAGAAGTGCAGAACCAAAGTTCATTCCAATCAGTGGCAGATTTACAGTTACAACGACCTTGAAAGGCAGATCTGCTAGTGAGTAGCAGGTGTGCAACACAGCGGAGTGGGTCATTAGCGACAGGTCTGTTGACTGCAAAGCGGGGATCGTGGCTACAAGGTACGCACTATGGTTTGGCAACCCTCTCTCACTCGGGGCTTGGCCTCAAGTCCCGCGACCAGACTCGAGGCCCAAAGATAAGACGGCATGTGATGTGCTGCAGCAGGTGACTTCTCATCGCACCCCGCCCCCCCCCCCCCCCCCCAGACCGGCTCAGAAACTGGCATGCCAATTTACAGCACTTGGGTGGCAAGCGGCGTTAAATATAAGAAATTGGTGGGATTTGTCGGGGGCGGGGGACGGGGTGAAATGTGGTGCTGCAGCGGAACGTGTGACCCATTGGATCGAGTACGAGGAACCATCTCTTTGGTGCCATTGGCATCTGTCTCTGTTGTTGTAGGGCACTTCAGTAAACTCTGTACTAACTCTCAGAATACAAATCACGATTGGTCACGGCAAGTAAGATCTGAGGCTGCCGGCCAGACTGTGGCACTCAAAACAGATGCACGGTTAGAGCATGGGCTGGAACTGCCCGCCTCTTCTTTTTAAGCTCACAAGAAACACAGCATTCTTCTTTGGACCAACAAAGTGGCATGATCTCACCTTCATCTCACACATAAGTATATCTTACATGGGGTGGGAATGGGCCTATGTTTAATGGGATTCCCTCATCAACCACTCACTCCGACACACAGCAGTACAATCAAGGCCGATTTCTATTCCAGTTGAAGATGGCATCAAAGCCTGATGATGTCACAGCCTCAGTAATACTTTTAACACGCAATGGAGTCTTGCAAGACACCAACACAAAGATAATATTGTCTCTTTGAAACCAAATACGCAAAGAAAAAATAGAGCCTTTAGCTTCCCCATTTTAAAGGGAGAGAGGGTGGTTTTAGTTTTCAGTTAGTAGTATTTTCATATCAGTTGTACTATAAGGATTCTGTTGCCAGATCAGATAGCTGCACGTCAATGAAATGCCCACATCAATTGGACAGCTCGAACAGTAACTATGCAGAACTATCCAAAAAAGGCACTGCTACAGATTCCCGCCCATTCTACTGGACAAGTGTTCCCCAGCCTTACGGTCAGATGTTCTAACTAGTGACCAAGTACTGAACTTCTGTTCTAAGGTGAACCTGTTAACCTTTCCAACGGAGTGTCCGTCCGCACTTTGACCATCATTGGCAGTTTTCAAAATGGATTGGTTTTCTGACATATTTTCTTTTTAAGTATAAACTGCAAATACTGACTACTGCGATTCAGAATTGGAGAGGTGAATTCAGTCGTCTTGTGATGAAGGAAATAAATTTGGATTTGATTCAATGGTTTTGTTTCTTGTGAGAGACTGAGTCTCTAAGACCTTTGGAGATCCAAGTCACTCCTTGGTTTGCCTGGAGTCCTGACCATCTTCTTATCATTCAATGGCCTGGGAAATAGTAGCTATTGTGGAGATGCTGTGGATCCCAGCCTTCCCTGCCAGTCATGCATCAGTCAGGGTAGAGTCATGAGGAAGCAAAGCATTTGGGGATGTTAAAGAGTCAGGAGGGAGGCAACTTGATGGAGGGACACACATTTAGCACCAGTTAATGGTCGCGTTGACCAATGCTCAGCTAATCATTTGGGCTGTGGCACAAACACAGCAGGAGCCCAGTGCTCGAGCAATAGTTACCACAAATGCCAATCCGTGGTGATGAAAAAGGCATTCAGTAAACAATAGGTTGTTGATGGCATCTTCTCAAGTGTTCGAACAAGACTATACTGTGTATTGGAAACACACAGGGTAAGGGGTAAGCCATTTAGGACCGAGATGAGGAGAAATTTCTTCACCCAGAGAATTGTGAACCTGTGGAATTCTCCACCACAGGAAGTTGTTGAGGCCAGTTTGTTAGATATATTTAAAAGGGAGTTAGATGTGGCCCTTACGGTAAAGGGGATCAAGGGATATGGAAAGAAAGCAGGAATGGGGTACTAAAGTTGCAAAAATGATCAGCCATAATCATATTGAATGGTGGTGCAGGCTCGAAGGGCCGAATGCCCTACTCCTGCACCTATTTTCTATGTTTCTGCACCTTAAGCCCTTGCAATTATTTCCCAGTCTTTGGATAATGTTTGTCATGTACTGCAGTGATGGCTATACTGAGCAAGTAATTTAGCTATGCTGACAGTGATGGCATTTGATGGTTTCCTCAGCTGAGGTAAATGGTTGTTAACAAACCATATCAAGAGAGAAACCAGCCTGTTGAGATTACTGTTGGTGGTAAGGCCAGCAACAGGGCTCCAATAGAGCAGACTGCAGATACATGGTGGGTGAGAGGACACCGGTCATGGTGCAGCCCCTGGGATTGGGTTTGGAGAAAAGGGGGTTTGTAGGAAGCTTCAAGTTGCAGCAAATACAGTCAGTCTCGTAAGTGGAAGTGTGTGGGTGAGCATATATCTTTGTTATACACTATAGAGCACCCAAATCCTTTCTATCCATCCTCACAGGACTTCCCCTCCCCCA
The DNA here is from genome assembly GCF_044704955.1 of Pristiophorus japonicus. NCBI lineage: Eukaryota > Metazoa > Chordata > Chondrichthyes > Pristiophoridae > Pristiophorus > Pristiophorus japonicus. Next base: position 172,944,249 of record NC_091989.1, read on the forward strand.
TCCCCAAATGTAGGTTATTAGAAGACAAGTTCATTACCCGCATCAGTGCAGACTATTAGCACCACCTAGACTTCAACTTATAAAGTTGACAAGCAGCGAGAATGGATAGATATCCTTGCCATACTCCAAAGGCACTGACGTGCTAGAGTATGATCCCATGGATTCCCAGCCATCCTCCAGTATCTCACCCAAGTGGTCATTCTGTCTGTGTGACAGTATCAAGAGACGATTGCACTCTGGGGGGTGGGGTCCAGCTTCTATCCTTGCCCAACTGCCCGCCACACACACATTCACTCCCCGAGCACAAGGCGCTGGATGGCAGTGATCAGGAACAGGAACCCAGGCCCATTCTCCTGAGCTCAGGGCAATGGTTGTGCTCCTGCTCCTGCTCTAGCACAGAGTCGTGCCTCAGTGTGGGACCAACCTTCCCTACGGCTCAGTATCACGCTGGGCAGCTTACGTCCCAACTGTGCCATTCGGCGAGCTAGCTACGTTTATCCTTACAAGTGGGCGAGCCTGATGAACAAAGAGAGAATCTCTTGGTAGTTTTGACGTCCTCTCTCTCCAGCACAGAACAGCAAGACAGTCTGGATGGTTTGCTGTGGAAGATTGGCAGTGCAGTGAACTCTCCTGCACTGCAACTTGTGGTTCACAATAGGAGCAACACATATGGCACAAAACTCATTCAGGAAGAGCTGCACTCTGACACTGGGATCTCAACCTCCAAGTGATTGGCAGTGGCACTCCCAGGTTCAATTCACTGTGCACTTGAATAAAAGCCCTCCCATATCTGCCAGCTCTCAGGGCATCCGATTCTGGTGTCCTTTAACCTCCCAGTGGCCCGCACTCAGTAAGGAAAAGCGCGGTTCACACCGTGGGTTGTTGGCTGTACTTGAGAAGCCAACTGGTCTGGTTGGATATGACGCACATACTGCGAGAGCACATTTGGCTTGCACCAGTTGGCCTGTATCGCCAGTCTGATCTGCCTTGATCGCCCTGAAAAATGCAAGTACCAGACACTTTGCTGGTGGCATTGCAGCTGGTACGGTGACAGGAGCGGTTTCCCCCAGGACTACGAGTTCCTGATCTCAGCCAGCCATTTAAACCAGGTCATGATCCAGGCCCCCCCCCTCTCCCTCGCCGCAGAAGATTGGAATTAACACACGAAGCTCTCGAGTGGCTTCCAGTAGCAAAACTCAACATGCACCCTCTTCATCAAGGCATGGTAACTTAAGAAAACACTGAGGGAACAAAAAAAAACACACAGGGGTACCAGAATCACATCCGTCTCCTCTTCCCTCCTGCAGTATTGCTGCACATAGGTCGAGGTCCGGGAAACATGCGATACCGAGTAACAGCTTGGGGCAATTGCCCTTGGCTGGATCTAATAGTGGCTTAATGTCGGGTCTAATGTCGGATTAAATTTTCTCATCTATTTCTCTGCTTTCAGCACCAAAAGAAAGCCTTATTCTGAAGCGCTGGACTAGCTAAAAACAGGATCAGTGCGTTTCTTTGAATCTTGTAAATGCAGTAACAATCTTTGCGTGTGAGTGAGTGGGAGGTCCCGGTCTCCCCTCACACAGGGGGAGGGGAACCTCAGGTTAGATACTCTCAATACTTTTTTTTTTAAAGTTCATCTGTGAGAAATACTGCTGGGTGCTACACTCACAACGGACTAAGTCTCGAATCTTTGCAGACCAGTGAGCTCATTTGCAGGGTCACAGGTTTTCAATGAATGGCAACAGATTTTCCATCCCGTTTAATTTGCCCTGCACATCGTTGAAGAAAGGCTCTAGGTTAAAAAGCCAACCTCGGGCAAAGAGTGGCACCATTTATTTTTTTGCATGGTACAAGGATTTGAAAAATGCATCAGAGATTATTAATAGCCACAGAAATGATTAATTTCTCCCCTCCTCCCCCCGAATATTGTGTAAAACGCCTCCATTTTACAGGTATTTTCTGATGGGATGGTCATGGTTGCAGTCTACCTGGATCTTACATGAGGAGGAAGGGAGTTTGGAGGTTTTGGTTACAATGGGTCGCATGACCTGCTGCATCTCACATCACAATAATGCCCTAACTCAGAACTATCTGAATCGAGCAGCTCGGGGGGGGGGGGGGGGGGCGGGGCAGGGCGGAGAAAGTGCCAGGATGTAGCACTCACCCGTCAAAGAGTGGACAATCCGCCAGTGCATGCCACTACCTCTGTCAGTGCTCAACGGTGAAATGAAATTTAAATAAAAAGGAAACTTGAAAATACAAACATCATTTTCGTATTCAAAATGCACCATTTGACAGGGAGACCCCCCAGGCGGGCGTTTTCTATGAAGTGCGCCTCAGGTGGGAAACTTTCTAAACACACTGACCACGTACACGCCTTCCACTTTTAACGAGCGGTCATTTTCAGAGCGGAACTAGAGACATTGTTGGGTTTTTTAAAAACAACAAGTGAGGATTGAGTGGCCATTATAGGCGAGTGCAAATTAGATACGAAAAAATACAGCACAATAGGAGAAAAGGTAAAGCAGCTGATACAGCCACAAGTCACCATCGGTGCTCGTCTGTCCCAAGCACATATAAATAACGGGGGAGAGAGGGGAATAGAAGCTCTGCATCCTCTTTTACAGAAATCTTACAACTGGTGCTACGCGAAAACAGGAGTGACAGTTCATGCACCAGTGAAAACCTTGTCACTCTCATTATCTGTTTGGACATTTTTCTTTTCAGCACTTCAATCTCGTGTCCTGACCAGCAGCAGTACGAACACTAAAAGCAAGATATTTGCCAAAGCAGAAACATATTAAAAATGGCAAGCTTTAATAACAATAATTAAAGTAATAAAAACATACAAAATCTGTTTTCGTTTATATACAGTACAAGGCAAAGCACCTTTTTTTTTTGTTGTGAAAAATCCTTTTTATTTTTTTTTTAATAATTAAAAAAAAACCCTGCCCTTCAGGCTGCCGTCTTTCTGTTTTTTTTAAATGCACACACTCAGCTCTGTAACATGCATCTGTGTGATTTAAAAGACTCTGGTTCAAAAGATACCTTCAATTGCCGTAAGTGCATTTTTTCTGTTTTTGAAAAGAAAAAGCCTTATTATATCTGAGCGAGTCTTGAAACTGTGGCCTGGTTTGGTTGCAGTGCAAGGGGTCTTGGGGAGAGCCAGTGTTTCAGATGGGTTTTTTTTTTGGAGTGGGGTGGGAAAGAGATGTCCAAGTCGTGCGAGGCGGCAGAAGGATTGGCGGAGGATGGGGGGGGGGGGGGGTGGGGGGGCCGGGTTTCTGTAAGGCGGAGGTGAAAGAGCATGGTCCTCTTCAATCCTTCAATCACACGTGGTGAGCATTTCCCGTATTCTCCAATGGATAAGGCTCTTCCGTTTCTCATCTTTTGGGAAAGACGACCTCCACGCGAGCGATCCGACCATCACTGCGCGTTGCGTCCATGCCGCCACTCGAGCAAAAGGAGGTGCAGAGAAAGCCACACCGGCCAGGCAACTTGAAGCGTTTACATTGGATGTATTAGTGTTGGCTCTGGAGGTCAGAATAACGTATCCCGCCCTCTCTAAAAAGCAAACTGACTTTTTAAATAGGGAGTGGGGAGGACGAAATAACAATAATCAAAAATTCTAATAAGGATGGGGGGGAAAAAAAAAGGGTTTCCGTTAAACAAATTTATGTAAAAATAGAGAGATCCAGAAGTCTCGTTTCCGTTGCATTGCAATGTTCGTTCAATAGGCTGTTTATCCATTTTACCCTTTGCTTCATATGTGGCACGTTTCCTTAGGTCTTGCCTAGAGTATCAATTCCAATGGGAATATTAAATACCAGGATAATAAAATAGTTTCTCTATGCTGCGGCCGAGCTAACAGGGATGTCACCTTGGGTAGTTCTTGAAGTAGCTTCGAGACCAGTGCATCGTCGGCAGTGCAAGGCACTTTCTGAAATGCTCCAGTTCCGACTGGAGTCTCTCCCTTTCTGAGGCGAGTTTCTGCTTCTGAGCCAACAGTTCCTGCATATCAAAGAGAACCAGACACACAAGGTAATCAATTATCAGCATCGCTGCCTGACCTTGCATTCCTTAAAGTTGCTTAACTGCTAACCGTATTTCTACACTGGTTCGCACAATCAGTAGTGTTTGTGCAATACGCGGACATTTAAAAAAAAAGTAAAATTCATTCGCGGGATATGGGCATCGCTTGCCCATCCCTAATTGCCCTTGAGTGACTTGCTAAGTCATTTCAGAGGGCAGATAAGAGTCAACCACATTGCTGTGGATCTGAAGTCACATATAGGCCAGATCAGGTAAGGATGGCAGATTTCCTTCCCTAAAGGACGAGCTTCATGGTTACCATTACTGATACTAGCTTTTTATTCCAATTTTTAAATTTTATTAGTCCAGGCCTCTGGATTATTAGTCCAGTAACATAACCACTATGCTACTGCTCCCCTACCCAAAAGGAACTTCTGGATTTGTTACTCGTGACCCATGTCTTCAAGGGTTACGTTACGAGGAGCGATTACACAAGTTAGGGCTGTATTCCCTGAAATTTAGAAGGTGAAGGGGTGATCTGATCGAAGTTTTCAGGATATTAAGGGGAACAGATAGGGTAGATAGAGAAACTATTTCAGCTGGTTGGGGATTCTAAGACGAGGGGGCATAGACTAAAAATTAAGATCCAGCCCTTTCAAGAGTGAAATGAGGAAACACTTCTACACACACAGGGCGGTAGAAGTTTGGAACTCTCTTCCACAAACGGCAATTGATGAATTGTTCATTTTAAATCAGAGATTGATAGATTTCTGTTAACCAAAGGTATTAAGGGATATGGGCCAAAGGCGGGTAAATGGTGTTGGGTTGCAGATCAACCGTGATCTCACTGAATGGTGGAGTAAGCTCGAGGGGCTGAATGGCCTACTCATGTTCCTATGTTATTCTGACTTGGGCCGTTTATCACGGTTCCTCCATCGTCACTGGATCAATATCCTGGAAATCCCTACTTAGCAGCAGTGTGGGACCACCAAGAGTCCAAGGACTGCAGGGGTTCAAAGAGATGGCCCACCACCGTCCTCAGGGCGACGAGGGGTGGCAATAAATGGATCACCCACATCCCCAGGACAAATTAAAGAATTTGGTTTGACCAATTTGGTAAAAATTTGCATGTTGAAGTGTGCCAAGGGATTGAGACCCCTGGACACAAGAACCCAATGCCTCCCATTTCATTCCTTCCAATTTCATCCCCTGGACTCCTGATGGCGAAGGCTATTGCTGGAGTAAAGTCCCATAGGTTAGCACCATTCCTCAGGTATGACCCCCAGGCAGGTCAGGCTATTTGATTGTGCATCAAATCCCTCTCACACTCCATATCCAGCCGGAGTGATCAGGTGCAGGAACCACGGCTACTTATCCCCATCCCTAGTCCAGGGGGACTGAGGCTAACTGTTGCATCCCAATTCCCCCCCGGCTGAGATTAACAAATTCCGTACACAATGTCCTGAGTATTCGGGGCATTTATCAACTCAGGCGCCATGGGATTTTGATAATGAAACACCCCAAACACTGGAGTGACAAATTAATGTTCACAAAGAGAATTTCACCAATTCGTGGTTGGAGATATATTTCAATTTTCAAAAGAAACAGCATGTTTTGAGATGACTTAATTCAATGATACTCCAACAATCTGACAAAGATCACTTATCACTAGTCTGATAAAAATCTAATCACCAAGGTGCAAAGCTCCTTGTTTCCATTACACAGGGTTGTTATTGTTCAAGTGTCCAATTCCATCAGGTGGGCAGAGTCCCTTTAAGGGTTGTCAGTTGGTTCTGCAGCTCAACGCAACGGGCGGAGCGTGTTCTGATTATTGGACCATCGGCCCCTGAAAATTGCATCAGGATCCTAATGACATCATTGGACCTCGATTTGCATGGGCTAATGAGGCGCCCATTTGCTGCTCGTCTGAGCCACTCAATTCAAGGACCTTAACAAGATGGCGGCAGCCCGGATGTTGGCGGGAAGATTTACGCCCCAATTTCCCATTGCTCTATTGCCCCATTTCCACCGAAACCAGAAATTAAAATCGGCCCCGGGGAATTGACAATCCATTGTACACCAGTGAATTTGTATAAAGTGTTTCTTCTCAGCACTTACCGACATACTGAGGGAAAGCTGTTCTGCAGTCAGACTAAGGTTATAGTGAAAGGTTTCCAGACGCCTGCATTGGGCTTGTAGGACCTGTCGCTCCACATTTTGTTCTGAAATTAAATGATAATCTTTGTGTCATTTTATTTCTTAAAAACTTACAACTCATCATCGAATTGTTGCCGCTCCAATACAATGGAATTGATGCTGCCGTTTCAGAACTCACACAATAACATAAGAAACAGTCCAAGGACGATTCAAGGCCATTCGGTCCTTGAAGTTCATCCCTTCCAGTCACAGTGAAGAAAACTTTTCTTCTGATGAGAATGCAAGGTTTGATTTCTTGACACAATCTTGCGAGTTCCCCCTCAGGTCTATCTCCCTCCGTTCCTGAGGGCACCAACTCATGCTGGGCTATTGGTTACCCTCAGAGACCTCATCCTGCTGGGGTATTAGTTGTCCGCTGAGGTCTCATACAAGTAGCCATTCTTGATGTATGACAATAAGTGTCGAGAGAGTGTACCAACATGGAGTCACAGTAGCTGATACCTGCCCTCCTGTATGCTTCAGAGACACGGACAATGTACAGCAGGCACCTCAAAGCACTGGAGAAGTACCACCAATGCTGCCTCTATTGGCAGGATAGGCGCATCAACGTCAGTGTTCTCTCTCAGGCCAATATCCCCATTGACCACGCTCAACCAGCTCCGATGGTTGGCCACATTGTCTACATGCCTGATTCAAGACTCCTGAAGCAAGTGCTCTACTCGGAGCTCCATCACAGCAAGCGAGCCCCAGGAGGTAAAAACAAAAATGCTTCAAAGGCACCCTCAAAGCCTCCCTGAAAAAACGTAACATCTGAACCGACTCTTGGCAATCCCTGGCTGGTGACCGCTCAAAGTGGAGGACAAGCAACCGACAAGGCGCTGAACACGTCGAGTCTCTTCGCCGGGAGCACGCGGAAACCAAGTACAAACAGCGGAAGGAGTGTACGACAAACCAAGCACCCCACCCACCCGTCCCTCCAACCACCGTCTGCCCCACCTGTGAGTCTGTAGTTCCTGCATCGGACTCATCTGTCATCTTAGAACTCATTTTAGTGTGGAAGCAAGTCATCACCGACTCCTCGACACTGTCCATGTCTCTGAAGCATGTAGGAGGGCGGGGATCAGCTACAGTAAGCCCATATTGGTACACTCTCTCGACACGCATTGTCATACATCAAGAATGGCTACTTGTATGAGGGGGACTGCCTAAGAAGACGACTGTAACGGAGTCTATTTTTGCTCTCACTTGATGCCCTTACACAAGCACAGTATGAGCAGGAACCCTGGCCCAATTTTTATATCCATCGAGCGGTGCAGTCTTGAAGGGCCAAATGGCCTACTCCTGCACCTATTTTCTATGTTTCTATGTTTCACCACCACCCAGAGTGAGAAGAGCTAACTGAACACAGGCCAGGAATTGAACCCGAGATCTTCCTGCTTGGTATGGCTCAGTACCACACCAAGCAGTGCGTTTACCAACCGAGCCACCGTGACAGCAATCACTACACTCTCACTTTATGGTGGTTATAAAGCAGCCGACAATCACCAGCTCTCTCCCACAAACACCTTATTCTATTCCAAAACTTTTTCGAATGTTGTGCAATGAATTTCAGGTGGAGAATACAATTTATTGCAATGGCTCCATAATGATGCTACATAAGAATCACCACCCTCGATCAAATATCAGCTTTCAGCATAAATTTTAATCCACTATCAATTAAATATTATTTCAACAGCACCTCCCACTAATCTCGACCACTGTCATGGGAAGTGATCAGGAAGGCCAATGGAATCTTGGCCTTTATTGCAAAGGGGATAGAGTATAAAAACAGGGAAGTCTTGCTACAGTTGTACAGGGTATTGGTGAGGCCACACCTGGAATACTGCGTGCAGTTTTTGTTACACATGTAAACTTGTATATACTCTGTACAACCACCAGTGGGCTCATCCCCTGCATTCCTAAGGAATCCCATAATCCCTTGGGAGCACAGGTATTTAAGGAGGCCTCACTGGTTGGAGAGGCACTGTAGAGACCTGCAATAAAAAACTACGGTCACACTTTACTTTGAGCTCACAGTATTCAGTCTGACTCTTTCTTCATACATAACAGTTTTGGTTTCCATATTTACGAAAGGATATACTTCCTTTGGAGGCAGTTCAGAGAAGGTTCACTAGGTTGATTCCGGAGATGAGGCGGCTGACTTATGAAGATAGGTTGAGTAGATTGGGCCTCTACTCATTGGAATTCAGAAGAATGAGAGGTGATCTTATCGAAGCATATAAGATTATGAGAGGGCTTGACAAGGTGGATGCAGAGAGGATGAGATAGGGGAGACTAGAACTAGAGGGCATAATCTTAGAATAAGGGGCCGCCCATTTATTTCTTCTCTCAGAGGATCTGTGGAATTCGCTGCCTCAGAGAGCTGTGGAAGCTGGGACATTGAATAAATTTAAGACAGAGATAGACAGTTTCTTAACCAATAATGGAATAAGGGGTTCTGGAGAGCGGGCAGGGAAGTGGACCCGAGTCCATGATCGGATCAGCCATGATCGTATTAAATGGCGGAGCAGGCTCAAGGGGCCGTATGGCCTACTCCTGTTCCTATTTCTTATGTTCTTATGTAAAACCATCACCTCCAGATCCCGCTCCCCCCCCACCCCCCACCCTGTCTTGGACGTATTATCACCTTTCCTCCATCGTTGCTGGGACAATACTTTGGAAGACCGACTCAAAACCACTGGGACAGCACCACCAGCACATGGACTGGAATGGTTCAAGGAGAAAGCCCACCAAACACCTTCTCAGAGCGACTAGGGCTGGCCAATTAAATGCCGGCCCCTTGCCAGTGTCGCCCACTTCCCGAGAACTAATTTTTAAAAAAAAGATGATGATTGAAATCTGGCATTGCTTTTCGAAAACCCTATTGAGCCTTTGAGCAAAGCTGCACTGTGGCGACTGAACTCCACATAACACAACTCAGTGGCGGTTACAAACCCCAGTGAGCCGCAACATTCACTCCAAGGGGGAATTCTGAACTGGCCTCGGAAGGAAACACATATGCGAATGGTTGGTGTGGATTCTTCATTCACAAACCATCTCAATGGTGATTTAGTCACTCTACACACTGGCAGCAGATGTGACTCTTTTTTTGGTCTGCTGATGTAGTTGAAAATGAGTCAGCTTTGGCTCAGTTGGTAGCCCTCTCGCTGAGTCAGAGGGTTGGGCGGTCAAGCCCCACTCCAGGGCATACTGTAGGCTGACACACACCAGCGGAGTTCTGTGGGAGTGCTCTGTTGTTGGACCAGTGGAGGAGATGTTGAATCGGGACCCAGCTGCCTGCTCTGATGGGCTTTGGAAGATCCCATGGCACTGGTCACGGCAGAGCAGGGCGATCCCCTGGTGACCTGACGACATTCCTGACCTAATGAACACCAGCTTGTTGTGGGGGAAACGGCTACTGTTGTTAGCCTACATCACACTCACTGCACAGCACACCCATTCAGTGTATGTGAAAAGCTGCTCGATCAATGCCAATTACTGCTCATCATTCTGGGCTTGAATGTTGAGTGATTTGTTCTAAAACTTTACAGTTTCTTCTCTTTTGAAGTTGCTTTCCCTGGTGCGGAGTCTAAGCCGGCACCCCAATACGGTTCTGAGTGAATGCTGCATTATTGGAGGGGACAGCCTTTGGGTGAGATCTTAACCGATAATGGAATAAGGGGTTATGGGGAGTGGGCAGGGAAGTGGACCCGAGTCCATGATCAGATCAGCCATGATCGTATTAAATGGCAGAGCAGGCTCGAGGGGCCGTATGGCCTACTCCTGCTCCTATTTTTTATGTTCTTATATTAAACACAAGCTCCCTACTTTCTCTGGAGCAGTTTCTTAGTGAGGGCTGAGAATCGTGGTGAGAGCAGTATGGGCTCCAAATGCTGTTTGAGGAGTGAGGGCGGGGAGGGGAGAGTATTGAGGCTCAATCTACCTTGTCTGCTCACCTCAGCGCAATGATTGCTGCCCACTCTGTGGTGGGCTCGACAAACTACACCGTACCACGTATTACTGGCACCGACACCGCTCCACATACCTTCCACATATTCTTGGTAAGCCTCAAAGACAGCTTCGATGCCCTGCCATTTCGAATGGAAAGGTCTCGACTCCTCCTCCTCCTCCTCGTCTTCATTGTCACTGTCCTCCTCCCGCTCGCACATGACCCCTTTCCTGGTCTGTGTGGCAGAGTGCTGGCCGTTCTGATGTGTAAACAGTGTCCTGGTGGAGGAGTGCATTTCTGGAATGTTGTAGCGGACAGAGGCGTCCAGCTTGTGATTCTGCTCCGCGGTTAGTGTCGTCGAGGTACCTGAGGAGAAAGGGAGGGTGAGGAAAAAATTCAACCTCTCAAAAAGGGCGCGATGACACGTTGGGTTATGGGAAGGAGATGCCATCAATGGGTGAAAGGTTATAGAGAATATCCAGAGAATGTCCACTTGGATGACCTGCTGACCTGTACCCCAACAGCAGTCAATTTGACTCATGTACAGGTCATCCAAGTAGTCAGAAAGTCATGGGTTCAAACCCCACTCCAGGGAGTTGAGCACAAAAACCTAGACTGACACATCAGTGCAGTCCCGAGGGAGTGCCGCACTGTCGGAGGTGCCGTCTTCCGTTGAGATGTTAAACTGAGGCCCCGTCTGCTCTCTCAGGTGGACGTAAAAGATCCCATGGCGTAATTTTGAAGAAGAGCAGGGGAGTTATTCCCGGTGTCCTGGCCAATATTTATCCCTCAATCAAGATCACCAAAGAGAGATTATCTGCTTATTATCACATTGCGGGAGCTTGCTGTGCCGCGTTTCCTACATTACAACAGTGACTGCACTTCAAAAAGTACTTCATTGGCCGTAAAGCGCTTTGGGACGTCCCGAGATGGTGAAAGGCGCTATGTGGATGCAAGTCTTTCTTTTCGTTATCAGTGCCAACAGGCTATTAGACCATGGGCCTGAACGGAGCATGTGCCTGAACGGAGAGTGATTAAGAGCTTCTCCATTCTCTGACCCAGAGGCACGGAAGCTAACTAGAGTGCCCCGACCAATCAGCAAACTCGGTACAGACCAGGGATCGACATATTGGGTTATAGATGCATGCATTTGCATGCTGGGACAGCACAGCGTCTCAGGTGACCAGCTGTTACTGCAATGCGCATGGTTAAAGTCAGTTTCACTGTACCTTTCGTTTACCTCCGATTGCCCTCCTTTATTCAATGTTCTCCCACTACCTTTGCTCGTCTGTTTTATAAGGCCACTTGACATTCACGCTGCTTAGTGCCATAAATCTGGCTGGTTAAATGAACCATGGCAAAACCCTTCGCGGCTAGACTTCGCCCGTGTTTATCTAGGTCTGAATTTCAGCCAGAAGAGTAAACACAAACTAATAAAAAATGTAAACAGATAATCGTTTGCAATTACTGCAGGGAGACACGTTCATAATTTCCTTTGGCTGAAAAGGCGGCTGCTCTAATTGGATGCTTTGCGAGGCAGCACTCACTGGCCTGGATCAGGTTCAAACCCAGCAGGGCCCGAGCTTCCTGGTGTCTGCGGTACCCAGCGAGAAACTGTTGCTGCAGCACATAAACTTTATAGGAAACAGCAATCTGTCGAAAAAGCACGTGCAGCACTCGCAACCTGGCTCCGCTCCTGCTCCCCAACAAACAACTTGTCAAGCTATAAGGTTGTGCAGATCATTCACCAAAAGGACTTAAGGAACGAAAGAACTTGCATTTATATAGCGCCTTTCACGACCCCAGGACGTTCCAAAGCACTTTACAGCCAAGTAAGTTCTTTGGAAGCATAGTCACTGTTGTAATGTGGGAAATACGCCAGCCAATTTTGCAGACAGCAAGCTCCCCACAAACAGCAATGAAATAAGTGACCAAATCATCTGTTTTTAGGTGTTGGTTGCAGGATAAATATTGGCCAAGACACCGGGAGAACTCCCCTGCTTTTCTACGTCCACCTGAGAGGGGAGACGGGGCCTCGGTTTAACGTCTCACCCCAAACAGGACAGCTCCGACGGTGCAGTGCTCCCTTAGTACTGCACTGGAGTGTCAGCCTGGATTCAGTGCTCAAGCCTCAGGAGTGGGGCTTGAACCCACAACTGTCTGACTCAGAGGCAAGGGTGCCACCCACTGAGCCACTGGCTGACACCCTTACACAATAATACTGTGAGGCCAAAGGGCCCAGCTCTCCCCGATGGCTTCGACAGGTACATGCACTGGCCTCTGCGGTTCTCAGCCAAAAAGAACACAAGGCTCCAGCTTCAATGGCCGCTCTGTGCTGGATTGACTGATCTCGGCTCGGCCACATACAATTGGCTTCAGCGTCCTTGCAGTACGGATTGGGGAGGGGGAAATTAAATCAGGAATCCTGCTCCCAACTGCTATCTAAATACGCCTGCTGGAAAGTGTGGGGACTGCTGTGGTACTCATGGTTGAATAGCCCCATCAATACTTGCAGTCGAGGATTACTACAGGAAAGCTGGCCACTTGGATGACATAACAGTGGGCACCCATGGCCCATCATGTGTCAGCACGGGGGAAGGGGGAGGGGCGTGTCATCGGGAGGGGGAGGGGCGTGTCATCGGGAGGGGGAGGGGCGTGTCATCGGGAGGGGGAGGGGCGTGTCATCGGGAGGGGGAGGGGCGTGTCATCGGGAGGGGGAGGGGCGTGTCATCGGGAGGGGGAGGGGCGTGTCATCGGGAGGGGGAGGGGCGTGTCATCGGGAGGGGGAGGGGCGTGTCATCGGGAGGGGGAGGGCCGTGTCATCGGGAGTAGGGAGGTGGGGTTTTATCGGGAGGGGGAGGGGCGTGTTATCGGGAGTAGGGAGGTGGGGTTTTATCGGGAGGGGGAGGGGCGTGCCATCGGGAGGGGGAGGGGCGTGTCATCGGGAGGGGGAGGGGCGTGTCATCGGGAGGGGGAGGGGCGTGTCATCGGGAGGGGGAGGGGCGTGTCATCGGGAGGGGGAGGGGCGTGTCATCGGGAGGGGGAGGGGCGTGTCATCGGGAGGGGGAGGGGCGTGTCATCGGGAGGGGGAGGGGCGTGTCATCGGGAGGGGGAGGGGCGTGTCATCGGGAGGGGGAGGGGCGTGTCATCGGGAGGGGGAGGGGCGTGTCATCGGGAGGGGGAGGGGCGTGTCATCGGGAGGGGGAGGGGCGTGTCATCGGGAGGGGGAGGGGCGTGTCATCGGGAGGGGGAGGGGCGTGTCATCGGGAGGGGGAGGGGCGTGTCATCGGGAGGGGGAGGGGCGTGTCATCGGGAGGGGGAGGGGCGTGTCATCGGGAGGGGGAGGGGCGTGTCATCGGGAGGGGGAGGGGCGTGTCATCGGAAGGGGGAGGGGCGTGTTATCGGGAGGGGGAGGGCGTGTTATCGGGAGGGGGAGGGGCGTGTTATCGGGAGGGGGAGGGGCGTGTTATCGGGAGGGGGAGGGGCGTGTTATCGGGAGGGGGAGGGGCGTGTTATCGGGAGGGGGAGGGGCGTGTTATCGGGAGGGGGAGGGGCGTGTTATCGGGAGGGGGAGGGGCGTGTTATCGGGAGTAGGGAGGTGGGGTTTTATCGGGAGGGGGAGTGGGCGTGTTATCGGGAGTAGGGAGGTGGGGTTTTATCGGGAGGGGGAGTAGGCGTGTTATCGGGAGGGGGAGGGGCGTGTTATCGGGAGTAGGGAGGTGGGGTTTTATCGGGAGGGGGGAGGGGCGTGTTATCGGGAGGGGGAGGGGCGTGTTATCGGGAGTAGGGAGGTGGGGTTTTATCGGGAGGGGGAGTGGGCGTGTTAGTCGGGGGGTGGTGGCACCAAAAACATTGGCCCCGAAATTACAGTTTCTATGATGACGTCCTCTCAGAATACACCACGGGTTCGCTTTGAAAAGCCCCGCAGGTTCTGGATTACCGCATGCGCGAAATCCGGAACTTGTGATCCGTCAGGTTACGGTTTGACAGACAGTCTGAAGGAACTTATGAATAAAATTGCTATTCTGTACATTGTATAATTATTTGGGGATTCGAAGCATAGAATACAAGAGCAGGGAGGTTATGCTTGAACTGTACAAAACACTAGTCCACAGCTAGAGTACTGCGTGCAGTTCTGGTCACCACATTACAGGAAGGATGTGATTGCACAAGAGAGGGTACCGAGAAGATTTACGAGATGTTGCCAGGACTGGGGAACTGTAGCTGTGAGGAAAGATTGGATAGTCTGGAGTTGTTTTCTTTGGAACAGAGGAAGCTGAGGGGAGACTTGATTGAGGTGTATAAAATTATGAGGAGGCCTCGATAGAGTGAATAGGAAGGATCTATTTCCCTTAGCCAAGGGGTCAATAACCAGGGGTTAGAGATTTAAAATATTTGGTATTAAGGATTAGAGGGGATTTGAGAAAATTTTTCACCCCAGAGTATGGTGGGGGTATGGAACTCTCTGCCTGAAAGGGTGGTAGAGGCAGAAACCCTGATCACATTTAAAAAGTACTTGGATCTGCACGTGAAGTGCCGTAACCTGCAGGGCTACGGACCGAGTGCTGGAAAGTGGGATTAGGCTGGATAGCCCCTTGTTGGCCTGATGGACACGATGGGCCGAATGACTTCCTTCTGCGCCATAAATTTCGATGATTCTTTGATTCTATTGCATATCATTAGTGGATTCCCTTCGTAAATGATTGCAATGGAATTCTCCTTTTTCATTGGAGGACCGGGCCCACGTGATCCCAGGTACGCTTCCGAACCGCCTGCGTCCCTGGGTCATTACACTGCCCTCCGCCTCGGGACCCGAGACCGCAACTCTCCCCAGCCTGGGCGCCAGCAGGTCATTTCCTCATTGTTTTGCGGGTCAGAGGTGTATTCCGGAGGTGGTCTCCGACCGCAATTTCTAGGCCATTATATTTGATCATTCTTTAAGTTAATAGCTGGTTTTCTAAAGATCCTAAGGGGGTAAATGTCCCAGTACGTGCAGATGATAGGGAACCTCGCGAGCTGGGCTGTGTAAAGGGAAATGGCGGACACACGGCCTGGGATTTGCCATTCATTGATTCCAGTTTACACTGGGGTTGGTGAGGGTCCCTGGTCCCCAGTGCATGCTTGGAAAATTACCCCCAAAATGAGATCTTCACAGGTTCACTGCTCTTTATTCATACAGCCCCGACCACCGTCATATTATTCCTCGGCAGTCCAGTAAGGAGCACGAGTCACACAGCAGGCCCTGCACTTTCCAGTGGCACCACGGGGGCAAGATAGCAGCTGGAGGTGGGACTGAGGGGAACAATTTAAGGTGGTGAATTAACAGGCAGCTTATACAGGTGCAGCGTCGAGACTCCGGAACCCTTGGGACGGAGGTGGTTCCGAATTCCAGGCTTTTCCAGACTGTCGATCGTCTTTCTGAAGTCACAAGTCCGGAAACACTGAGCCCAGGTTCGGGTATTTCCGGATTTCGGAAACTCTGAAAGCGGTGGGCGGGGGTGTCCCGCCCAGGAGCTGTTCGGGCCGTCGGTCCCGTTGATGAGGGCGTTGGGTGGGGTCCCGCCACCAAGGAAGTGTTCGGGCGGGGCCCAGTCGCGGAGGAGGTGCCTGGGCGGGGCCCAGTCGTGGAGGAAGTGTTCGGGCGGGGCCCAGTCGCGGAGGAGGTGCCCGTGCGGGGCCCAGTCGCGGAGGAGGTGTTCGGGCGGGGCCCAGTCGCGGAGGAGGTGCCCGGGCGATGCCCTGCCGCGGAGGTGGTGTTCGGACGGGGCCCAGTCGTGGAGGAGGTGCCCGGGCGATGCCCTGTCGCGGAGGAAGTGTTCGGGCGGGGCCCTGTCGCGGAGGAAGTGTTCGGGTGGGGCCCTGTCGCGGGGGAAGTGTTCGGGCGGGGCCCTGTCGTGGAAGGAAGTGTTCGGGCGGGGCCCTGTCGCGGAGGAAGTGTTCGGGCGGGGGCCCTGTCGCGGGGGAAGTGTTCGGGCAGGGCCCTGTCGCGGAGGTGGTGTTCGGGTGGGGCCCAGTCGTGGAAGGAAGTGTTCGGGCGGGGCCCAGTCGTGGAGAAGGTGCCCGGGCGATGCCCTGTTGCGGAGGAAGTGTTCGGGCGGGGCCCTGTCGCGGAGGAAGTGTTCGGGCGGGGCCCTGTCGCGGAGGAAGTGTTCGGGCGGGGCCCTGTCGCGGAGGAAGTGTTCGGGCGATGCCCTGTCGCGGAGGAAGTGTTCGGGCGGGGCCCTGTCGCGGAGGAAGTGTTCGGGCGGGGCCCTGTCGCGGAGGAAGTGTTCGGGCGGGGCCCAGTCGTGGAGGGAAGTGTTCGGGCGATGCCCTGTCGCGGAGGAAGTGTTCGGGCGGGGCCCTGTCGCGGAGGAAGTGTTCGGGCGGGGCCCTGTCGTGGAAGGAAGTGTTCGGGCGGGGCCCTGTCGCGGAGGAGGTGTTCGGGCGGGGGCCCTGTCGCGGGGGAAGTGTTCGGGCGGGGCCCTGTCGCGGAGGAGGTGTTCGGGCGGGGCCCTGTCGTGGAAGGAAGTGTTCGGGCGGGGCCCAGTCGTGGAGGAGGTGCCCGGGCGATGCCCTGTCGCGGAGGAAGTGTTCGGGCGGGGCCCTGTCGCGGAGGAAGTGTTCGGGCGGGGCCCTGTCGCGGGGGAAGTGTTCGGGCGGGGCCCTGTCGCGGAGGAGGTGTTCGGGCGGGGCCCAGTCGTGGAAGGAAGTGTTCGGGCGGGGCCCAGTCGTGGAGGAGGTGCCCGGGCGATGCCCTGTCGCGGAGGAAGTGTTCGGGCGGGGCCCTGTCGCGGAGGAAGTGTTCGGGCGGGGCCCTGTCGCGGAGGAGGTGTTCGGGCGGGGCCCTGTCGTGGAAGGAAGTGTTCGGGCGGGGCCCTGTCGCGGAGGAGGTGTTCGGGCGGGCCGGTGAGGAGGCCCCGGGAGGTAAGGCCAGCGGCGGCGGGCGAGGGGTGGTGAGGCGAGGCCCGAGATCGGGCAGCGACAGGCCCCCCAACGTCAGCAGGGTCCGGATTCCGGAACATGCCACCGATCGGTCCGGATTCCGGCATTGCGGATTTTCGACGCTGCACTTGTAGCACGATGGTTCAAGCGGACATTAAAAATCCCATGGCACGAACTGAAAATATTCACCCTCAACCCATATTACAGACGGCTGCTTGTGGAACATTACTGGTGCAGAATAACTGCATAATTGCCTCAGTTTCAGAATGTAATTCATTGCATGATGTGCTTCTGGATATTTTGTTGTATGAGTTTATTTATTTGCTACGATATTTATCAGTACATTAAGCATTATTGGATTAATTGAATTTTTTTTTGTCTGTGCTGCTAAATATGCCTCGTGCTGATACTGTTCGGGGCTATTAAGATTGTGACAGATGAACAGCGCAATGCAACATCTTCGAGGCTGGAGACTGATCCGAGACAGTGAAAGAGTTGGCGACGCACAATTAGCTGCGGTAATCTCCCTGAGCAGAGCGAGGCATCCGTCGCAGTTTAATCCTCCTCCCCCCCCCCCCCCATTTACCTTTATGCTTCTGTAGCGCTCGTTGCGTGGACTGCAACACCGACTCGTGAAACTGCTGGGCGAAGTCCTCGGCCATGAACACTTCCCAAGGCTTGGTTTTCTCACTCCCGCTGTGCGCGGCGGCAGGACCGTCCTTCTGCAGGGCGCCCGAGGTGTTGCTGAGCACGCTCACCGCTCTCCTCCCGGCGTTCCCTTCGTGCGGCCTGCTCCTGTCGCTCAGCAGGGCCGGCTCCTTTGGCCTCACGGCCGGCTCCGAGGGTTTAGGCGGCTCCGATCTGGCCGGCTCGGCGGCCTTCCGGAGTTCTGGCAGGGACGGGACGGCTGGGGTGGCACTGGGCGGCCTGTCGGAGTCGGCGGCTGAATGCGCGTTCGACAATTCGGCTGCATCAGGAACACACACACACACAAAAAAAAACACGCATAAAATTTCAAAATGGCTGCTTTTCAAAGTCAATAGAAAACAAAAATAAGCTCTTCAGGATTCTGCTCAAAGTATTCAGAGCGCTTCCTTTCACATGGATGAATATCCACTTTTGAAAAGGGATTTTATTTTTTGCAAACCAGTTTCCTCCTCTCCTGCTTGAAAGTGCTGACTGATGCTGGGATACAGTTCCACTGGTAACAGCAGCTCTCCCCAGTAACTCTCAGTCAAGTGGTTAGCCTTCCTGTGTGGGCCTGGCCAAAGAGTGTCACTGACCTATTTGAGTGCAGGTGGCTTCATAACTGAGCCTGATCCAGTCTCCATCAGAGGTTCACACTCGTTCCACCACAGTTAGCCACTCTTTGCTGGTTCCTCCCTTCACGTTTTGCCTCGCTAAGATCACCTAACCCAGCAGAGATTGGAAGTTGAACCGTGGGACCTTTGGGGTCTTGATGGTTAAGACCACACTGGGCAGTGGCTTCACCATAGATAAGCAGGTGAAAGGAAAAAGGAGTTTCTATCAATGAACCTGATGTCTATATACACATACCACCACCAGAGGTCACCGATCCTCTGAACACTGGCTGATTTGAACTCTCCCTCGGCCGGAGGTACTGGGAGACAATTGTACTGCACCCACTGGCATTCTGGCCAACAGCAGTCGATTCAGTACAGGCCAGGAATTAAATCTGGGAGTCTCCGAGCTGCTCAGCATCACACAACAGATCTAATCCACTGGGCCACCGTACATGAACTTAGGGGTTTGAACAGTCAGGAGCCATCACTCCCTCCACAGGCACAGCAACATGTAAGAAATCTTTAAACCCAAAAGAAATTGCGAATTATAAAATAAATAATGATTTTATAAAAGACATGCTTATGCCAGCTCAGCAAACACAGAGAGCTAAGGTCACAGCAAAACAAGGCAAAAAATCAGGTCTTCAAGGCCTAGCTACGGCAATAAAGGATTCAGCAAGGAGCCTTAGAGATAAACAAGCTGTCTCTTGAAAGGACAACAAGACGTGCAACAGAGATAAGGAATAAAATTACCTCATAAGTACACTTTCTCCTGTAATTGGACTATAGGATGGGTGAAAGATGATTGACACCAGGTATCTACCAGCTCATAAAAATAAAGTATAAAAATGGGTGATCAAGAGAGAAAAACAGGCAGTCAGGGGTGGAGGCTTTCTCAGGGTGCTGAATAACCCAACACCTTGGTTAAGTCCTAACCTCTGAGATAGATCAATGCTGGCTAAGGGCCTAACAGCTCCTACAGCTTGAGGAACAGCCCTAGAGGTGACCAATGTCAGGCTGCAGGGACCCACCAATCCGAGACCATCGCTCTACCTCTCCGTGCGTGTCTGTCCGTCCGGTCGTTTCTCTCCACATCGACTGCTCTCTGCTGTGACGGGTTGTATGTCTATTATACTTATCTTAACCACGTACAATATCTGATTATGCTTTGAACTGTAGCTCTTCAATAAAATACCTTAAAACTCCTAAGACCCTTTAGGTATGTGTGTGTGACCTGTGATCCGAATCTTACAAACAGGCAAAGCCCAAAAAATAAGCAGCCACTGCAGCACATCACATCGGCCCAAACTGGGGTTCACACGTGGTGTGATGTGGCATTGGTGCGTTTCTCCGCTTCTGTAAGTTGAAGGCGCATCTGTATTAACCACCGAACTGGCTACAGGTCACTGCAATATTGCTCCTGAAATGGAGGCCCTCCCAACACCAACATTTTGAGCACACCAACATTATATGGAGTCAGCCATTTAGGACTGAGATGAGGAGACATTTCTTCACTCAGAGGGTTGTGCATCTTTGGAATTCTCTACCCCAGAGAACTGTGACTGCTCAGTTGTTGAGGTCGATAAATTTTTGGGAACAAAGGGACTTAAGGGATCTGGGAAAGGTGGAGTGGTGCTAGAACATCCCCCCACTACCATTGCTCCGAGAGGTTCGGAATATCACTACTACGGTCGGTGCCCCTTAACATTAGCTAAGTAAACCAAGATCCTCCAAATCCCATGGCTCCAGGGCACCCTGACATTATTCCTGAAATGGACACGCTCTGAACCTCACAATTGCCAGATATCCCAGCATCAATCTCAAGCCAAGATGCTCCGAAGCCCACAAATACTGGGAACCCCAGAATTGATCTAGCAACTTAGAAGCTACAAGCCCCGTAACCACAGGTTGCCCCTCCCCCAATTAACATAAGAAATGGGAGCAGGAGTAGGCCATAGCCCTTCGAGCCTACTCTGCCATTTGACAAGATCATGGCTGATCTTCTACCACAACTCCACCTTTTCCAGATCCCTTAAGTCCCTTTGTTCCCAAAAATTTATCGACCTGTCTTGAATCTACTTAACAACTGAGCATCCACAGCCCTCTGGGGTAGAGAATTCCAAAGATGCACAACCCTCTGAGTGAAGAAATGTCTCCTCATCTCAGTCCTAAATGGCCAACTCCTTATTTTGAGACTGTGAGTCTGTGTTCTAGACTCCCCAGTCAGGGGAAACATCTTCTCAGCATTAACCCTGTCAAACCCCTTAAGAATTTTATATGTTTCAATTAGATCACCTCTGATTCTTCTAAACTCTAGGGAATATAGGCCTAGTCTACCCAATCCCTCCTCATAGGGCAATCCCCTCATCCCAGGAACCAGTCTAGTAAACCTGCACTCACTCCCCCTAAGGCAAGTATGTCTTTCCTTAGGTAAGGAGACCAGAACTGTACACAGTACTCCAGGTAAGGCCTCACCAATAGTTTGTATAATTTCAGTAAGACTTCTTTACTCTTATACTCTTTACTCTCTTTGCAACAAAAGCTAACATACTTTGCTAACATTTGCTTTCCTAATAGCTCGGTGTCAAATTTATTTGTTTTGTCTTATAACACTCTCGTGAAGCGCCTTGGGACATTTTACTACATGAAAGGCGCTATATAAATACAAGTTGCTGTTGTTTCTAATTGCTTGCTGTACCTGCGTGTTAACTTTCTGTGATTGATGTACAAGGACACCCAGGTCGCTCTAAATGCAAACATTTCCCAGTCTCTCGCCATTCAACAAATATTCGACATTTTTTGTTTTTCTATCAAAGCAAATAACTTCACACTTCCTCACATTGTATTTCATTTGCCATGTTCTTGCCCACTCAGTCAACCTGTCCCTATCTCTCTGCAGCCTCTTTGCATCCTCCTCACAGCTCGGGGTCACCCCTTCGCCCAAGTTTAAAGCGGCACTGCGGTTGAGTTGTGAGGTTTTCGCTTTGCAGTTCGTGAAAATTCACTGAAAACACTTTTTAAAAAAAAAAAGGTCTTCAGATTACAAGGCAAAGAAAAGTAAGTGGGAAAAAAAAATGGAATTCTATTCCGAAAAGCAGAATTTTACATCTGGTTCATCAGCAAAGTAAGTCTCTGAGAGAAACAAATGGGGATGGGCCTTGCCACACATACCGAAGACCGAAGGCACGCCCGGCAGGAAATCTCAGGAAGCGCAGGGGTTGGCAGAATGGTTTTATTGACCGGTTTGCTGCCCCACTCCCACCAAGTGATTACAACAATTCAGAGCAAGCCAGGTGCTTCTCACAGACGGAGTCACAAAAGGGCCTATTGAAGAGGTCAAATACTCACCAGTCTGCGATGAGCCAGGACTGCTGCACGATGGAGGAGAGAGATATTTAAAAGCCCCTTCTGAAGGCCGTGTCTTCTGTTTTATGGAGTGGATAATGTCTGTCAGGGTCTCCTTTTCTGTGAGAGAAAGAGAGAGAGAGAGAGAGAAGCACTGATAAGTGACAGGGTTAACACCGAGCTTTAAAGAAAGCAGGCAATTGAACAGAGAAGTAAGACGCATTGCACGGACGCGACAGAGCCAGATGAAAGATACACACACACACACACGCGATTCATTTGAGATTTTAAATGACAACACTCTCATTTATATCGTGCTGTTACGTCATCGAAATGGCTCAAAGCGCTGCACACAATGCCTTACTTTTGCAGGGCAATGACTTGTCAGCCTCAGCTCTCCCACCTCTCGAGTGGAGGGAGCAAAGATTAACACAGTGGGTATAACACCCGGGAGGGAGAATTCATTGTGGGGGGTGGGGGCAGGGACTGTCACGGCAGCCAAACGGGTGAGAGCCTTGGTGTTCAGCGTTAGCCCTGCCTTGGTTGGTAGAACTCTCGCCTCTGAGTCAGTAGGTTCACGTCCCACTCCAGAGACTTAAGCACATAACCCAGGCTTGACGCTCCAATGCAGTACTGAGCTGCCGTCTTTCAGATGAGATGGTAAACCCCACCCGCGTAGGTGGACGTTAGAGATTCCCCCCCCCCCAGGCTTCCTGCTCCCAATTGCTATCCAGGGACCCACTGGAAAGTGTGCAGGTGCAGATGGAAGGGGAGGGCAGGACTTGGCTTTGACCAATGTTCCCGTCAAGCCGCGCAGTCCCGCAGTGATCTGCGGGTCCCGCGCAGCTGGCTCAATGGCGTATTCATGGCAAAAACCGCACATGCATGATCATTTAAAGGGGCCGCGCCCACCTCCATTACATAAGGTCAAATCGTCTGCTGTCGCTGGTAAGGCTCAACTGTGAAGGAAGAGTGGCGATGTGGGCGAGATACCAGGGAACAGCGCCCCTCATCTTCAGGGAGGAAGGATAAGGGGAGAAATTCAGAGGGAAAAATTTGGAGGGGGGGAGGGGGAGAAAAAAATGATCCCGTCGGCAACTCAGCATAAAACATAAAGCATAAAACTGGAGGCCTCGTGCCTGCTGTTCTCTGGAGCTGCTGGTTATTGAGAAACCAGAAGCAGGCCTTACCTTTTCTCTTCTCCGGGATGATGTGCGCGAGGCTGAAAGACGTCAGAAACCTCTTCTTCTCGGCGAGGTCGGGGGTGCTGTTCATTTCGTCGGCGCTGTACTTGCTGGCGGCCGGGAGCCGCGGCGAGGACACGTGGCGCTTGTTGGGGACCGGCGGAGGCGAGGGGCTCCGCTCCATCAACATCCGCCGCCGCTTGCGTCGCTTCTGCTTGAGCACCTCCTCCCGCCGGGCTCGGGTGGTCAGGCTGAACACGCCCAGAAAATCCAGCTTCTGAAACGGCAGAGACGGGTCGGGGGTGGGTTAACTCGGCAGCCTCGAGGGTAAAGGGGGAAACAGGTGAGGTAGTGTGCGCCCACGCTTCGAAATGAGATGTTGCCAAGCTCCACTTCTGCTTCTCATTTATTTGCTACCTTAGCTGTGATCTCATCTTTAGCGTCCTGTGACTTTTAAAAGGGAACTGGATAAATGTATGAAGGGGAGCGCATTTGCAGGGCAATGGGAAAAGAGCAGGGAAGTGGGACCAATTGAATAGCTCTTTTAGAGAGCCAGAACCAGCACGATGAGCCAACTGGCCTCCTTCCATGCTGTAAGATTCGATGATAAGCTCCCCTGACCCGGCACAGACATGTTGGACCAAGTGGCCTCCTTCTGTGTCGCAATTTTCTATGATACATCTTTCTGCCATTCTATCCTCGGATTATAGGACAGCCTCTCTTTTCCATTCAGATATTCAAATCAGTTATTCTAAATATTGTGTGTGGTTTGATCAAAGAGATTTTTGTACCCAGATCTTTATACATCTACTTTCGGATGAGAGGTTAAATTGAGGCCCTGTCTGCTCTCTCAAGTGGACGTAAAAGATCCCATGGCCACTATTTCGAAGACGAGCAGGGGAGTTATCCCCAGTGTCCTGGCCAACATTTATCCCTCAATCAACATAACAAAAAAAATACAGTTTATCTGGCCATTATTACATTGCTGTTTGTGGGAGCTTGCTGTGCAAAAATTGGCTGCGGCGTTTCCTACATTACAACAGTGACTACACTTCATTGGCTGTAAAACGCCTTGAGACGTCCAGTGGCTGTGAAAGATGCTCTATAAATGCAAGTCTTTCTTTTTACTGTCGGGAGATCTTGTTACACAGAATACCACCTAGTCCCAGGGCCAAAAGTGGAGAGGTGTGATATGGGCAGGGCAGGGCAAGGGATGGGGGTCAAGGCTCAAGTTCTAATCCATAACTATAAGATGGTCTTGAATAAATCCAATCGGTAATTCAGGAGAAACTTCTTTACCCAGAGAGTGGTGAGAGTGTGGGACTCGCTACCACAGGGAGTGGTTGAGGCGAATAGTATCGATGCATTTAAGGGGAAGCTAGATAAACACCTGAAGGAGAAAGGAATCGAAGGTTATGTTGATAGTGAAGAGGGGTGGGAAGAGACTCGTGTGGAGCATAACCACCACCATGGACATGTTGGTCCGAGTGGCCTGTTTCTGTGCTGTAAATATAACGTAATCTCAAATCATCACAAAAAGGAGAAGTGGAAAGGATAGATTTCAGCTATCAGTTTTGCAGTTTCAAAATTTTCAACGGCCCATTCAATAATCGGTCTGGTTTCATCCAAAACCAGACGGGAGACACTCCTACTGCAGTGAAAAGACTGGTAAAGGGGCCACCAAGCTGCTGACCCCCACTTCTGAAAATACTCCACCAACAGGCCAATACAAGGTGAGACGGACTATTTCTCCCCTTCCTCACACTCCTATGTGTAATGAATGTCCTTCGTGGGGATTCACCTTCCCCCCTTGCCTGTTCTGTCAGATCCAACACTCCCAACAGTCCTATTCCATTTCCCAAAGCTTACTCGATGTTTCCCGGGGGATTGTACAGTCACCGTACCGGCGAATAGGGTTGATGGTAGTTCTTCCGACAAGTTCCCAAGATACACCCAGGCTTAACGGGGTTCTCACCCTGGCCAGTAGGGTGGATCATTGAACCTTTGGGTGCGGCATGGTAGATAGTCTGATAGGACGCAACCAATGCACGGTACACAATGGCCCGGGGGGGGAGGGGCGGGGCTGGGGGGGGGGGGGGGCGGGTAATCGAGTGAGCACGTGACACCATACAAAATGGCCACCAGAACCAAGGCCTTTGGGAGTTGAACTCTCAAAGATTAATTATTGATTGTACATTGATTAGTATGATCGTTTTTGATTTTGGTGTGCCTTCTATTTTGTGGTCTTTGATATTCTTGGTATCCCTCACTTTCGCACCACCGATTCTGCTTGCAGCTTCTCTTTAAATGCAAGCCATGGTACCGGAGGAGCAGCTGATTTGCAGCAGACCCCATCCCACCCCATGTCGAACAGGCATGAATTCTGTCCCACCCCATCCTGTGCCGGGAATGGGATTTCTACCTTCGTACCCTTCAAATCCTGTTGAAATTAGGAAAAGGGGAATAAAAAGAGGAGCATGGTACGGTAGCACAGTGATTATGTCACTGGACTAGTAATCCAGAGGCCTGGACTAATTATCCAGAGTCGTGAGTTCAACTCCCACTAAGACAGCTGGGAAATTTAAATTCAGTTAATTAAATAAATCTGGAATAAAAAAAACTACTGTCAGTAATGCCGACCATGAACCGACTGTAAAAACCCATCTGGTTCACTAATGTCCTCTAGGGAAGGAAATCTGCCGTCCTTACCTGGTCTGGCCTGTGTATGACTCCAGACCCAAAGCAATATGGCTGCTCACCACCTCCTTGTGAGTCCATGATCAGATCAGCCATGATCGTATTAAATGGTGGAGCAGGCTCGAGGGGCCAAATGGCCCACTCCTGCTCCTATTTCTTATGTTCTCGAGGGCAAGGGACGGGCAACAAATACTGGCCTGGCCAGCAATGAACAAATGGAACAAGCAGGACTACTTGGCAACTTCACTTTTGACTTGGGGGAGTAGTGGAGAGCAGAGTAAGGCTCGGAAAGGTGATGTTATTTTTTGGGGGAGTCTTCCCAAAACAGAAGAGACACTCCGCCGATTGTTGAATCCAGCAAATGCATGCTGGTTATCAGTGCAGCTCCATCTGATACTTGCCGACTTGCCACGAAGTCAACGAGATGGCACTGCAGCCTCCAGAGGGTTTGAGGCCCACCCAGGGAGATGGTTTGTGCAGCGGTCTCTGGAGGAAGCCACATCCCCCAGCTGCCAGCGTGATGAGTTGCTCGTCTTGCTCCCACAGGCCTTGCCAAGTTCCCGCTGGCCCGCAGAGCCCCGCCTCCCTCCACCGGCTCGGGGGGACAGAAAGACACAGCCGCGACTCACAACTGGAAAACAAGCCCGCGCTAGCAGGCGTGGCTGTCCTGTCGTTCAGTAAATCGTGGAGCGCGTCCCATGGGATAAGGGGGAGTGTTTTCCCCAGCACAAGGAGGACCCGGGAACCATTTCCTGAAGTAATTCGGCAATCCAAAACGGGCCAATTGGAGCTCCTCAGCTGGTCGCTATGGAGCTGAATTTAAGCTGCTAAATTGGTGAATTCATGGGTGGAAGAACTAATGATCCTGTTCAGTGATTTCATTGTAAGCACCAGGGGGGGGGAACAAAGAAATGTATTGAGATGATAATGTAATTAAATGAAGATTGATTGACTCAGGACAAATTTAAATCGTTTTTACACATAATTCAGGTCAATAAGTTGGCATTTAGCATTGTTCTGTCAATGAGTGGCGACCCTACACCCTGCCCCCGCTGGATTGTAGATCCAGAAGTCAAATCTTTATCATTTTAAGTCACCATTATGTTGCTGTTACATGCAGGGACAGAAATGTAAAGAATTGCACAAAGACTTACGTAAGAACATAAGAAATAGGAGCAGGAGTAGGCCATAAGGCCCCTCGAGCCTGCTCCGCCATTCAATAAGATCAAGGCTGATCTGATCTTGGCCTCAACTCCATTTCCCTGCCTGCTCCCCATAACCCTTCACTCCCTTAACATTCAAAAATCTGTCTACCTCCACCTTAAATATATTCAATGGCTCAGCCTCCACAATTCTCTGGGCAAGAGAATTCGAAAGATTCCCGACTTTCTGACAGAAGAAATTCTTCCTCATTTCCGTTTTAAATGGGCGACCACTTACTCTGAAGCTATGCCCCCTAGTTCTAGACTCCCTGTCGAGCCCCCTCAGAATCTTATACGTTTCAATAAGATCACCTCTCATTCTTCTAAACTCCAATGAGTATAGGCCCAACCTGCTCAACCTTTCTTCATATGACAACTCCTTCATCTCAGGAATCAACCGATTGAACCTTCTCTGAACTGCCTCCAATGCAAGTATATCCCTCCAATGCAAGTATATCCCTCCTTCAATACTGACTTAAATGTCAATAATGGTAATCTGCAGAATCTCCTCCGTATTGGTACAAATAGAGCATCAGACAGACACAGGAGTAAGTTCATGGGTTTAACAATACCTCTTTGCTTTTGTGAGAGGTGATCTTATTGAAACATATTAAGATTTTAAGGGGGCTGGACGGGGTAGGTGCAGAGAGGATGTTTCCCCTCGTGGGTGAATCTAGAACTAGGGGGCATAGTTTCAGAATAAGGGGTCACACATTTAAAACGGAGAGGAGAAGGAATTTCTTCTCTCAGAGGGTTGTGAATCTTTGGAATTCTCTACCCCAGAGAGCTGTGGAGGCTGGGTCATTGAATATATTTAAGGTGGAGATAGACAGATTTTTGTTAATAGGGCAGTCAAGGGTTATGGGGAGCGGGCAGGAAAGTGGAGTTGAGGCCAAGATCAGATCAGCCATGATCTTATTGAATGGTGGAGCAGGCTCGAGGGGCCAAATGACCTACCCCTGCTCCTATTTCTTATGTCATCAGTGCCCCTATTTATAATAACTACAATTTATATTTATTATTACAGCTTCATCAACTTGTCATTCTACTTTTAACGATTTGTTTATCTGAACCCCTAAATCTCTCTTGTCCTCATACACTAAATGGTAAAAGTTCACATGTCCTCCCTTTATTCTTCTGACAACATTATGTCACGTTGGTGACAACTAGGTTCTTCCCCAATTTTCTTGCCCCTTCTCCTGAAGATATTGGGGTACAGTTTCACAGTTGACTATTCATACAGGCACAACGTCCCGAATCCGGCTGTCCGAAAACATTTTTGAGTTGACCAAGATGGCAACATCGGGCAGCAAGGGACGAGGAAAGGGACTAATTATTTGTACCGACAGGCAACAAGCTCCGCTCCCTCCCTGCCGAATCTTTCCATACGCGTGATGCCGAGCAGTAGGACCTGAGGCTCTGACTCTCTTCACGCCCCCTCCACCCCCGACCGGCCTGGGCCCGATGGCGGCGGTCCTGGACCCGATAGCGGCAGGGGGGGACGACATCCGATGGAGAGAGAGGGGGGCTTGGGGAGGGAGAGCGAGTGTCTTGGCGGGAGAGAGGGAGGCTGAGTGCGGGGGCGGGAGAGAGAGAGCGAGAGAGAGCGAGAGAGAGCGAGAGCGAGCGAGAGAGAGCGAGAGCGAGCGAGAGCGAGCGAGAGCGAGCGAGAGAGAGCGAGAGCGAGAGAGAGCGAGAGCGAGCGAGAGAGAGCGAGAGAGAGCGAGAGAGAGCGAGAGAGAGCGAGAGAGAGCGAGAGCGAGCGAGAGAGAGCGAGAGAGAGCGAGAGAGAGCGAGAGAGAGCGAGAGAGAGCGAGCGAGAGAGCGAGAGAGAGAGCGAGAGAGAGCGAGAGAGAGCGAGAGAGAGCGAGAGAGAGCGAGAGTCTGTGGGGAGAGAGATGCTGTAGGGGGCGGGGGCGGAGGAACTCCGGGAAGACGGATCACGTTCTTCCATTCCCCTACAAGGGACATCATTGGAGTGGATGATAGCCAGAGGTCACGACACTGTCACTATTCAGTTCATACCCAATAAACCGGTTAACAATCTGTACACAATGGTGAGGTGGAGGAAGGATGCACTTGTGCTGGGGTACGGGACTTCGGTTGGGGGAGGCATGCACTTGGACTGGGGTAAGGCACTTTGGCTGGCCTTTACTGTCTTCTGGGGAGCTCTGTCCTCTGTCGCTTCAGGAAGTCAAAGTGGAGCGAGTTACAATTTGCAAAGTCAGTGAGACCTTGGGATGGGCAGGTCCAGTGAACATCCCTGCGAAACTTCAGGATGTGCCTTATCCGCCAAGGGAACCAATCAGAAAGGGTGGAGCATGGCAGCCATTTTGGCAGTACAAATAAACGCGTCTACGAGGAAACCTGTAAAAAAATGCAGCGCTGGGGGGCCGCCAGCGACGAGAATCGGTGGGCGGTGAGGAGCGGAGGGAATCGGCGGGCGGTGAGGAGCGGAGGGAATCGGTGGGCGGTGAGGAGCGGAGGGAATAGGCGGGCGGCGAGGAGCGGAGGGAATCGGTGGGCGGTGAGGAGCGGAGGGAATCGGTGGGCGGTGAGGAGCGGTGAGGAGCGGAGGGAATCGGTGGGCGGTGAGGAGCGGAGGGAATCGGTGGGCGGTGAGGAGCGGTGAGGAGCGGAGGGAATCGGCGGGCGGTGAGGAGCGGTGAGGAGCGGAGGGAATCGGCGGGCGGTGAGGAGCGGAGGGAATCGGTGGGCGGTGAGGAGCGGTGAGGAGCGGAGGGAATCGGCGGGCGGTGAGGAGCGGAGGGAATCGGTGGGCGGTGAGGAGCGGTGAGGAGCGGAGGGAATCGGCGGGCGGTGAGGAGCGGAGGGAATCGGTGGGCGGTGAGGAGCGGTGAGGAGCGGAGGGAATCGGCGGGCGGTGAGGAGCGGAGGGAATCGGCGGGCGGTGAGGAGCGGTGAGGAGCGGAGGGAATCGGCGGGCGGTGAGGAGCGGAGGGAATCGGTGGGCGGTGAGGAGCGGAGGGAATCGGCGGGCGGTGAGGAGCGGAGGGAATCGGTGGGCGGTGAGGAGCGGTGAGGAGCGGAGGGAATCGGCGGGCGGTGAGGAGCGGAGGGAATCGGTGGGCGGTGAGGAGCGGTGAGGAGCGGAGGGAATCGGCGGGCGGTGAGGAGCGGAGGGAATCGGTGGGCGGTGAGGAGCGGAGGGAATCGGCGGGCGGTGAGGAGCGGAGGGAATCGGTGGGCGGTGAGGAGCGGAGGGAATCGGTGGGCGGTGAGGAGCGGAGGGAATCGGTGGGCGGCGAGGAGCGGAGGGAATCGGTGGGCGGTGAGGAGCGGTGAGGAGCGGTGAGGAGCGGAGGGAATCGGTGGGCGGCGAGGTGCGGAGGGAATCGGTGGGCGGTGAGGAGCGGTGAGGAGCGGAGGGAATCGGCGGGCGGTGAGGAGCGGAGAGGAGCGGAGGGAATCGGTGGGCGGTGAGGAGCGGAGGGAATCGGCGGGCGGCGAGGTGCGGAGGGAATCGGCGGGCGGTGAGGAGCGGCGAGGAGCGGAGGGAATCGGTGGGCGGTGAGGAGCGGAGGGAATCGGTGGGCGGCGAGGAGCGGAGGGAATCGGTGGGCGGTGAGGAGCGGAGGGAATCGGCGGGCGGTGAGGAGCGGCGAGGAGCGGAGGGAATCGGTGGGCGGCGAGGAGCGGAGAGGAGCGGAGGGAATCGGCGGGCGGAGAGGAGCGGAGAGGAGCGGAGGGAATCGGTGGGCGGAGAGGAGCGGAGGGAATCGGCGGGCGGTGAGGAGCGGAGAGGAGCGGAGGGAATCGGTGGGCGGAGAGGAGCGGAGGGAATCGGCGGGCGGTGAGGAGCATGCGAGGTCTGAAATCCAACAAAATCCAAAAACCGGCATGGTCTCGGTCCCGAAGTTGCTGGATTTCAGACATTATACCTGTAACATAGAAAGGTGCAGCATTGGAAACGATTCCGCCTGGAACCCGAGAGGTGGAAGGAAGGGTATCAAACTCAAAGAATCATACAGCACAGAAGGAGGCCATTCAGCCCATTGTACCTGTGCCGGCTCTTTGTGAAAGAGCTGTCCAATTAGTCCCACTCCCCCGCCCTTTCCCCCTAGCCCTGCAAATGTTTCCTTTACAAGTATATAGCGAATTACCTTTTGGAAGTTACTATTGAATCTGCTTCCACCACTCTTTGAGGCCATGCCTTCCAGATCACAACAACTCACTGCATCAAAACTATCTCCTCCTCTCCTCATTCTTTTGCCAATGACCTTAACTCTGTGTCCTCTGGTTACTGACCCTCCTGCCACTGGAAACAGTTTCTCCTGATGATAAACCCCCCCAAAATTTTGAACAGTTCTATTAAATCTCCTCTTAACCATCTCTAGAAGAATCCCAGCTTCTCTAATCTCTCCACATAACTGAAGTCCCATCATCCCCAGTGCCATGCTAGTGCCTCTGCCCCCTCACTCGCCAGAGCAGCTACGAGCTGAGTGCAGGTCCCAACAGACAGCACGTTTTAAAGAAGCTGAGTCACTCCCACGTTGCATGTGTAAAAGGAATCCCAAGACTTTTAAGGGTGGCTTTTGGTGGGCGGGGGGGGGGGGGGGCAGGACATGGGCTCTGATCTGGAGATGTTATTTCAGTCCGTCCTTCCGAGATTCTGGTGAATCCCCCTTTCCTGGAAGTTGCCATTTTACCTGCACCGGAACATGTAAGCAATCTGAAAATTTGCCAAGACTTTACGTCTGCTAAATTGGACCTTATTTTTTCTATCCTTACCGTTCCTATAGTCAGACTATCTGCATTCTTTGTATCGAGACTCATTGAGCCAAGAATACTTATGAGCCCCTTCACACTCGGGACCTTTTCATGGAACCCGAACTTCTGACAGCGACATCTGCAAAACTACTAACGTAATTTAAAGGAAGACTTGCATTCATATAGCGCCTTTCATGACCACAGGATGTCTCAAAAACCATTTACAGCCAATTAAGTACTTTTGGAGTGTAGTCGCTGTTATAATGTGACAAACGCGGCAGCCAATTTGCACACAGCAAGCTCCCACAAACAGCAATGTGATAATGGCCAGATAATCTGTTTTTTTTATGTTGATTGGGGGATAAATATTGGCCAGGACACCGGGGATAACTCCCCTGCTCTTCTTTGAAATAGAGCCATGGGATCTTTTATGTCCAGTTGAGAGAGCAGACGGGGCCTCGGTTTAACGTCTCATCCGAAAGACGTTTACTGACATCACCGTCGGTAATCCCAATGTCTCGACGATCACAGCCTCCTTCACCCCTGTATTCTAATGTGTGTCTGTCCGCAGTCGCATCTCCCGGCTCTCGGCACATTTGGTTTTGTGGAAGATTCAAAGATAAGCAGGGAGCTCAAAAGGGAAAAACTGTTTTGTTAAAAGGAGAGAGGGAGGGAGAGATGGCAAATTAATGATGTGGCGAGGAAGGCGAAAAGAAAGAGGAGGCTTCTAACTCTTATTAGGTTCTCGTTATAGTTGCACAGCCTATTTATAGTTTGCAGTTCTGCCACCGTGGGGAAGTGTTAACATACCTCAGACGAATCGTCAAGTTTCAGAGGCGGCTGCTCAACAACTCGCCGGAGATGTGCTCGAACTTCCTCTTCATCACTTTCATCATACGAGTCATCAAAGTCATAGTAATAACCTAATTAGGAACAGTGGAAGCAAAGCGACAGAATAACTGACAATGCAGCCTGACAGTGTGCAAATATGCACTGCTGTGTCAGCACATTCATCCCGAGCAGCACAGCCCAATTAGTTCATTTCAATCCTTCAATTAACTAACTATAACCAAGCACACACACCAAGGGCCCCGGTGGAGCACCCGTCTACATATAGCCCGCTGATTCAAGTAGCGCAGCGGCTCCGAGCGGAAATCTGGTTTTCCAAAAGGTTCAAGTGGCTGCTGATGAAATTGAATCTGTGCAGGTGAGCCAGCGGCTGCGTGTTGGTGTGTGGAGCCGCACAGACCAACAGGGTCACAAGTTTCAGCCCCTGGAAACTGTGAGCAGACGACAACCCCGGTGGTTTGCCAACGGGTGTCCAATGCCGTGGGTCAGGAAAGGGAGGGCCGCGGAGGGCAGGAGGAGAAAAAAAAACAAGAGAGTCCTTCCCATTCTTCATCACGATCCAACAATCGCTGCCCTAAGAATACAGGGCCCTGGTGAGACCGCACCTGGAGTATTGTGTACAGTTCTGGTCTCCTTACCTAGGAATATACTTGTCATAGAGCGAGTGCAACAAAGGTTCACCAGACTGATTCCTGGGATGAGGGGGGATTGTCCTATGAGGAGAGATTGAACAGACTAGACCTATATTCTCTAGAGTTTAGAAGAATGAGAGGTTGAAACATACAAAATTCTTACAGGGCTCGACAGGGTAGAGACAGGGAGGATGTTTCCTCTGTCTCGGGAAACTAGAACCAGGGGTCACAGTCTCAGAAAAAGGGGTCGGCAATTTAGGACTGAGATAAGGATAAACTTCTTCACTCAGAGGCCGGTGAACCTTTGGAATTCTCTACCCCAGAGGGCTGTGGAGACTCAGTCTTTGAGTATATTCAAGACAGAGAGATAGATTTTTGAATATTAAGGGAATCAAGGGACATGGGGATCGGATAGGAAAGTGGAGTTGAGGTGGAAGATCAGCCATGATCTTACTGAATGGCGAGGTAGGCTTGAAGGGCCAAATGGCCTACTCCTGCTTCTAATTCTCATGTAAGCTGCCAATGCATTTGTCCTGGGCCTCCTCTCAAGTAGGAAGGTCTGAGCAAGCTCAAGAGGACTCCAAAGGTAAGCGGCATTGAAAACATTTAAAAAAAATTTTTTTGTTTTAGGTACCCACCAGATCTTCAGGCTTGGGGCCTCCACGATATTGATGGGGCCTCCTGCTCTTCAGCTGAAACACCCACTGCTGCACTTTTAAAAAAATCTTCCCTTGCTTGCTGGCAAAAGCCCTGCCTTGGGGGATGGGGCCTGTGCCGAGGGTGCAACTGGGCCCTACTACTAATAGGCTGCTGGAGTGCAAGTGGGCCCGGACAGTGGCAGTGTACTTTGGGCACAAAGCAGCAGGACAGAGTGAGGCCCGGCCAAACCAAAAACAGCTCCATATTCCCCCATAAACCAGCATACATCATCACAAAGCCCACGCACTCTCGTTAACGTAGAACCAAGGTGCTGCGCTATTACAACCAAACGCTCAAAGGTGTTCCGCCACAATCCCGCCCCGCCGAGATTCACCTTTCTCTTTTGCCTCTTTGCGTTTCTTCTCCTCGAGGTCCAGCTTGCTGACCAGCCTCCGGTGCCGGCGCAGGAGCTCGTCGTAGACGTACATGGGGCCTGGCACTCGCGGCGGGCCGTGGGACTGCCTGTAGGCTGAGGCAGACTTGTGCAACAAACTCACGTCACTGTACTGCCCGGGGAAGGGCAAGGACATCCTCTGCTGGCTGAGGATGGTGTGGGCCGATTTCTCCAGCTCGGCGAAGGGGGTTCCATAGGAATGGGGGTGCGCGGGGTGCTCCAGCGAGCCGGGGCCCCGTAGCGGCTGGTACTTGTCGGGGGCGTCCCGCCTCTTGGCGCTCTCCTCATGGCCGTGGATCTTCTCCATCTTGATGAGCGGGCCCGGCGGCCGGTGAGCGGCGTAGTTATTCAGCAAGTGGTGGTCGTGGCTCTTGCGGGCCTCGGCGTGGCTGTCCAGCAGGGTGACCGGGTTCCACAGGACAGCCGGGCCAGAATGGTGCTCCCGGTGCTGTGGTTTGGGGGAAATGAGGGGCGGAGGGGCTCCCAGCTGCTGGGGCTGATCCCTGCCGCAGAGATCAAGGTGACCAGACCTGCTGAGGGGGAATAACAATACAAAGAAAGAGAATCAGCATAACACACGCATGTAGTATGTGCGCCTTCCCGCTTGTGAGGGGGGAATCCAAAACTGGGGTTCTTATAAATATATATATAGTCACGAATAAGTCCAACAAGAAATTCAGGAGACCTCTTTACAAAGGACATATAGCATAGAAATGGGCCATTCGGCCCAACTGGTCTTTGCCGGACATTGCGCTCCACACAAGCGGCCTCCCATCCCTCTTCAACTACAACAACAACTTGTATTGATATAGCACCTTAAACACAGTAAAACGTCCCAAGGCGCTTCTTCACAGGGGCGATTATCAAACAGGATTTGACATCGAGCCACATAAGGTGATATTAGGGCAGATGACCAGAAGCTTGGTCAAACAAGTAGGTTTTAACGAGCGTCAATGGAGAGAGAGGCAGAGGGGTTTAGGGAGGGAATTCCAGAGCTTAGGGCCTAGGCACGGCCGGCAATGGTGGAGCGGTTATAATCAGGGATGCTCAAGAGGACATATCTCACCCTATCTGCATATCCTTCTATCTCATGTGCTTATCTAGCTTCCCTTTAAATGCATCCACGCTATTCGCTTCAACCACTCCCTGTGGTAGCAATTTCCACATTCTTACCACTCTTTGGGTGGAGAAGTTCCTCCTGAATTCCCTGTAGGATTTGTTTACCCAGAGAGTGGTGAAAATGTTGGGCCTCTACTCATTGGAATTCAGAAGATTGAGAGGTGGTCTTATCGAAATATAAGATTATGAGGGGGCTTTGACAAGGTGGATGCAGAGAGGATGTTTCCACTGATAGGGGAGACTAGAACTAGAGGGCATAATCTTAGAATAAGGGGCCGCCCATTTAAAACTGAGAGGAGGAGGAATTGCTTCTCTCAGAGGGATGTAAATCTGTGGAATTCGCTGCCTCAGAGAGCTGTGGAAGCTGGAACATTGAATAAATTTAAGACAGAGATAGACAGTTTCTTAACCAATAAGGGAATAAGGGGTTATGGGGAGCGAGCAGGGAAGTGAACCCGAGTCCATGATCGGATCAGCCATGATCGTATTAAATGGCGGAGCAGGCTCGAGGGGCCACATGGCCTACTCCTGCTCCTATTTCTCATTCGGAACTTGCTACCACATGGAGTAGTTGAAATGAATAATATAGGTTCCTTTAAGGGGAAGCTAGATATGTACATGAGGGAGAAAGGGATAGAAGGCTATTGAATTTAAATTTCAGTGATACTCCCCTCTGATTGAAATCTCAAATGATGCTCCTTCTGAATTTAAATCTAGTGATATTTCTCCTCGACTCCCCAGGTTGGATTTCTCGAATAAATGAGACAAAACGAGAAAGGAGGAGATAGTGAGGTTAAAAAAAAAAAGAGTGGATGCACCCCCCTACCGACCGAATAGCCTGATGCCGTGTCTTTATGTTCACAGGTAAAGAATGGATGAGGCACTGGAGGGCAGCACTTGCATGACCTTACCCGAGCACGGCCTTCGGGGGGCGGGGGGGGGGGGTGGGGGAGGAGAAATCTGATTAGGACAGAAGCTGTTTTCGAGAGGAGCAGCTATAATGACAGTGATCAGGCACTGCCTAGTTTAAGCATTTAGTTATTCCTTCCTCTGACGGTCTCATTATTGAGCCCCAGGCCAGTAATGCTGATGGCATCTTAACAAAGCCAGGTTGTTACTTCAGTTGCAGTGCGTGGAGCCAAAAAACATGACATGGACTGGAGTGGGAGACCAGCTGCCCAATTGCACAGGATGACATCTTTGCCCTGAATTTTTATTTTTGAGGTAATGCACACGCACGCTGTTAACTAAGCAAATGCTTCCTATGTATCCACAAATTGCAACGTCCTCGCCATCAAAGACATCACCTAACAACTCAGCCCATTAAAACCTTCTGCTCGTGCTAACATGGAAGGATAAAAACAAAAATACATAGGGGCGGGGGCATCACAAGTTAAATACTCGGCGAGTTCCCTGAAATATTCACAAGGCAGATTACAACTTTAGGGCTGTTCATGGAAATAACATTTTAAAATGACTTTCGACAAGGAGGTTTTAAGTACCAAAATATACAAAATGCGTTGAAAAAGGCAGACTTTGGGAAGCCCCGACAAAGGTCAAGTAATTGTGGTACAATCTCTTTACAGCTACTGTCCTTCTCAAGCTCACATCATTACTTAACAATGTTAGATTTGACTCGTAATAACGGCTGGCTTTTTAATAAGGAGCAGATATATCTTCCACCCTCACAAGGGTTGAAAGCAGCCAGTGGCTAGTTCCCCAGGGATGTTGCAAACAAACCCCACCAGCTTGTTTCTTTATATATTTGTGTGGACACTAGGTGGCTGTGATGCCCTGATGTACTTGCCCGCGCTCCAATCAGCGACCTGGATTTTGGTGAAGTCCAATCCAATCCATCATGAGCGACGAGGTCGGGGCGAAGGAACGGCGAGAGACTGTGGAGCGACGTGATCGGGGCCCAGGAGAGGTGAGAGTTTGGGGCCTAGAAGAGCCGAGGGCCCAGGGGCAGCATGGGCCAGCCCACACTGCGATATGTGCGCGCGTTAGGTCCGTGCAGCAGAGCAGGTCTCCAGTCATCTTGGTTAACCCTTGCCAATGGGCCAAGACCTAGCTCCGTCAAGCCCGTGTGATGGCTGGTGTGCAATGGCCACCACACGTTAAAAAAATCCACACACAGGCATCTTCCACCCTTCACGATGTAGTTCGGGACCTGGAATATTAGGTGTTTCATTGAAACACCTGTGAACACATCCCTTTTTGGCGTGGATGCAAGTCATCCTCGACACGAGGGACAGCCTATGATGATGATGTGATGCCCCCCATGGTCAAACAGCCTATTTCACACTCTCGACTCCAATATTGGGAACCCGTCGATACAGCACATTGGTCGCCACACTCTCCATTCCATTGGCTCTGGCCCCTCATACCTCCTTCCTCTCGTTTCAGCCCACCACAGGCAGCTGCGCCCACAGCCATTCAACCCCACCACCGCCATCTTCTCTTGTTAAAACCCACCCATTTAACCAATCCTTTGTAACCTTTCCTTCCTTGACTCGGTGATTATTTTCCTTTCGC
Source organism: Pristiophorus japonicus (assembly GCF_044704955.1). Taxonomy (NCBI): domain Eukaryota; kingdom Metazoa; phylum Chordata; class Chondrichthyes; family Pristiophoridae; genus Pristiophorus; species Pristiophorus japonicus. The sequence goes on from NC_091989.1 coordinate 172,982,041, forward strand.
AAAATGCCTAGGGATGTTTCGTAGAATCATAGAAAATTACAGCATCGAAGGAGGTCATTCAGCCCATCGTGTCCGTGCCGGTCGAAAAGAGTTACCCAGCCTAACCCCACTTTCCAGCACTAGGTCCGTAGCCCTGTAGGTTACAGCTCTTTAAGTGCACATCCAAGTACCTTTTAAATGTGATGAGGGTTTCTGCCTCTACCACCCTTTCAGGCAGTGAGTTCCAGACCCCCACCACACTCTGGGTGAAGAAGTGTTTCCTCATCTCCCCTCTAATCCTTCGACCAACTACTTTAAATCTATGCCCCCTGGTTATTGACCTCTCTGCTAAGGGAACTCGGTCCTTCCTATCCACTCTATGTTTGTTTATATTAAAGTATGATGCATGTGGTTGCTGGTGTTGGTGTGACACCATCGCCACCTTTAGGCTCCTCAGGCAGGTCAGGCTGTCCTCCTGTCCACACACTTTTAATGTGTAAATGCAGACTGCTGAGGTACAACGTCCCACTCCAGAGACTTGAGCACATAAATCTAGGCTGACACTCCAGTGCAGTGCTGAGGGAGAGCTGCACTGTCAGAGGTGCCGTCTTTCGGATGAGACGTTAAACCAAGGCCCCGTTTGCCCCCTCAGGTGGACGTAAAAGAGCACAATTTCGAAGAAGAGCAGGGGGAGTTCTCCCCAATGTCCTGAGGCCAATATTTATCCCTCAATCAACGTAACAAAAAAATTTATTATATGGTCATTATTGCATTGCTGTTCGTGGGAGCTTGCTGTGCGCAACTGGCTGCTGTTTTTCCTACATTACAACAGTGACTACACTCCACAAAGTACTTCATTGGCTGAAAAGCGCTTTGGGACGTCCTGAGGTCATGAAAGGCGCTATATAAATGCAAATCTTTTCTTACATTTCTACGTTCCAATTCCCAGTCTGTGGTCTGTTGGCTGACTCTCAGCAGGGGGGGGGGCACTGTCATGATTGCCACGCGGCAACCCAGGCACTCCACCCAACCACCCTCTGCCCCACCTGTGACAGAGACTGTAGGTCCCGCATTGGACTCTTCAGTCACCTGAGGACTTATCTTTAGTGTGGAAGCAAGTCATCCTCGACTCCGAGGGACTGCCTTTGATGATGATGATGACGACTCTTGTGGGCTCCCTCCTCCTGCTCGACAGTGACCCCTGCTGGGAAGTGCGCATGTGTGTGAATGCCAGTTGAGATCTTGGCTGTGATGCCCACCACGGTCGGACAGCCTGTCAAAACTCACCATCTTGGCTCACACAAAGGACAGACACTCGAGTTAGATACCTGACAACTGCCTGTGCCCGTGGATCCGTACCCAGATAGAGAGCGAGAGAGAGGGGGAGCGGGGAAACAATTGGAGGGGCAAAACAAGAAATAAGGGGAGAAAATTAGATATGTTGTGAAATAAATAAGACTTTTATTTAAATCGCCAGAAGGCAATATTTGGGCAGCCAAGGACAACTGTACCACATTTCCAGGTTCCCGGAAGGATCAAGAACCAGAGGCCACAGATTTAAGGTGATTGGCAAAAGAACCAAAGGCGACATGAGTAAAAACGTTTTTACGCAGCAAGTGGTTAGGATCTGGAATTCACTGCCTGAAAGGGTGGTGGAGACAGACTCAATCGTGGCTTTCAAAAGGGAATTGGATAAGTACCTGAAGGACTATTTCGGGATTGAACAGGTTAGATGCAGGAAGAATGTTGCCGATGTTGGGGAAGTCCAGAACCAGGGGTCACAGTTTAAGGATAAGGGGTAAGCCATTTAGGACCGAGATGAGGAGAAACTTCTTCACCCAGAGAATTGTGAACCTGTGGAATTCTCTACCACAGAAAGTTGTTGAGACCAGCTCGTTAGATATATTCAAAAGGGAGTTAGATGTGGCCCTTACGGCTAAAGGGATCAAGGGGTATGGAGAGAAAGCAGGAATGGGGTACTGAAGTTGCAAAAATGATCAGCCATGATCATATTGAATGGTGGTGCAGGCTCGAAGAGCCGAATGGCCTATTCCTGCACCTATTTTCTATGTTTCTAAAAACATTGCAAGGCTACGGGGAAAGGGACTAGCTGAAGTGCTCTTGCAGAGAGCTGGCACAAGCTCGATGGGCCGAATAGCCGCCTTCTGTGCTGTAACCATTCTCTGATTCGATCAGCCTGAAGGGAGGTTAAAAGACTCTGCACCTAGTTACGAAGCTGCAAGTATATTCGAAGGAGCACAATTACTTGTCTTTCTTTGCCTTCTGTAAGCAGATTAGATTCATCAGCTCAACTGTGTCCAGTCACCATTATTCCTCCGTCACCATTTCAGTTAAGCAGACAGTTGCAAAGAGGCTTTTTTTTGGGTGTGTGTGTTGAGAACAATGCAATTATCAGCTGGCATTAGACAGACGAGGCAGGATATCATCCGTTTCCTGAGCACGAGTCGAGTATTATTATAATATTAATTAGAAATCACCTAAATGCCTCAAAAGCAGCTGGAGGCGTTTGGGTTATTATAAAGCTTTTGAATTGCACAGCCAACCCCTCGAAAGAGAATAAAGTGAGAAACCCAGATCCCAGCTCCTATCGCACCTGATTAGCCTGCTAAGCTGAGAGAAAGATAAAAAAAACCTGACAATAATAAATCTTCAGAGAGGCAGGCTGCCCATTTGAGCAATGCTTAATCATCCAGCAACGGACTGAACAAACAGGCGTCAGGAAATTTTATTCAGTGCAACCCCTGTGGCTTCAGGATGTGAATACAATTACCTTTTCAGTCTCGCTCATAGTTGTGTCAATAGAGAGAGAGAAGAGAGAGAGAGAGAGTAATTGTAATACAGCAGTTTGCAAATTATGATGACCTCTGCTCTTCATAAAGTGTCATATAATTATCAGTGTGGTTATCTACATATAATTTGTCATACAACATACTGTTAAAAACCCAATTTAACTGTAATCGCAGCTAGGGTACGGATCTGCATTATCATCGTGGCTTTGCATACGAGTCCATTATCTGTGAGCAGTGAATAGCTGGACTGTCATGACACACAGACAGATCAGTTAAAAATATGGCAGTCTTTGTCGGGTTGGAATGCTTTAATTTGACAATCAAGCAGCTAGAACTGCTGATATTGCAATGAAAGTTCTTTTCATTCAATCTGTACCCCTCTCACGCGTGCGGTGCTGGCTGATTCAGAGGCACCATTCCACCGGTAAGAGCAGCACCTCTGGCACCACGACAAACCAGGCCATTCTTCTGTGAGTGTCTGGACAGCAAGCGTCGGGGAGGCAAAGTCACCCACAGAGGGCATCTTTTCCAAACCCAACATCCAAGCACCAACCCTTTCCAGCAGGACAAGGATCGCGATCAGGAAGTCATCAAAAAGGCTAATGGGATGTTGGCCTTCATTTTATTTTTTATTATGAGATGCTGATAGCAGTAAAACCAGGGTTGAGCAACTGTGTTTAATGATTTATGCAGTCCTATTTATGTAAACAGCACTGTACATCGTCCAGTTTAATGGTTGGACCTTGCTGCTCCAGGGGACTCTTGTTTCACTGCAAGCCGCTCCTTAAAACTTATCTCTTTGATCAAGCTTTTGGCCACCTGCGTTAATTTCTACTTATGCGGCTCGGTGTCAAATTTTTTAAATCTCATAATACTCCTGTGAAATGCCTTGGGACATTTCACTATGTTAAAGGCGCTATATAAATACAATTTGTTGTTATTGATCTTATTCATTCATGGGATGTGGGTGTCACTGGCAACGCCAGAATTTATTGTCCATCCCTAATTGTCTTTGAGAAGGTGGTGGTGAGCCGCCTTCTTGAACCGCTGCAGTCCGTGTGGTGAAGCTTTAGTTTGGTACAACTGAGTGACTTGCTAGGCCATTTCGGAGGGCAGTTAAGAATCAACCACATGGCTGTGGGTCTGATGTCACATATAGGCCAGACCAGGTAAGGATGGCAGATTTCCTTCCCTAAAAGGACATTCGTGAACCATTTTTATTCCAGATTTATTGAATTAACAGAATTTTAAATTCCCCAGCTGCCATGGTGGGATTTGAACTTGTGTCTCCGGTTCATTAGTCCAGGCCTGTAGGGGGGTTGGGGCTCAAAAGCGAGGAAGCCTTGGTCAGACCCCATTCTGGAGTACTGCACCTCAGGAAGGATATAATGGCCTCGGAGGGGGGGTGCAGTGCAGATTGACCAGGGTGATACCCGGGATTATACAGCCAAATTGTGAGGACAAGTTGCACAACCGTGGCTTGTATTCCCGCGAGGTTAGAAGGTTGGGGGTGGGGGTGATCTCATCAAGGTATTTAGAATGACAAAGGGTGAACACCGAGAAACTATTTCAACTGGGGAGGGAATTCAGAACAAGGGAGCTCCATCCTAAAATTAGAGCTAGGCCATTTAGGAGTGAAATCAGGAAGCACTTTTCCACACGATGGGTAGTGGAAATCTGGAGCTCCCCCAAAAGGCTGAGGATGCTGGAAGTCAACTGAAAATGTCAAAACGGAGGTCGATCGATTTATGTTGGGTAAGGGCAACAAGAGTGGGGAAATGGAGTCGAGGTACAGATCAGCTGTGATCTCATTGAATGGAGAGACAGGTATCATGGGCTGAATGGCCCAATCCTGTTCCTATGTAACCCTGGCTGATTTTACATCTCCCTCAGGGGCACTGAGGCAAACTGTGGCACCCCAACTATTGAGAGCAACTAGCCGTGCAGGGACCAACGATTAAGCGTGGGATCTCATGCTCTCTACGGCTTTGTCCCTGGCCAAAGACCGCCCTAAGTGGAGGAAGAGCATCCGGGAGGGCGCGGAGCACCTCGAGTCTCGTCGCCGAGAGAATGCAGAAAACAAGCGCAAGCAGCGGAAAGAGCCTGCGGCAAACCAGATTCCCCACCCACCCTTTCCTTCAATGACTGTCTGTCCCACCTGTGACAGAGACTGTAATTTCCATATTGGACTGTTCAGTCACCTGAGAACTCACTTTTTGGAGTGGAAGCAAGTCTTCCTCGATTTCGAGGGACTGCCTATGATGATGATATGAGGACTGCACTGGGCCTGCCACTGGAATGCGATACCAGTGTTTAAAAAAAAATTACATTAACATGGCGGTGACCGATGTTCCCGCTAAAGTGCGCGCACAGCCGCACGGGAATCTTAAAGGTTGCGCGCAGGCCGCTCACCGGCTTTTACATTGTAAACACCGCGCATGCGCAGACATTTAAAGGGACCGCGCATTAAAAGGAACAGGCCACGTAGTACAAAGCGCCGCTCACAGTGGACATTGGCGGTGGCCTGAAGCTGCATGTTCGCACCCATCCACCAACTGTCTGACATCACACGTCAGGCAAGGATCTATTCGATTCCTTACCACATCGATCATTGCACCAAACCCAGAGAAAAGAGAATTGGCGACGGCCAGGGATTGAGGAGATGCTGCATCATCTCTTTTTAAAAAAAAAATTACTTAATGATTTCACTTTTAAAATAACAGAGTTGAGGTTTAAGTGCCTTTTTGTTTCACTGCCCCTTCCCCCGCACCCTAGGGAAAAGCACATCGCCTCTTTAACTGAACATCATTCCAAGACTGTCAGTATTCATCACCTGAACACTCTCCATTAAAATGTCCCAGCCTTTGACAGCAGACTTTCATTGTTTGCACAGATCCCTGAACAAGGCTAGGAGCTGCTGCTCCCCTCGACTGCACCTCTCAGAATTGGACAGTACAGACGGAGGCCATTCGGCCCATCATGCCTGTGCCAGCTCTTTGAAGCAGCTGTCAGATTAGTCCCACTCCTCCGCTCTTTCCCCACAGCTCTGAAAATGTTTCCGTTTCAAATATTTATCCCATTCCCTTTTGAAAGTTACGATCGAATCTGCTCCCACCGCACTTTCAGGCAGCGCATTCCAGACCATTGCAACTTGTTTGGTAAAATAAATTCTTGTCATCTCCCCCTCTGGTTCTTTTGCCAATGACCTGAACTCTGCCCCTCTGGTTACCATGGAAACAGTTTCTTCCTGTTTACTCGATCAAAACCCCTCACAATTTTGAACACCTCGGATAAATCGCCCCATAACCTTCCTGAAATACTGGGAAAAGTCAGGCATGTTTCAGGAGCATCAAGGTGCATGCAGAGTGGATTTTTCGTTTTGGGGGAGCAGGGGGGGGGGGCTCGTTTTATCTGCGTGTATTTTTGTTTGAATTTTCCCCTCCTCTTGCGGGAGCACAATTACAGATCCCGACCAGTTACCTCACACACACGTGCTCACTCTTCAGGCGCAGGCCTGGACAATGTGGCGACAGTGAGGTTGTTCGTCAGGCTGACATTTCCATTCTTGCCCACTACCGTACCACCCTTTCTCCAGATGCATCTCGCGGCTAACATGACACAATTCGGAGAGTAATTTTGCCGAGCCATCCCTCGTTGTGGCTTGGTGTTGTGCCTATTGGGAAACGAACGTTCTGAGGCAAAGTCTTTGATTCAGATGAGGGTGCGGGGGGGAGAAGGCTAATTGACCAAAAGCTGCATTCTCTGTCAAAAGAAAGACTTACATTTATATAGCACCTTTCACAACCTCAGGATGTCGCAAAGCGCTTCAGAAGAACATATGAAAAAGGAGCAGTAGGCCATTTGGCCCCACGAAATGGCTGATCTGATCTTGGCCTCAACTCCACTTTTCCTGCCTGTTCCCATAAACCTTGACTCCCCTGTAGTTCAAAAATCTATCTCAGCCTTGAATATATTCAATAACTCAGCCTCCACAGCTCTCTGGGGTAGAGAATTCCAAAGATTCACGACTCTCAGAGAAGAAATTTCTCTTCATCTCCGTCTTAAATGGACGACCCCTTATTCTGAAACTATGCCCCTTAGTATTCTAGATTCCCCCATGAGGGGAAACATCCTCTCAGCATCTACCCTGTCCAGCCCCCTCAGAATCTTATAGGTTTCATATGCTTTACAGCCAATGAAGTACTTTTTCCTGGTATAGTCACTGTTGTAATGTGGAAAACGCGGCAGTCAATTTGCGCACAGCAAGCTCCCACAGACAGCAATATGATTATGACTAAATAATCTGTTTTTAAGTGATGTTGCGTGAGGAATAAATATTGTCCAGGACACTGGGGATAACTCCCCTGCTCTTTTTCGATATAGAGCCATGGGATTTTTCATGTCCCACTAAGAGTGTTTCGGTTTAATGTCTCATCCGAAAGACAGCACCTCCGACAGTGCAGCACTCCCTCAACACTGCACTGGGGGTGCCAGCCTAGATTTTTGTGCTCAAGTCTCTGGATTGGGACTTAAACCCACAACCTTCTGACTCAGAGGTGAGAGTGCTACCCACTGAGCCACAGCTGTTGAGCAAAAGAGCTATTTGATCATCAGCCACTTACTAGTGCCATTACTATTCATGTAAGAAATTATATGGAGAAAGCATCATAGGTCTAAACATCAATGCGAGGGTATACGTATCAGGAAAGATGAACAGGCTGGGTCTCTTTTCTCTTGGAAAAAGACTGAAGGGTGATCTAATAGAGGTCTTTAAAATTATAAAAGGTTTTGGTAAAAGTGGATACAGAGAGAATGTTTCCACTTGTGGGGAAGAGCATAACTAGAGGCCATCAATATAAAATAGTCACCAAGAAATCCAATTGGGAATTCAGAACTTCTTTACCCAGAGAGTGGTGAGAATGTGGAACTCGCTACCACAGGGAGTCGTTGAGGCGAATAGTATAGATGCATTTAAGGGGAGGCTAGACAAGCATAGGAGGGAGAAGGGAATAAAGGGTTATGATGATAGATTTAGATGAGGAAAGACAGGAGGAGGCGCGAGTGGAGCATAAACGTCGGCATGGACTGGTTGGGCCGAATAGCCTGTTTCTGTGCTGTATATCCGATGTAATCCTATGTAGGTTCATAAAAGATGAATGGATACAACAAGCATCGTAAGAGCTGATTTGAAAGGGAGGTGAGGATGGTTGGCTCGGATTGCCACAAGTGGATCGAGCTCCCGGACTCTCCATCTAATCCCCAGTGAATGCACTGATAAAAAGCATTTTATGTGCTCTTAACTCGTGGCGACTGAAACACAAAACAAAGTGCCATGAGCACACTTCCCTTGTGACTGGTTACAGCCTTTAGCTGTGCCTGACCTTTTTTAACATTTCATTAAGCTGAAAGCCCCAAGGAGTCTATTTTGCTATCTATCTATATATTCTGAAAATGGCTCCTTTATTCTCCCTTCAAACAATTTTTTTGTTTGTTTAAATTCAATCTCAAATACCGTGATTAACAGATTGCCGGCATCCTAACCCAACATCAACAGCTCTGCAAACTGATTTTGGCAAATATTCAGGAATCTAGCTGGCTCTTCCTGAATGGCCCTGCTGCTTCAATGGCTACCAGAGAGCAAAAGGTGACATTGAATCTATTCCCATTACAAACTAAGATTCTGCTGTAGTGCAGAAAATTATTAATGCAGAATTGCAATGTTTAGAAAATTTAGGGTTGAAATTTTTCTCATGCTAAGATACTCAAAGAAAGAAAGACTTGCATTTCTATAGCGCCTTTCACAAGCTCAGGGCCTCTCAAAAGTGCTTCACACTCAATGAAGTACTTTTTGAAGTGTAGTCACTATTGTAATCTAGGAAACGCGACAACCAATTTGCGCACTGTAAGCTCCCACAAACAGCAATGTCATCATGATCAGATAATCTGTTTTAGTGATGCTGATTGAGGGATAGATAGTGCCATGGGATCTTTCACATCCACCCGAGAGCGCGGACAGGGCCTCGGTTTACCGCCATCTGAAAGACGGCGCCTCCGACAGTGCAGCACTCCCTCAGCACTGCACTGAGAGTGCCAGACTAGATTTTTTTGTGCTCAAGTCCCTGGAGTGGGACTTGAACCCACAACCTTTTGATTCAGAGGTGAAGGTGCTACCCACTGAGCCATGGTCTCAAAGGTCCTCTGGGCTGCTATTTAAACTCATTGGTTAATCTATTTGAGTTAAATAGGTTAACAAATGAGTTAAAGTAGTACATGGAAGAACTGAATACAAATGTGTTAATTATAATTGTTAAGAGCAATTTTTATCCCGTTGGGAATTCCAACTCATGCGAGACAACAATTCAAACCACGCAGACATTCCTGCTCTCATAAGCTGACGGGCCGTAGCCATCAGATTCTGCATGCTCTCCAACCGGACGGGCGATTTGAGGAGGGGTCTATTTGCTGCAGTGCACACCAAGACTGTCTCAACGCCCCATCATTTTCTGCCCATTACGTTTAATGAATGGCAAAGTGAGGTGTTGCCGACCCGCTCCTCAGTGCCAGGCCCAATCGTGTGGAATCAGCCATGGATTCAGAGGCTGACAGCGAGCCTCTCCGTCACTCGGCCTTACCTGATAGAGTCCCTGTGCTCCAGCTCGTTCTGGGAGCCTGGCCGGCCAATGTCCAGGTGCTGCTCCAGTACCTGCTGCCGAAACTCAGACACCTGGTACTGCCGGTCCTCTTTCTCTTGCCGCAACTGCCGCTGTTTGGCCATCCATTTCTCCTCCTCGTTGTTCCGCTGGAGCAGCATCGCCGGGCTGCTCCCGGGCGGGATGAAGCTGTTATGGTTGGAGATGAGGGTGGGCACGGCGTGGTGGGAGATGGGAGACTGGTGCAGGTTGGGATGGACTGCTTTGGGGACCGTCAGTGCATAATCCTTGGGCTTATCTGGAAATGAAGAGACAACTTTTGAGGTCACAGCCCTTGCTACGCAGTGAATTCAACAATTGTAATTAAGTGCTGTTCAGAGGGCAGTGTCATTTATTTAGAATTTTGTACATCAATAATACAATGCCAGGAATCGGTGAGTGCAAATGAATGGATTAGGATGAAAGAGCAGTTCCATTACTCATTTGAGATTAATGCCATATCGAATTCTGCATAACCTTCTGCTCCACGGGAGATTTCTGCCCTCCCTGAGCTCGCCTTAGGACACCTACAAGTGGTGGGCGTCACTGAATAGCAATGTGGAACAGGAGCCCCAGCCCAGGGACAGTGAGGTGGAATTGTAGCTACAGCAAGTGCCACTCAACAAGGTCACCTTTAATAAAACAACAGTCAACTGCACCTCCAGCCCTGCCCTATGAAGCTTAATGGCTTCAGAATAAACCTTATTTTATTATGGAGTCGGAAGAGGAGCATCGTTTGTTATTAATGAGTTGCTGTGATCTGGAACGCGCTGCCTGAAAATGTGGTGGAAGCAGATTCAACAGTAACTTTCAAACGGGAGTTGGATCTTACTCCATGTGGGACTATCATGGCCAAGCCCGATTCTCCCCCATCTCAACCCCTGCACAAATACTTCCTTCTTGATGTCGCCACCCATCAGCAGAGGGAACCCAGGTGAAATTTTCCACTTCCCATCACAAGGAGCCTTGGAAAGACTGCGGGCTGTTATTAAGGGTACGGAACACCAGTCATCTGATCAGGCATTTGACAAACAGTGAGTATCAAATATTTAGCGGTTTGGGAATTTTTAATGCCTACATCTCCTGACTAATCCTGTACAGGGCTCATTGAATACTGATTGTCAAATTACTGTTGGGTCAACATTAATATGTAGCCATGAGACACAATGGTGGATTGTATGAAACGCTTAATGAATAGAGTCACAATTTGGAGCAGCCTGCATGAATAGTCCACGTTTGCTTCCAGTGTACTAAATCACACTGCAATAATTTCCTTACTGTACACACACACACACACACACACACATCATGCAAATTTTGCCAAAGCAATCACTAAATAATAAAGTCTTTGTGCTGAGACAAGGACCCTGCTATGATAACAATGTGTGTTTGTGTATGCTATTCTGGTGACCTTTGCAAAATGTCAGAACTCGCTGCGGCACTGGGGAGCGAGCGAGCAGCCAAGCACAGAGGCCCTGGTACATCTGTAGCCACAGCCGTGGCTAATTGCGTTACACAGACAGGAGGTTAGATTCCGAGCAGAAAGCCGACTGAAGTTGAAACATTTCAAACACTTGGAGGTATCTTTTGCTCTTTCAGGATAGAATAGTTTGCTGGTCTTTGCTCAGCCAGGTCTGCCAATCAAAATAAAGACCCCCTTGCATTTATACAGCGCCTGCCACGACCCCAGGGCATCCCAAAGCGCTTCACAGCCAGTCAAATGCTTTTGAAGTGCAGTCACTGTTGTAACGCAGGGAAACGCGGCGGCCAATTGGCGCACAGCAAGCTCCCACAAACAGCACTGAGATAATGTCCAGATAATCTGTTTTTGTGAGCTTGGTTAAGGGATAAATATTGGCCAGGACACAAGGGAGAGCTCCCCTGCTCGGACGACTCCATTTTAAAATAACAATTTTCTCGCCAATTAATTTGTGATCCACGAATGAGAAAATCTTCCTTTGTACGAGTATTTAGGGCACGCATTTAGTGATTATGTCCCCACTAGGAAAAAGAAAGTGCCTTTCTCAAACAAGTCTTCTCAGTCATTAACAAGCCTTTAACATTGCTACTCCCCTTACAGCCACCAGGGCGCGCAAGCAACATCGAGATGGGAGACCAGGAGAATCTATTGCCACTTCTGTACGAGAGTGGCCCCAGGATGGTGGCACCCCCTGATTCTACTCACTCTGTGAGGTAACAAGTGGTCTTCGTCTGGTGCTGCTGCACAGCGGCCTAGCTGGAGTTTGGGTTCTCAGCACGTGAGGGGGATTTGCGAATACTAACCCACCACACCATGGCCCACTGGGGCAGGCCTCATGCCCCTTGTACAGCGCCTTCCACAACCACCAGACACCCCCAAAACGATTTACAGCCAATGAAGTACTTTTTTTTGGTGAAGTGTTGTCACTGTTGTAATATAGGAAATGCTGCAGTCGATTTGCGCACAGCAAGCTCCCACAAACAGCACTGAGACAAGGACTAGATAATCTGTTTTCGGATGTTCATTGAGGGATAAATATTGGTCAGGACACCGGGGATAACTGCCCTTCTTTGAAATAGTGCCATGGGATCTTTTACGTCTACCTGAGAGAGCAGACGGGGTCTCGGTTTAACGTCTCATCCGAAAGACGCCACCTCAGACAGCGCAGCACTCCCTCAGCACTGCACTGGAGCATCAGCCCAGATTTGTGTGTTCAAGTCTCTGGAGCGGGACTTGAACCCACAACCTTCTGACTCAGAGGTGAGGGTGCTGCCCACTGAGCCACGGCTGATACTGAAAGACATGAGCAGCATCGCAGCTGTAAAAATAAAAGGCGGACTTGTCATTTTTTATTATAAACAGGTGGTGTTGGCCAGAGAATCCCAGCAGCTGTAACCAGTGCAGTTTAGGAGGTTTAGGGAACTGGACTTATCTTAGTATTTTTTTGGACTGGTTTAATACAAACCGAGGGACCACGACTCTCACTGGATGCACGTTGTTCCTTTTTAGCCGTAATGCTTCTGTTACCTGTCCGGTTTGGTGTGAGCCTCTCTGCCGCCTTCACTCTGTCGTCTATCTGCTGGCTTCGCAGAGTGTGCAATTCTGGCACTTGCAAGTAGTGATTCTCCATTGCTTTCATTTCCTTCTCCCTGCTCCTTTCCCGATCCCGATCCCTCTCCATCTCCCGCTCGCGCTCCCTCTCCTTCTCCTTCTCCTTCTCCCTCTCGAGCTCCTTCTCCCTCTCCTGCTCGCGCTCCCTCTCCCTCTCTCGCTCCGCCTCGCGCTCCCGCTCTTTCTCCCGCTCTCGCTCCCGTTCCCTCTCTCTCTCTCTGCGGATCTCTTCGTCCATCTGGAGCCTGCAAATTAGGGAGGAGGAGGGCGGGGGAAAGAAGTGAAGGGATAAAAAAGCTCATTATTATTTCTCGAAACTGGTTGAATGTGACAAGCGCACATGCAAAGCTGTTTTGTGTTTTGAGATGGAGCAGTAAGAGCAGTCAGACCTGATTCGGGGGCGGGGGGGGAAGATGAGAATATTTTGTTAAACTCAGCAAGGTGTTACGGTCTGGAATGCTCGGCCCGAAAGGGCAGTGGAAGCAGATTCAACACCAACTTTAAAAAAGGGAATTGGATATATATTTGAAACGGAAAATTCTTCAGGGCCGTGGGGAAGGAGCAGAGGAGTGGGACTAATTGGATAGCTCTTTCAAAAAGCCGCACAGGCTCAATGGACCACTTGGCCTCCTTCTCTGCTGCAAGCTTCTGTGAAACAGTTTTCAATCCCTGACCTGTGCTATCTCAGCCGAATAACGAACTCTGGCCAACACGTTGAAGGCGGCATATGGGATACTTTCCTTTATTAGCCAAGGCATAGAATACAAGAGCAGGGAGGTTATGTTTGAACTGTATAGAACACTATTTAGGCCAGAGCTAGAGTACTGCGTGCCATTCTGGTCACCACATTACAGGAAAGATGTGATTGCACTAGAGAGGGTACAGAGGAGATTTACCAGGATTTTGCTAGGACTGGAGAATTTTAGCTGAGGAAAGATTGGTTAGGCTGGGTCTGTTTTCTTTGGAACAGAGGAGGCTGAGGGGAGACCTGATTGAGGTGTATAAAATTAGGAGGGGCCACGATTGAGTGAATAGGAAGGATCTATTTCCTTTAGCAGAGAAGTCAATAACCAGGGGGCATAGATTTAAAGTAATTGGTAGGATTACAGGGGAGTTGAAGAGAGCTTTTTTCACTCAGTGGTGGGGGTCTGGAACTCACTGTCTGAAAGGGTGGCAGAGGCAGAAACCCTCATCTCATTTTAAAAAGTACCTGGATGTGCACTTAAAGTGCTGTAACCTACAGAGCTACGGAATAAAGTGGGATTAGGCTGGGAAACTCTTTTTCGGCCGTCACGAACACGATGGGCTGATTGGCCTCCTTCTGTGCTGTAAATTTCTATGATTGTATGAGCCGCAGTACCTCAGGATTAGGGAAGGAAAAAGCAATCTGGGTCCTATCTTCTGACTGAGAATAGCGGAGAGCTGGAAACGTGCACATATGCGCACTGGGTAAGGACAGCTCTCGACGTGGCTGTGACCAGATTGGGTCAGGAGTAGCAGGTTTCGTTCCCTGAAGGATGTTAGTGAACCAATTTTCCAGCAGCTTTCATGCTCATTTTTCAGCTGCTAGCTCACAAACGAGCAGATTTATCGAATTCAATTTCCCAATTTGCTACACTGGGATCTGAACCCGTGACCTCTGGGACCACTTGCCCAGTCCAGTGGGATTTGAACCCGTGACCTCTGGGACCACTTGCCCAGTCCAGTGGTCATTTAAATTGTGCGAGTACAAACAGCGAGTGTCGACAGGCTCTTTGACATGGGACGGGCATCGCCACTGAGCACTGGGCCACACCCAATGTCCACATGTGTGCAGTTTCAGCAGGGGTGATTAGAAGCCAGAACAGTGGTCGATTGCACTAGCTGTTTAAAACTACATAGAAAAGAACCAGGCTCATTAGCAGACCCTACTTTTTACAATGCTTGGCACCGTGACAGAAATCACTGCATTTCCCATTAATGGCCGAGTTCAGCCAACACAAATTAAAGGGGCGGTGTGGCCACAGTAACATTATCTGGCATGGCATTTTATTGCACTTATAGGCAGGGCGAAGCGTACTGTGCCCGCCACTATAACTAAACTGCGTTAAACAAGTGTCAACGCGCATACTTGGGGCTCAGTAGTGTCGTGGTTCTGTTACTGGATGAGTAATCCAGAGAACACGAGATCAAATCCTGCCATGCCAGTTTGAGGACTTAAATTCAGTTTGAAAAAGAGCTGGAAATAAACAACAAAACTACCCAGAGCAGTAACACTGCCCCTTTAAACAACGATGGGAAACGCACAGCCTCTTCACTCATACCCGAAGGAGAAATGTGTGCTCATGTTTTGATTGTGGGATCCCCACACCCCACTCCCAAAAAACAGTAACCTGTATTTTCTCTTTATACAGACTCGATGACCCGCTGTACATTTCCAGCATTTTATTTCAGATTTCCAGCATTTGTAGTTTTTCGTTTTATCTCTTCAAAAAAAAAAATGTACCAGCCTTTTAGCTGTGCATTTTTTTGCTGGTTCGAATGTGCTCGCAGTGTGTTGTGGTCAGGTGTAGCTTTACCTCTCTGACAAGCGCTCCGACTGCAGGGCAGACAGTGATGAATGAGACAGCTCTGCTGGGAACCTCATTCCAGGCAGGTGCAAGTGC
Source organism: Pristiophorus japonicus (assembly GCF_044704955.1). Lineage (NCBI taxonomy): Eukaryota > Metazoa > Chordata > Chondrichthyes > Pristiophoridae > Pristiophorus > Pristiophorus japonicus. The sequence goes on from NC_091989.1 coordinate 172,997,255, forward strand.
ATGGCAGACGGGTGAAGAGGAGGCAAAGAGCCAGGGCTTGCAATCGGGTAGAATGGTGACCTTAAGGCTGAAAGACAGTATGAATCATCCACCCTGCAAACACAAAAGAATAAGAGCACAATCGGTCAATAAACAAATTCCTTCTTGGTAATCTGTCGCTCAAACCCAGCATTACAATGCAATATCGTTTCATTGCTTCGCCATTGGCGGCTGTGCATTCAGCTGCTTCGGCCCCGAGCTCTGGAATTCCCTCCCTAAACCTCTCTCCTCCTCCTTTAAGACGCTCTTTAAAAGCTACCTCTTTGACCCTGTCCTAATGTGGCTTGGTGTCAAATTTTGTTGGAAACGCTCCTGTGAAGCGCCTTGGGATGTTTTACTACATTAAAGGTACTATATAAATACAAGTTGTTGTTGCGGAGATGAAGTATATTTTACTGGCAAATCTGCTCGATTCCCTGGGTCAACCAGTTTTGTGAGTTTTTAGCTGAAATGTTGATCCATTGAAAAGTCCAAAATTGTTGTTCCTATCTGCTCTCTCAGGTGGACGTAAAAGATCCCATGGCCACCATTTCGAAGAGGAGCAGGGGCGTTAGGCCAATATTTATCCCTCAATCAACACAACAAAAACAGATTATCTGGTCATTATCACATTGCTGTTTGTGGGAGCTTGCCGTGCGCAAATAGGCTGTTGTGTTTCCCATATTACAACAGTGACTACACTCCAAAAGTACTTCATTGGCTGCAAAGCACTTTGAGACATCCGGTGGTCATGAAAGGCGCTATATAAATGCAAATCTTTTTTTCTTTGACACTCGATGACTTCAGGATTTTTATTGTACATCTTTTTTACTCTTTCACATCAAGTCAGGTGACGTTGCCTCCGCCAAGCGCAAGAAGCCAAGTTGACTGAATTGGGATGTAGACATTGGGTTAAAGGTATTTAATGGAGTTGGGGGGGGGGGGGGGGGGGCGCGAGATGATGGAGTGCGAATAGTTTGCTCCCCAAAGAGGACCTGCTGATTCTCTTCAGTAGCGAATACACGGCAGAAGGCAATGAGATCGAAGCAGCGACGGCCAAGTCAACTCGTTCCCGTTCTGTTCACATGTTGTAACCAGGAACCTAGGAGGTCTTGCTTGGAGGAGGAGCTAACAATTTGCCCTCATTTTCACCCCAAATAAAGCAGTAGCAAACATACTGGATTCAGTCAAATGAGGCCGTTTTATCACCACGAAAATCACAAAAATAACCACGGTCCACTCTCCTCCATGTTGCACACAGGTCAGGCAGTGACAGAGAATTCTGAAGTTTTTTTTTCATAAGCACATAAATATGGAAGAAGAAAATGCCATCAATCAGTAAAGGGCAATCGTTGAGTTGCAACACCCTTGCGATGCGGAGGGCAAGCATTCCAGTGATTGCCTCAATGAATACACAGCGCCTTTAAGGATGGCTATTGAGAAAAGGGCCGCGTCTGGAGGCTTGCAGTGGTAAGTGGTCCCTACTGAAGAAAATCCTTACAGAAAATCCAGGCTGTACGGCTGGACAAAAGGAGCCCTGTCCTGCTCAACTGCCCATTGTTAAACAAGGTCTTACTGTATCAATAAGCTTCAGTACGAGCTGCCTGACAAAGCTTTGCCAGCAGTATCTTGTGAGAAAATCCAGCTCTGTGAGCCCAAGGGCACACATGGTCTTGTTTATAGCTTGCTCGATGTTTCACTTGTACAGACCAGAGAAAGCATTTCACACTATTTCTGCTCGAGTCAAGTGGCCTCCTTTTCCGAAGGCGCTGACTCTTGCCAGGGTGAGACTCTCAACGCTGTCAGCAGTCTTAGTGTGCAAGCTCAGACAATGAGTGTTCGGGAAGCTGTTCAACCGTGGGGATCATTACAGCCACGCCTAATCTTATTTCATACTTACGGGCAATGTTGCCCCCAATTGATTTTGGGGAGCGTGGCCCCTTTAAGGGGAGGGGCCACCCATTGGAAACACCGGTCCCGAAGCGGGACCAGCAGAGAGCTGCACGGCCACACAGATTAGAGGGAACGTTGTTTACAGGCTCGACGCACTTTTGCCAATGACAATATTCTAGGTGGCGTGTGATAAGTGACTCGCAGAGACTGATTTTGTGTGCCCGCTGCTGTCACTCTCTGCTCCATCTGAGGCCGCATTTCAAACTTTAAGTATCAGCCGTGGCTCAGTGGGCAGCACCCTCGCCTCTGAGTCAGAAGGTTGTGGGTTCAAGTCCCACTCCAGGAACTTGAGCACAGAAATCTAGGCTGACACTGAGGGCGTGCTGCACTGTCAGCGGTGCCGTCTTTCGGATGAGGCCCCGTCTGCTCTCTCAGGTGGACGTAAAAGATCCCGTGGCACTATTTTGAAGAAGAGCAGGGGAGTTATCACCGGTGTCCTGGCCAATATTTACCCCTCAATCAACGTAACAAAAACAAAGTATCTGGTCATTATCACATTGCTGTTTGTGGGAGCTTGCTGCACGCAAATTGGCTGCTGTGTTACCCACATTACAACAGTGACTACACTTCAAAAAGCACTTAATTGGCTGTAAAGCCCTTTGAGACGTCCGGTGGTCGTGAAAGGCGCTATATAAATCCAAATCTTTCTTTTATTTAGCCCACATTCCTTCTGTTTGTCCTCAAGTTTCCAGCTGCCTTGATCCCTCTTCTCTGTCAAAAGCTTCAGGTACATTTGCTTAAACTGGCAGCGTTTTCCATTCCAGTCATCAACTCACAAACCCTGTTATAAAATGACAACAGTGTTTACTTTACTTGCTTCAAAAGGCAAACCAGAAAACTTAACAACCACAGTTTGCACCTTTTTTTTTTAAAAAGCAACATGAGACAAAACGCCTCAGGGTCCTCACAAAATAATTACCTCCCCTTTCAAAATCTAGATTGGGCAAGTGTCACAGTAGGGGCTAAGGGGGCCTCCACGTTACTTTTCTTCTGTTACCTTCGTTAGGAGGACAATTCATGTTTGTAGCCCGGGGCTATATCAGGTGGTTTCTGTACTTGTATCACTGACCTCTTTCCCATTGCTCCTTCAGCTCCTGTCAATTACAGAACCAGAACTCTCTCAAACTGGGCAGCACTGATGTGGGTCGCCGTTGATTAAAAAAAATTGAGCCATAGTTCAATGAGTGTCAGCATTGCTCAGGTGTCTTTGGAAGGTCACCGGTCTTTATATCCGAACCTACTACCACCAATGTTCCCTCTCATTGATTTTGGGTGTGCAGGCCCCATTCAAATTTCCCCACCAATGCGTATTTTTTCCATTTAAAAGCTGGTGAGCGGCCCGCGCGCGACCTGCAGAGCGCTACGAGGCCACACAGCTCAACGGGAACACTGGCTACCACTACCATTAGACTGAAGCCTCCGAGAGAGATTCTCGCATTGGACTGTTCAACCACTTAAAGACTCATTTTTAGAGTGGAAGCAAGTCTTCCTCGGTTCCGATGGACTGCCTATGATGATGATGATAAAGCCTCCCACAGCCAGTGTCCACGTTTGCACATACCGCCCTCCCCTCCCCCGACACCACTGCACGCTCCCCGCAGGAGACACTGGATACCAATCAGGAGTGGGAACTATGGTTGCTTTTCCTCTTTCCTACTCCCCAACAACTTGGCGGGGTTGTCGGGCTGGACGAGGCTATAGAGAGAGGGGGGCGGTGGAAGGGTTTGAGCAGGAGGATGGGAATTTCAAACTGGAGGTGTTGCTGGATTGGGAGCCAATGTAGGTCAGCGAACACTGGGGCCGATGGCTGCATGGGACTTGGTGCGAGTTAGGACACGAGCAGCAGAGATTAGGATCAGCTCGAGTTTCTAGAGGGTGGAAGATGGGAGGCCAGCCAGGAGAGCATAGGAATAGTCAAGTCTGTAGATAACAACAACAACAACAACTTGTATTTATATAGCATCTTTAACGTAGTGAAACGCCCTAAGGTGCTTCACAGGAGCATCATGAGACAGTAAATTTGACACCGAGCCACCTAAGGAGAAATTAGGGCAGGTGAAAGAGGTAGGTTTTAAGGAGTGTCTTAAAGGAGGAAGAGAGGTAGAGAGGTGGAGAGGTTTAGGCAGGGAATTCCAGAGCTTCGGGCCAAGGCAACAGAAGGCACAGCCACCAATGGTTGAGCGATTATAATCAGGGATGCTCAAGAGGGCAGAATTAGAGGAGTGCAGATATCTCGGGGGGGGGGGGGGGTTGTAGGAGATTACAGAGATAGGGAGGGGCGAGGCCATGGAGGGATTTGAAAACAAGGATGAGAAGTTTGAAACAAAAGCATGGATGAGAATTTCAGCAGCAAATGAGCAGAGACAGGGGTGAAAATGGGCGGTATTATGGAGGTGGTCTTGGTGATGACAATTATAGGGGGTGGGAAGCCCATCTCAGAGTCAAATAAGAGGCGAGGGAGCTAACAGTGTGGTTCAGCCTCAGACAGTGGTCAGGGAGGGGGATGGAATCGGGAACAGAGTTGGTGGGTGGGTTAAAGGCTATGGCCTTTGGTCTTCCCAATGTTCTATTGGAGGAAATTATACCCCAGGAAAACAGAGGACAATTAACACACTCGCGCTGCTGCACTGCCGGACGTCAGCTGACTCAGCCCAGACTGGCGATTGGCTGCCGTCTCCGTGTGGCACTGCACATCGGTAACTAAATTAGCATCGTGGTGACCAAAGGGTCTTGGAGCTCCAAACAATGAGATCTTTTGCTTTCCCCACCTGTGCGAAGAAGTGATATAAGAATCCATTCACACAAAGGAACCATGTAAAAGAAAGAAAAACTTGCATTATATAGCGCCTTTTATGACCACCGGACGTCTCAAAGTGCTTTACAGCCAATGAAATACTTTTGTATTGGTGAGATATTGTAGTCACTGTTGTAATGTGGGAAAAGCGCAGACAATTTGCGCACAGCAAGCTCCCACAAACAGCAATGTGATAATAGTCAGATAATCTGTTTTTTTGGGTAATGTTGATTGAGGGTTAAATATTGGCCAGGACACCGGGGATAATTTCCCTGCTCTTCTTCGAACTAGTGCCGTTGGTTTTTTTACTTCCACCCGACAGGGCAGACGGGGCCTCGCTTTAACATCTCATCCGAAAGACAGCACCTCCGACAGTGCAGCATACCAGCATACCATCAACGATGCCTCCGCAAGATCCTACAAATCCCCAGGGAGGACAGAAGCACCAACATTAGCGTCCTCGACCAGGCCAACATCCCCAGCTTTGAAGCACTGACCACACTTGATCATCTCCACTGGGCAGGCCACATCGTTCGCATGCCAGACACGACACTCCTAAAGCAAGCGCTCTATTTGGAACTCCTTCACGGCAAATGAGCCAAAGGTGGGCAGCGGAAACGTTACAAGGACATCCTCAAAGCCTCTCTGATAAAGTGCGACATCCCCACTGACACCTGGGAGGCCCTGGCCAAAAACCGACCTAAGTGGAGGAAGTGCATCTGGGAGGGCGCTGAGCACCTCGAGTCTCATCGCTGAGAGCATGCAGAAACCAAGCGCAGGCAGCGGAAAGAGCGTGCAGCAAACCTGTCCCACCCTTTCCCTCAACAACTATCTGTCCCATCTGTGACAGAGACTGTGGTTCTCGTATTGAACTGTACAGCCACCTAAGAACTCATTTTAAGAGTGGAAGCAAGTCTTCCTCAATTCCGAGGGACTGCCTATAATGACTCCCTCAGCACTGCACTGGAGTGTCAGCCTAGATTTGTGCACTCAAGTTCCTGGAGTGGAACTTGAACCCACAACCTTCTGACTCAAAGGCGAGGGTACTACCCACTGAGCCACGACTGACATTGAGCAGTCCTATGAAGTCAAGGGAACAGAACGCTTCTGCTGCAGTCCACGTCCAGATCTGGGCGTCTCATATTCCATCCACAAAAGCAAAGAGCTCTCCCCTTACCTGAAGGCCGGGTGGGGGAACGGGTGATGTGCGAGATAGCTGGAGTGGTAGTAGGCAGTGGCCGCTGCCTCGAGGCCCATTGGCGGTAGTGTCGGTATGCGGAGCTCCTCCCCGGTGTGATACGGCCGGAAGCTGCGGAGATACTCTTCCTGGACACTGCCAGCTGTGACCACATGAGGAACAGGTCGCTGGAGACTGCGCGGATAAATGCAAAGAGGTTTTAATTGTTGCACGTCAGTACATACCCTCGCGCAACAAACATGTTCCTTTGGATCATTTTCCATAAAAAAGTGCATTTAAAGTTTAACTCCAGAGAAAGATTTCTTTAAAAAATATCAGAGTTGGAATTGTTATCTATTCAGACAATGATCTTATCAGAGAAGTGGCCTTATCAGAAATGCTTTTAATGCCTGAACTATGATTATTTTTCCAATATTTGTTTTGCAACACCCTTAAATAAACAGTGAAGAAGGATGCATTGGGTTTCCGACCTACAGGCTCACACTTGGAATCCAAGCCTCAAAGGAGAGTCAGATTTTGCTGACATTGGGTTGTGTTCTCACTGAGGACCGCAGACTGCACTATCCCAGGAGAAGGGAGGGGAGGGTCTCCAGTCCAACTCTCTGGTTTCCTGTCAGCCGGCCACCGATTGGTCGGGGCAGCAGTTGTGGAGGGGACCCTGTAACTCACAACATCTTATCCGTCTGTGTGAAAGGGTAAGTATGGGCAGCGGTAGACGATAAGGTTACAGGAAGGTTACAGAAAGGCAGATAAGCGTGGCTCCATGTCTTAGCACAGAATGGTCCCACACCTTGGAAGAACTGGGCACCCAACCATTGCATGTGGCTTTAAACCAAACCTATCAAAATCACAGAATGATCACCCTGACACCAATTATTTTCTCTCTTTGACACACTGCCCACATAATGTTTCAGTAATTTTCCACATAAGGCTGAGAGAAGAAGTCGCGCCCTCACTAACTGGACTTAAAGGTGGGGATCTATTGTAAAATGTCTTCACGAAATACCAATGGCCGTACAATCATGTTGCATATTTCCTCATGGCTTTAGTTCATTTAACAGGCTGAGAGGAGACCTAATTGAGATGTATAAAATTATGAGGGGCCTAGATAGAGTGAATAGGAAGGACCTATTTCCCTTAGTGGGGGGGGGGGGGGAGTCAATAACCAGGAGGCATATATTTAAAGTAATTGATAAGAGGTTCAGAGAGGATTAGAGGGGAGATTTTCACCCAGGTGATGGGGGTCTGGAACTCACTGCCTGGAAGGGTGGCCGAGGCAGAAACCCTCACTGCATTTAAAAAGTACTTGGATCTGCACTTGAAGTGCCGTAACCCACAGGGCTACGGACCTAGAGCTGGAAAGTGGGATTAAGCTAGATAGCTCTTTGTCAGCTGGCACAGATACGATGGGACAAATGGTCTCCTTCTGTGCTGTAAATTTCTATGATCAGTCCCTGATGATTTTTTTTTGAAAAATGGATCTGGAATGCACTGCCTGAAAGGATGGTGGAGGCAGATTCAATCGTGTCTTTCAAAAAGAAATTGGGTAAGTATCTAAATGAATAATATTTGCAGGGCTACGGGGAAAGGGCGGGGGAGTGGGACTAGCTGAAGTGCTCTTGCAGAGAGCCAGCACGGGCTCAGCGGGCCGAATGCCCTCCTTCTGTGGAGAGGAAGCAGAGTTAACGTTTCGGGTTGATGGCCCTTCGTCAGAGCAGGTTATCGACCGGAAACGTTAACTCTACTTCCTCTGCACAGATGCTGCCTGACCTGCTGAGATTTCCAGCATTTTCTGTTTTTATTCCAGATTCCAGCATCCGCAGTATTTTGCTTTTGCTTCCTTCTGTGTTATAACCATTCTATGATTCCAAGTGTGGTCAGTGCTTCGATGCTGGGGATGTTGGCTTGGTCGAGGACGCCAACGTTGGTGCGCCTGTCCTCCCAGGGGATTTGTAGGATCTTGCGGAGACATCGTTGGTGGCGTTTCTCCGGTGACTTGCGGTGTCTACTGTATATGGTCCATGTCTCTGAGCCATACAGGAGGGCGGGTATTACTACAGCCCTGTAGACCATGAGCTTGGTGGTGGATTTGAGGGCCTGGTCTTCAAGCACTTTTTTCCTCAGGCGGCGCTGCCGCACTGGAGACAGTGTTGAATCTCGTCGCCAATGTTTGCTCCCTTTCCACCCACCCTTTCCCTCAACGACCATCTGTCCCACCTGTGACAGAGACTGTGGTTCTCGAATTGGACTGTTCAGTCACCTAAGGACTCATTTTTAGAATGGAAGCAAGTCTTCCTCGATTCTGAGGGACTGCCTATGATGATGATGATTCTAAAAAAAAATGCTCTACATCAAAAAGGCCACCGCAGCGTCAACGTACTTGAGAGGAGGGAAGCGTGAGTCCTGAACCACCGTGCTGTGAGTCAGACCGAAGGCGTAAGGGGTCCCCAGGAGATGAGACGTGATGGATGCGGCTCCCTTCTCCGACTGGTGCTGTGACTCTGTGTGCATCCGTTCTCTGCTGGTTCCTCGGGACACAGCTTCTGGCTGCACAATGCACAAAGAGAGAGAAAGCATGAAACAAAAAGCGGTTTCTTCCACCTCATTTACTGATTGGATTGATGGCAAACAACTTATTTTCAACAAGTGCCTCCACCTCAAGTCTTTGTAGATAATCTTTACCCTTGCCGCTGGATAAAGACCTAGCTCTTTCGAGCCCGTGTGTTGGCTGGTGTGCAACAGTCACAACAAAATCCACGCACAGGTATCAATTGGAGTTCAGGACTGGAACATCTGTGAACTCATGTGGAAGCAAGTCATCCTCATTCGAGGGACCGCCTATGATGATGATGAGATGTGCTAAATTCTGTTTGAAACTATTTCTCTTTGTTAAAAAAAACTGTAGCGATTATTAAATATATAGACGTTTTGTTCCAATCCCGAGATGCACTTGAGACATAATCTAGGCAGATATTTCATTCAAGTGAGACATTAAAACTGGCTGTCCAGGGGAACACAGAAGAACTATTTGAAAATGAAAAGGGTGTTTTGCTGGTGTCCTAGGCAATATTTCTCTGGGTGGTGGGTGAGGATAGGATACCGCTCAATGTACTTCAATTGTAACGTGAGGGAAGCTGTCGTGGCCTCCCCACAGAGGTCAACCTGACAATCGGAGGCCCGCAAATCACGCACTAAAGAGATCCCGAAGGGTAACTTCATTTAATTATTACCCTCGAGGGCCACGAGTAGCAGGAATGCTCGTCCAGGCATCACAGGGAAACCTTGGACCTCCTGTGCCCCTGCAATCCCTCCCCCTGACCGTTGATATCCTCGCGATCTCCTTCCTAACCGCTTAAAAGAAAAGACTTGGATTTATATAGCGCCTTTCACGACCACCGGATGTCTCAAAGCGCTTTACAGCCAATGAAGTACTTTTGGAGTGTAGTCACTGTTGTAATGTGGGAAACACAGCAGCTAATTTGCGCGCAGCAAGCTCCCACAAACATCAGATAATCTGTTTTTGTTAAGTTGATTGAGGGATATATCTTGGCCAGGACACTGGGGATAACTCCCCTGCTCTTCTTCGAAATAGTGCCATGGGATCTTTTACGCCCACCTGAGAGAGCAGACAGAGCCTCGGTTTAACGTCTCATCTGAAAGACAGCACCTCCGACAGAGCAGCACTCCCTCAGCACTGCACTGGAGTGTCAGCCGAGATTTATGTGCTCAAGTTCCTGGAGTGGGACTTGACCCCATAACCTTCTGACTCAGAGGCAAGTGTGCTACCCACTGAGCCACGGCTGACACTTGCCTTATAAGGCCCAGTATGGCACCGCCGGCTGCCCGAAATCCCAGCCCCACCCGCTGGGCCCACTTGCACCTCCTGCGGGGCCCACGACTAGGCCTCAGGCTGCAGAGGGCCAAACCAAATAACGTCTGCCTTGACTCACGCCTGCACGACCCCACTCCAACCCCATTGGGAGTTAAAAATCGAGCCTTACATCTCACTACTAGCTTTGTACCACCATTGCATAAATCGGTCTTTCTATTCCCCTCCCAACCACTCGCAAACCGTCTGGAGTCCTCTCCTCAACGGGGCTAATCGAACTGGTCCAGGTCCATGAGCGCTCTGCCCTCCACTACCTCACACAAGCGGCTGAGGCTAGACCGGGTGTACCGGCTGGAAGCGGCTAATGTTCCACCGGGGTTTCCTATCTTTACGAGGAACAGAAATACGGCACAAAGCTTTAGACAAACAAATCGAACGAGAAAGAAAAACACGCAATTCTTCCCTCTGCCTGCACACCACTTTGTAAAAGATTCGAAAGACGGTAGATTAGATTGTCCTGACCCCACAGCCCCAGCACTGCTGACAAGCACTTTGATGAGGGGTAGTGGCTGTGTTTCCATTTAAGGGAAGTCACATTTGGTGAACCATTTCCCCTCTCAAGACGTTGCCATGCTGCAACGCAGGCTTACACACTGATAATTACTGACCCTTCCTGACTCCACTGCGCTAACATGTAATATTAAATGTCAGTAATGCTATTTCTGAGCCAGCGTGTTGATCTACCCTGCTTCGCGCCCGCCTCTCCTGGCAAGGTTCCAGCCAGTGCGCTCTCTCTCGGGGCCCCCCTCTTGAAAGGCTAAAATGTTCTGATGCATTTTTCATGCTGGTAGGAGAGTTGCTGAATCTCCCAGGCCCCCTGAATGCTCGGCGAAGCGTTAAAGTGGTTCAGAAAATGTCAACAGAAGTCAAAATCAAAGTTCAGGGAACGAGCACAGACACACGGCTCTTTTCAATATCAGGCCACCCGAGGAAAAACAATTCAATCATTTTTTTTGTTGCAAAACACGACCACATCAGATCAAAGAGGTGTCACATGATGGCCCCTTTCACTCCCTTTGAAGCAGAAAGGCCTTTTTTAAAAAAAATAAAATTATCTGTAACTGGACGTTAAAAGCCTTCCCACTCCTACTGAAAAAGACTTGCATTTATATAGCGCCGTTCACCACCTCAGGAGGAAGTGCTGCCTTGTCAGAGGCATTGCCTTTCAGATGAGACATTTAAACCCAAGGTTGTCTGCGATATGAAAGATTCCACGAGAGAAACACTTGCATTTATATGGTGCCTTTCACCACCTCAGGATGATTCAAAGGGCTTTACAGCCAATGAAGTACTTTTTCCAAGTGTAGTCACGGCTGTAATCAACGTCCCCTTTAAGCTGTGCGGTGGTGCAGCGCTCGGTAAGGCCTCGTGTAAATCGAAAAATCACGCATGCGCGGAAATCTGAATGGTACATGGGCCAAAATAAACTTAAGAGGGAGATGTAGCCAATTTGCACACAGCAAGCTCCCACACACAGCAATGTGATGACGAATGGATAATTTAGTGAGGTTGAAAGTGCGGACTCCTTGCTGGGGTACAGTTCCATACAATTCCCCCTCCAGTTCCTCGCCTTTATTTTCGCACAGGTGTGGGTGGTAAGTGTCGGACAGCCACGGGCTGTATCCTGTCCGTAGCCAGCCTCCACACAGCCACTTCCAGTCAGCAATCCGGAGTGGGCAATGCTGGTTGATCGCCACCTCGCTCGCCCAAGAGCGCCGAGACCTATTGGAGCACATCTCGAGGGGGGAGATACCCGAGATGGTATCAGTCCAATCAGCATAGACTGGGAATCAAATGACGACAACTTGCATTTGCATAGCGCCTTTGATTTTTTGATATTAAGAGAATCAAGGCATATGGAGATAGTGCAGGAAAGTGGAGTCGAGGTCGAAGATCAGCCATGATCTTATTGAATGGCGGAGCAGGCTGGAGGGGTCGAACGGCCTACTCCTGCTCCTAGTTCTTATGCTGACATAGTAAAACATCCCAAGCAATGTTCCCGGTAAGTTGCACAGCCGTGAGGCGGACTGGAGCTCGGCACTGGAAAACCCGCGTGTGCGCGGAAATTTGAATGGGCCGCACCGCCCAAAAACATTAGGGGGAACACTGGCCTCGAGGCGCTTCACAGGAGCGTTATCGGACCTTCCCGGTCTGTGTGGCTCAAACTCTCACAGATGAGCCACTGAGGAAGTCTTTAGAGAGATTGTTGTTCAATGATTCTCCAATTGATTTAAAAGCAGGGCTGCCTACTTTAATTGAGGAGCACAACAGGGAAATGGAGAAAGAGCAGGGGAGCGGGATTGATCGGATAGCTCTACCACAGAGCCAGCAGAGGGACGATGGGTCAAACGGCCTCCTTCTGTGCGGTATCATTCTACGCTGCGAACAGTGTAATTTGTTCAGGGTTTACAGAAGGAGATTTCTTTTTTAATTTATCCCTTCTCCTTTCGGTGAGGTGCTGACTCTTGTTGGGATACAGTCCCATAAAGACTGACAGTCTTCCAATACCCCTCCTTAAGTCACATGCTTCACCCACGAGTCTCAGAATAAGCGGTCGGCCATTTAGGACTGAGGTGAGGGGAAATTTCTTCACTCAGAGGTCCGTGAAACTTTGGGATTCTCTACCCCACAGGGTTGTGGAAGCTCAGTCTTTGAGTATATTCAAGACACAGATCGACAGATTTTTGGATATTATGGGAATCCAGGGACATGAGGATAGTGAGGGAAAGTGGAGTTGAGGTAGAAGATCAGCCATGATCTTACTGAATGGCGGAGCGGGCTCGAGCGACCTACTCCTGCTCCTATTTCTTATGTTCTTTGTCCACATGATGGGGGTGACTGGATTTGACACACATTGACTATGACTGGGTGGAGTCTATGCGAGGAGATCCTCAAAACCAAATCCTGTCACATTTCGGCTGATTACGCTCCTCTGAAGCACCTTGGGACTAATGTTCCTCCTAATTTTATTTTGGGTGCGTGGCCCCTTTAACGGGGCTTAGAGGGAGCGTTGCTTGGGATGTTTTACTACGATAGAGGCGCTGTATAAATGCAAGTTGTTGTTGTTGAACTCACCTAATATTCTCACACACGCTTTTCAGCAGGGGCCACTGAATTATGACCCAAAGCAGGAAACTGGGCTAACATCCCCCCGTTTCTTGGCCCAGGCTCTGAGGCTAATTAAGGCACACAAACTGCGGCCACACAGAGATAACTAACACAGCACAGGCCGGAGATCACATCTGGAAACTCATTGGTCTTAATGGCTTCGTACCTTGACGGATGGTACCGAAACCATTGAGCCATAGGAGCAGGAGTAGGCCATACGGCCCCTCGAGCCTGCTCCGCCATTCAATAAGACCATGGCTGACCTGATCATGGACTCAGCTCCACTTCCCTACCCGCTCCCCATAACCCCTTATCCCCTTATCGTTTAAGAAACTGTCTATTTCTGTCTTCAATTTATTCAATGTCCCAGCTTCCACAGCTCTCTCAGGCAGCAAATTCTACAGATTTACAACCCTCAGAGAAGAAATTTCTCCTCATCTCGGTTTTAAATGGGCAGCCCCTTATTCTAAGATTATGCCCTCTAGTTCTAGTCTCCCCTATCAGTGGAAACATCCTCTCTGCATCCACCTTGTCAAGCCTCCTCATAATTTATATGTTTCAATAAGATCACCTTTCATTCTTCTGAATTTCAAAGAGTAGAGGCCCAACCTACTGAGCCTTTCCTCATAAGTCAACCCCCTCATCCCCAGAAAGCTGACCTGTTACCCTAACTCCATGTCAGGATCGCCGGTGCTGCAGATTTTCACAGCGGTTGGCCTTACTGATGTCCCACGTGTGACTGAAATGCTTTCTGTGCTAAAATCGCAAACCTGCCCTTTCTCTCTCTCTCTCTCGCTCTCTTCCTGTGGTTATTGCAACTTCCCGCCACAAGAGCAACTCAGCTGCCAGTCAGCTGCAGAGATTTATTAGAAACAGGAAATTCCGGTTTGAGCAGTTCCCATGATGCGCCACATAACAAACAGACAGCAAAAATCATAGTGAGCCAAAAAAATAAACAAAAAAAAACCAGACAGACCTGCATTCATATAGCACCTTTCATGACCACCGGATGTCCCAACGTGCTTTACAGCCAATGAAGCACCTTTTGAAGTGTAGTCACTGTTGTAATGTGGGAAATCCGACAGCCAATTTGCGCACAGCAAGCTCCCACAAACAGCCAATATGATAATGACCAAATAATCTGTTTTTTTTTAAAAAAGTAATGTTGATTGAGGGATAAATATTGGCCAGGACACCGGGGATAACTCCCCTGCTCTTCTTCGAAATAGTGCCATGGGATCTTTCACATCCACCTGAGAGAGCAGACAAATAACTGAAGAGGAGATTTGGGATGAAGTATAATAACGTAACAATATTTTTAAAAAGATTTGCCCGCCTCGTATGGTCCCAAGTATTTCCTCCCCCCGCACCACCACCTCATCCCCCAAACGTCGTGTGTCTGCAGAACGCTATCTATCTGCCAGTTATCTCACTGAACATGTCTTGTCAGATGCCCCCATGGGCAACAGCTCCGAGATCCATCTAACAGAGGGACTTCGCTTAGGCCAGAACAAGGTAAGTCAGGCAGTGTAAAACAAGAGGATATAACGTTGGATGTCAAGGTATCACCTAAAGCTGTGGGGTTTATCACTGTTTGTGGGCCATCTCCCCTTCACCAGTGTCCCTCCACTTAACTCTAGGCCTCCAAAGTCTGGCTGTGGGATGTTGATTCACTGCTGCTCACTATCCTTTCCCACTCCAGCAAAAGAATGCAAGCGCATTCCTCGAGGGGAATGAAGTGAACATAAGTACATAAATACATAAGAAATAGGAACAGGAGTAGGCCATTCAACCCCTCGAGCCTGCTCCGCCATTCAATAAGATCATGGCTGATCATCGACCTCAACTGTGCTTTCCTGCATTATCCCCATTACCCTCGATTCCCTTAGTATACAAAAATCTATCGATCTCTGTCTTGAATATACTCAACAACTGAGCCTCCACAGCCCTCTAGGGAAGAGAATTCCAAAGATTCACCACCCTCTGAGTGAAGAAATTTCTCCTCATCTCAGTCCTAAATGGCCGACTCCTTATTCTGAGACTGTGACTCTGGTTCTAGACTCCCCAGCCAGGGTAAACACCCTCCCTGCATCTACCCTGTCAAGCCCTGTAAGAATTTTGTATGTTTCAATGGGATGACCTCTCATTCTTCTAAACTCGAGGATATAGGCCTAGTCTACTCAATCTCTCCCCCTATACAGAAAGGTGGGAGGACATGTTTAAAGTAGAAATACTTAATATAATGATTATCGATCATTCAGCTTATATTTCCCCTTTCCACCTATCCCTTTTACATATCCTCTTATTCCTGTGGGAAAGAACTTGGCCTCCACTTGGCATCTCCCCATCAGTGGCGCGACACAAATCAGCAGCTCATTGTGAGGACAATCGGCAAATGTCCCATTCCTCCCTTGACGTCATGCATCGCAGTGTTCGTGAGCGGGGTCCCGGACCAAATCGGGATTATGGCTTGTGACAAACAGTAAACGAGTAACCTCTGACCTAAAATCCTTCCCTCTTCGTGTACCCCGTGCCTCAAAAGGCGGCCAGCTGTCTCTTGTCTTTCCATCCTCTCATCCGTGCCCCCTTTCGCAGTTGAACTCGGCGTACTCCACAAGGGTAACATACCCTGAAGAAACTTGAAAGCGTTACCACGCCGCTAAAGAGATTGGTGAACAGGAACGCACTCCCCAAATACTACCCCAGCTCGTTCAAAACACAACTTGATTTGTTACTGCACTACATCGACGAACAGTATTTACAGCTGAACAGCCAAGCATAATATTGTTTCACCCTAGAGAAGACTGACGGCCTGTTTGTGTGTGGTTGGTTTACACAGTGTACACTCTGTCACTCCTTAACCATGAGGCCTTACACAGCAGATTTTGAAGGCAAGGCACAGTGAATGCAAATAGGGAGCCACACACATAGAGGCTGACTTGGCTGCTGTACAGACCATTTTCACTGGCCGCTGCCTTTGGACTTTTATTCGTTATATAAGAGTCAGTGAAGTCACGAGAATGATTTAGTGGATTGGTATCAATGCACGATGAGAGGGCTTCCTCCTACATTGACTTCCTCCTACATTGGAGCAAGCCTTTATTCTGCTCCTCTGCTGAAAGCTCGAGCTGTGCTAGTTGGCAGACTATTCCACCAGTTAACACTACTGTGATGTATCAGCCTTGGCTCAGTGGGTCGCACTCTCGCCTCCAAGTCAGAAGGTTGTGGATTCAAAGTCCTACTCGAGACTTGAGCACAAAAATCTAGGCCGACTCTCCCTCTTCTCTTAGGCGGTCCCTCATATCGAGGATGACTTGCTTCAACACCAAAAAGGGATGAGTTCACAGGTGTTTCAATGAAGCACCTGACATTCCAGGTCCCAAACTACATTCTGAAGGGTGGGAGATGCCTGTGCGTGGATTTTTTTAACATGTGGTGGCCGTTGCACACCAGCCACCACACGGGTTTGACAGAGCTAGGTCTTGTTCCAGTGGCATGGATTAACCAAAACGACTGGAGACCAGCTCTGCTGCACGGACCTAGTTCGCACACATATCATAGTGTGGGCTGACACTCTACTGCAGTGCTGAGGGAGTGCTGCACAGTCAGAGGCGCGTCTTTCAGATGAGACGTTAAACTAACGTTCCGTCTGCCCTCTCAGGTGGATGTAGAAGATTTTACGGCACTATTTTGAAGAAGAAGATTTATCCCTGCTGTCCTGGCCAACATTTATCCCTCAATTAACATCACCACAACCAATTATTTGAAATTTGCAGGCCTATGGGGAAAGGGCGGGGGAGTGGGACTAGCTGAAGTGCTCTTGCAGAGAGCCGACACGGGCTCGACGGGCCGAATGGCCTCCTTCTGTGCTGTAACCATTCTATGATTGTCATGTTGCTGCTTGTGGGAGCTTGCTGTGTGCAAATTGGCTGCTGCATTTCCTGCATTACAACAGTGACTACACTTCTAAAGTACTTCATTGGTTGTAAAGCACTTTGGGACATCCTGAGGTAATGAAAAGCGCTATATAAATGCAAGTCTCTTTTTTTTTTTAAACCTGGGAAGTGGATCTACCCTATTGTTGGGTGAGTTTTTCAATCCTTAGAAGAGGCAGTATTCTTTCATTCGAAATTATTGGTAGAATGGCTAATTTTTGAGATTCTTCGCCAATAGACAAAATGTTATTGATCAGAAAAATGGGATAATTTCCAGAGCAGTGGTCCTGCTACCTTAACAGATCACCACTTTCAGCCTACCACAACCAGACTCTGTTCCTGAGGCACTGCGTGCTACATCACTCAGCTCAGTCGGCTCAGGGAACGTAAGGTTGGATGTACTCGAGGTAGAGGGAGGTGTGATTGAGTGAGTTTGGCTGGAAAGAGATAAGGACAAGATGAAGGGAAGTAAAACTGTGAGTTAGAGATGGGAGGGGGGGGGGGGGGGAGAAGAGGAGAGCGAGTTAGTTACCTGTGGGGGAAGGTGGATTTGTGAGTTGGAGGTGAGATCGAGGGAGTTGGTGAGATCGAGGGAGTTGGTGAGATCGAGGGAGTTGGTGAGATCGAGGGAGTTGGTGAGATCGAGGGAGTTGGTGAGATCGAGGGAGTTGGTGAGATCAAGGGATAGTGAGACTGAGGGTGGAGGTGAGATTGAGGGAGTTAGTGAGATTAAGGGAGTTAGTGAGATTAAGGGAGTTGGAGGTGGAAGGAGGAGCAAGAGGATAGGGGGGAATTTATGGGGAACTCACATCATCAAAAATGAAACGTTATCTTACCATTTCCTTCAAACTCGAGCAGACTAATGCTAAGTGATATGGTTCTGCACGAGGAACTCACACTCACCAGCAAAGAGCTGGAGAGGGAGCAACTCATTTCACTCACCAGCTGTACAGAGAATCACAGAGAAATCTGACGATAGGAAGTCAGAAGTCTGATGGCCTAGACTCCAGTTTGAAAGTGTATGACTTGCATGTACTTGAAAAACATGTTTTAGGTCACATTGTTCACTTCTCTCCAACAGACTTGGTTGGTATTAGGACATTGGAACCCACAAATACCCACAAGGCACTGGGGGGGGGGGAGGCGGCATGGTGGTTGGCCATGCTCAATACAAGCTGGAAAGCTCTCATAATATGACAATTTAACTGTTCTGATAAAAGGTGGTTAACCTGAAACGTTAACTCTGTATCTCTCTCCACAGATGCTGACAGCACAGAAACAGGTAATTCGGCCCAACTGGTCTATGCCAGCATTTATGTTCCACACGAGCCTCCTCCCACCCTACTTTACCTCACGCTACATAAGAACATAAGAAATAGGAGCAAGAATAGGCCCCTCGAGTCTGCTCCGCCATTTAATAAGATCATGGCTGATCTGATCACGGACTTAGCTCCACTTCCCCGCACACTCCCCATAACCCTTTATTTCCTTATCGCTCAAAGTTCTGTCTATCTCCACCTTAAATATAATCAATGACCCAGCCTCCACAGCTCTCTGGGGCAGAGAATTCCATAGATTTACAACCCTCAGAAGAAATTTCTCTTCAGCTCAGTTTTAAATGGGCGGCCACTTATTCTGAGACTATATCCCCTAGTTTTAGTAAAATATTCTCTCTGCATCCACCTTGTCGAGCCCCCTCATTATCGTTTATGTTTCGATAGGATCACCTCTCATTCTTCTGAACTCCAATGAGTAGAGGCCCAACCTACTCAACCTTTCCTCATAAGTCAACCCCCTCATCTCCTGAATCAACCTAGTGAACCTTCTCTGACCAGCCTCCAATGCAAGTATATCCTTCCTTAAATACAGAGACCAAAACTGTATGCAGTACTCTAGGTGTGGCCTCACCAATACCCTGTACAGTTGTAGCAGGACTGCTCTGCTTTTATACTCTATCCCCCTTGCAATAAAGGCCAACATTCCATTTGTCTTCCTGATTATTGCTGTACCTGCATACTAACTTTTTGTGTTTCAAGCACAAGGACCCCCAGGTCCCTCTGTGCTGCAGCACTTTGCAATTTTTCTCCATTTAAATTATAATTTGCTTTTCTATTTTTCTGCCAAAATAGATAACCTCATATTTTCCCACATTATACTCCATCTGCTAAATTTTTGCCCACTCACTTAACCTGTCTATATCCCTTTGCAGATTTGTTGTGCCCTCCTCACAATTTGTTTTCCCACCCATCTTTGTATCATCAGCAAACTTGGCTACATTACACTCGGTCCCTTTATCCAAATCATTAATATAGATTGTAAATAGTTGAGGACACAGCACCAATCCCTGCGGCACCCCACTAGTTAATGTTTGCCAGCTGGAAAATTACCCATTTATCCCGACTCTCTGTTTTCTGATGGTTAGTCAATCCTCTATCCATGCTAATATATTATCCCCAACCCCGTGAACTTTTATCTTGTGCAGTAACTGCGTATGTGGCACCTTATCGAATGCCTTCTGGAAATCCAAATACACCACATCCACTGGTTCCCCCTTATCCACCCTGCTCGTTACTCCATCAAATTTGTCAAACATGATTTCCCTTTCATAAAACCATGCTGGTTCTGCTTGACTGTATTATGCTTTTCCAAATGTCCCGCTACTGATTCCTTAATCATGGACTCCAGCATTTTCCCAACGACCGATGTTAGGCTAACTGATCTACAGTTTCCTGCTTTCTGTCTGCCTCCTTTTTTTTTTAAATAGGGGCATTACATTTGCGATTTTCCAATCTGCTGGGACCTCCCCAGAATCCAGGGAATTTTGGTAGATTACAACCAATGCAGCCACTTCTCTTAAGACCCGAGGATGCAAGCCATCAGGTAAGCCTTTAGTCCCATTATTTTACCGAGTACTACTTCTTTAGTGCTAGTGATTGTAATAAGTTCCTCCCTCCCTATTGCCCCTTGATTATCCACTATTGGGATGTTTTTAGTGTCTTCTACCGTGAAGGCCCATACAAAATATTTGTTCAACGCCTCTGCCATTTCCCTGTTCCCCATTATTAATTCCCCAATCCCATCCTCTAGGGGACCAACATTTACTTTACCAATCTTTTTCTTTTTATGTATCTGTAGAAACTCTTACAATCTGTTTTTATATTTTATATTTATGTTTTTATATCACCCTATCAGCATAACCTTCTATTCCTTTCACCCTGCTGAATGTTTTCCAGCAGTTTCTGTTAATATTCCAGATTTCCAACATCAGCAGTGTTCTGCTTTCGTCATTATCCCATTCCACTAATTCTGCACCCGACAACTGAAATCTCTAGTCAGACTTAGATTCTGAGACAAGTATTACAAACTGTATAAAATACTTGGACATTCCATTTGCCTATGTTTTATTGGATCAAAATAGAATTCTGTACAACGGTTCATTTTTAGCACGTGTCACAAACAAGCTTTTTGCTTTCAGAGTCCCCATTGTTTCAGGGGGTGAACTGGTGCTGTGTTTGATCACCTGGTGTGGCACTGAGCCACCCAAGATCAGGAGGGTCCCAACTTCCATCCCTGGTCCACACTGTGTGAGCCCATCTCCGTGCGAGCCACACTTGGACTGCTGCAATGGGCCAACAGTGCCCCTGGACTGGCTGATTGCCGGCCACTGACCTCTGCTAGACAATATGATTGGGGCCTCTCTTGTGATGCTCCCGCTGGTTGAACAGCCCGCCGACACTCACAGAAGTGACAGCACAGAAACAGGCCATTCAGCCCCAACTGGTCTATGCCAGTGTTTAGGCTCCACACGAGCCTCCCCCCACTTTACTTTACCTCACCCATCAGCATTACTCCTTTCTCCCTCATGTGTTTTATCTAGCTTCCCCTTGAATGCATCTCGGCTATTCGCCTCGACTACTCTTGGTAACCACGATCTGGGTAAAGATATTTCTTCTCAGTACTCCATTGGATGGCCACTAGTTTAGGACTCCATGCCTACCCTATCAAACCCCTTCACAATCTTAAAGACCTCTATCAGGTGACCTCTCAACTTTCTCGTGTCTTGAGAAAAGAGCTCCAGCCTGCTCAGCCTTTTCCAGATAGTTGCAACCTCAACCTGCTGCTGTCATCCTTATAATTAGTTATCTCCAGTGCCTCTATATTCTTTCTATATAATACTAACCGACTAGCTCAGCTATTGTGGATAGAGTTGACTTGTAAATTAACTCGTGACCTGGCGACATGGAACACTGATGTGCTGTGAAACAGTCGAGCAGGAAACACTCATTTTCAATTTTTACGAATGGTGACTGGCCTCTTGGTTGATGGTCTCAAGAGTTGGTCACACCCATAGAACTGTATCATAGTATGAGTCGACAGAGGAAACGAGAAACTGGGGGGGGGGGGGGGCAGAGGGAGGGGTTGAAGGTTTCAAGGAGTGGAACTCCAAGAAACACACACACACACACACGAAGAAACCATTTTTTCTAAATAAAGATTTCATTCCCATTGGATCACTTCACCACAGCAACTGAAGCTAATTCGGTCGTTAAAAACACTTCAAAAATGATTGCAATATTTGAGCTTCGGAACCCAAGAGCTTTGCAAAATGGAACAATTTATCACGCCTTAAGAGCAACTCCGAGCTCCCTTCCCCTCCCCTTTCGAGAATCCACATGTACAACTGGTCCCTGCAGGGTCTGTACACTGACGGCAGAGTTATGCCTGCATCTTTTAATTTAAAATTCAATAAATTTCTGACAACAATCGAGAAACTTCGATGCATGCACCACCGAAAGAATACTCTTCTGATTGGATTACCTGAATGCAAATCAGATAAAGGCAAGCAAATTCTGCTTGCTTTTGGACCCCAGAGAATCAATTATTCTTTGGGAGAAAAAAAACAAATATTTGCATCAGCCATTTTCCATCAGAATTATAACCGTATGTTTGTTATGGCACTACCAGTTCAGTCAAGCTCCTCTTATTAATGCAACCCTTTCATGCACAGACCGAGACATGGAAACTACTTTTTTTTGTTTACTCTCAACCATCTGAACTGATTTGCTTTAGTGAGCAGGATCCTAATAATACAATTAGCTGGAACATTGAATTCTGTTGCTCCCAGTGTAGCAGGGTGATAATTTGATTAATTCATTAAGAACTGACTTGTGCTGTGTGTGCATTCACCTTGCACTAATGGGGAACTGCGCTGGAATCTAAATTTCCAACTTTCTCCTCCATTAGTTAGATAACGCAAAGCGTTAAAACCCTGGCGATCACCTAATCGCCTCAAAGGTTGTGGGTTCAAGTGCCACTCTCCAGAGACTTGAGCACTAAAATCTAGACTGACACTCCAGTGCAGTGCTGAGGGAGCGATGCATTGTTGGAGGTGCTGCCTTTCGGATGAGCCATTAAACCGAGGCCCCGTCTGCTCTCTCGGGTGGACGTAAAAGATCCCATGGCACTATTTCGAAGAAGAGCAGGGGAGTTTATCCCGGTGTCCTGGTCAATATCTACCTCTCAATCAACATCGTTAAAACAGATTTTCTGATCATTATCACATTACTGTTTGTGGGGGCTTGCTGTGCACATATTAGCTGCCGCGTTTACAACATTACAACAGTGACTACACTCCAAAAGTACTTCATTGGCTGTAAAGCGCTTTGGGACATCCTGAGTTTGTGAAAGGCGCTATATAAATGCAAGTCTTTCTTTCTAATTAGTATCATCACTAGGGTCTCTGAGCAAGTAGAGCTGTAGAACAGCTGACCCTGGCCAGGCCCGAGTCCAGAGGCTTGAGCCTAGGACCTCTTGAGCGGTTGGGAGAGTCATGGCCGATGTCCTCACATGGTTTCAGCATGCGTCACACTGGACAGCAACCATGCCACGAAACTGGCCAGGCTTCCCGCCCAGAGCGCGACGTCAGAAAATGAGCCCTGAAATCTCCCGGCCTGAACAGAAAGAGAGAAACAGCACTGGACCCAATTCCAGGCTGCTGTTGCAAACAAGCACCAAAGGAGCACTGATGGGAGAAACCGTCAGCCTCATTTGTTTATGGATCAGCGTATTCAGTGAATACGAGAGCTAACTCCCAGTGGGAAGCAGTGCTCGCTGGGGATGTGGGGACAGAGACGCAATGTTTTCTTTAATTTTTGGGGGGGGGTGCGCGGTCCCTTTAAGGGGCTGCGTGGCCCATTCCAAAATACCGCACACGCGCAGGTTTTCCTATATAGAAGCCAGCTGTGCGGGTGCTGCAGAGTGCTGCGCGGCCTAAAGGGAGCACTGCAGAGAATTGGGCTACAACGCTGTAAGCCTGTCCCCCAATGCACACTCCCTTCACGTGCGGCTTACTTGTTTGGGAATGCAAATCACCGAGATCGTCACACTCACAAGAGAGACTATGAGAGACCGAGGATCCGAATTGCCGTACTGAACCAATCTTTTCTCCATTTTAATTCCTCAAATTTGGCTCCCGAGAAGCGCAGCTCAGGGGCAATAGTTCAAGTTGCTCGAGCCCAAGTTGCTTCCAGGCACTCACCTGTCTGCTTTCACTCCGCCAAAGTCCATTAACGGTTTTCGTCGGCGCAATCGTCACCACGGGGGGAGTACTAGGAACACTGTGGCCAGCGGTTGGGACAAGGATGGGTCCAATCGGGCCTCTTTTGGGTGTGCTGGCAGGAGAGCTGTGATTGGTTGCTGGCGAAGAGACTGGCGAGGACTCGCTGCTTATCGAAGAACCTGGAAAACGAAATTTAAAAAAAAAACACAAAATGTTCAAATAATAGTTCTGTCAAATGCCTTATTTCCAAAAGACTTATATTTATACAGCACCTTATATTGTAGGTAGGAAAGTGCAGCAGCTATTTTGCACACAGCAAGTTGCCACAAATGAACCCCGATATGAATGACCAGTTGTGCTGTCAATTCTGTGTCATTCTATGAATGTTGGCGGGCTGTTCCATCGTGGGGAGCATCACAAAAAGAGGCACCAATCGTATTTCTCGACTGAGGTGTATTGGACTAAACACCAGCAGAACTACCTATTCCCAATAATAGCTGAATAGGGAGGTGGGGCCTAACCTTAACACCTCATTCGCAGGATGGCACCTTTAACAATGCAGCACTCCCTCCATGCTACACTGGTACAGCAGCTTGGATTACCCAGTCAAAGTCTTGGAGTGGGCCTTAACCCATAACCTTCTGACTCCCAACCGAGCCAAGCTGACATTTAAAAGATCAAACTTGGCCTCATTTAAAAGTTGAGGGAAGCGACGATATCCTTTCAGTCACACATCATTCCCATTAATGAGAACCCAGTCCTGGTGACCCATTCCATCTCAACACAAGCCTCGATGTCTTTGCTGAAGTAATTCTCCGGTCTCAGTGCTCGAGAAGCCACGAGAGATCTTCAGGATTTAAAATTGAAAGTTAAAAATACAGATTACATAGAATTACTAAAACTAGGGGCCAATGCGGAATTAAGAAGCAGCTTCTTTAGCCAGAGGGTGGCAAGAATGTGGAACTCGCTACCACAGGGAGTAGTTGAGGCAAATAGCATAGATGTATTTAGCTAAACACATGAGGGAGAAAGGAATCGAAGGATATGCTGACAGGGTGAGGTAAAGTAAGGTGGGAGGAGGTTTGTATGGAGCATAAACACTGGCATGGACCAGCTGGGCCAAAGGGCCTGTTTGTGTGTTGTACCTTCTATGAAATATAGATGGAACGTGAAGGCCAGAATGCCTTTTGTTCGTGAAGCCTTTGTAGAAAAGGCGCTCAATCAGGGAGCACGTGTGAATTACATCCCACGTTAAATGTGCAGCGAATTAATTACACCCATCACACTCTTATAAGGCCCAAGTGAACCCTCACTAAGTGGGGCTGGTGTGAGCTCCCTTCAAGCCAAGGATAGCCAACCCCCAAACCCGCCCCCAACAAGTTTGCACGACAAGGTAATTGGTCCGAGAGAGGATTGATTATCTTTAAATATAAGGGTTCGCTCTCTTAGAAGCACATCAGAATAACTCTTCTGAACCCCTGCCTCAAAAATGGCGCTGAGTTCTTCCCCAGGAGAGCGGCTGTGGACCAGTCCATCCTCTCATCATCATCATCATAGGCAGTCCCTCGAAGCGAGGATGACTTGCTTCCACGCCAAAAAGGGATGAGTTCACAGGTGTTTGAATGAAGGACCTAATATTCCAGATCCCGAACTACATTGTGAATGGTGGAAGATGCCTGTGGGTGGATTTTTTTTTAACACGGGCTTGACAGAACTAGGTCTTGGTCCAGCAACAAGGATTACCCAAGAGGACTGGAGACCAGCTCTGCTGCATGGACGGAGCGTGCAGACATACCACAGTGTGAGCTGGCTCGTGCTGCCCCTGGGCCCTCGGCTCTTCTGGGCCCCGCTCACTTCCCTCTACGGACTCATGACGTTCCTTTGCCCCTCCTGCTGTACCTGCCCGCACTGCAATCGTCGACCTGGCTTGGTAGCCGTCGCCCTCCTGCAGCAGCACGCGCTGCTCCCTGCAGTGGTGTACCGCCGCACGCTGCTCCCTCCAATGGTCCCAGCCAATGGCAGGCCGGGACCGGGCCGATTTCCTGGCCGGAACAGATAGAACACAGCAGGCGCCTCTGGTACACCCTTACAGGTGCAGGTTGCACACCACGATTGCAATAATGAACCCCCCCCCCCCCCCCCCACCCCCAGTTTCCCACATCTTGGCACGGGATCGGTATGGCAAGCTCCGCTGGCAGAATGGGACCCTCGGAATTTTGGGCCCAGTGACTTTCACCGGTGACAACCTCACTGCAACAAAATATAAAAATTCCGCGAACAGGACAAGGCTCGATGTTCGCTCGAATTAACGACCCACCAACAGAACTGTACTCTCAGAAATCAGACATTTCACAGCTTACACAGGATTATATACAGAAACAGGCCAGTCAGCCCAACATTCATGCCCTGTTTATGCTCCAATCGAGCCTCCTCCCGTCTTTCCTCATCTAAATCTATCAGCATAACCCTCTATTCTCTCCTGTCTCATGTGCTTATCGAGCCTCCCCTTAAATACATCTACACTATTTGCTTCAACCACTCCCTGTGGTAGCGAGTTCCACATTCTTGCTACTCTCTGGGTAAAAATGTTGCTTCTGAAATCCCCATTTGATTTCTTGGTGACTATCTTATATAGATGGCCTCTAGTTTTGCTCTTCCCCACATGTGAAAACATTCTCTGTGTGTGTCTACTCCATCAAAACCTCTCAGAATTTTAAAGACCTCTGGAAGGTCACCCCTTAAGCCTGCTCTTTTCAATACAAAAAAGTCACACGCTCCCTCGCATCCGTCAGTGGATTGGTACTTCAATCTAAATACAAGGCAATAGATGCAAAGTCAATTGAGCGAAATCCCCTGGATGGGTGATTAGGGATATGGAGAAACGGGATGGGGAATTGTCACGAAAAAGGAAGGCCTTCCTTGGGAAAACAAAATGGCGGACGGAGCAAACTCAATGGGCTTGTTCCCGTGAGTCGTTAGCTTCCGGAGCAGAGAAACCGGTGGGTGGGGAGGGACTGCATTCCATTTCTGAAAACCAAAAATCACCTTGAAGCAACATGGAACCCCCGCTCACAGTTTTCAGGAAGTTTCATTTACATTGGAAACAACTTGGGAACAGCCGGAAATCTCCGGGCATTTGTTTTGGATGGTTTGCGGGTTTATTTTTTTAATACTCCAGGTTTGGAGGCAGACATGGATGTGCCTGACAGAGTGAGCAGCACTGAGCCCAACAGCTGAATATAAATCACAAACACAGGAAACAAAATGTGCCAAAGTAAATAAAATGTGAAACAGTAATCACTTTTCCCCCCTCACATTATGCTGCATGAACAGAAATGGGTGAGTCACTGCTGGAATGATATAATGCTGACAATTGACTACTGTGTCCATTTTGCATTTCAAGTTTCTCCCCCGTCTCTCCCAAAAGATGGTGATGAATCATGGTACAGTTCCATGATGACTCTCCAGTACTTCACCCAAATGCCCATTCTGCACATTAGTCCTGTACCAGTGTTGTCCAACAGAAATTGATTAGCCACAGCGACACCGTTTTAGCACCCAACTTAGAACATAAGAACATGGAGCAGGAGTAGGCCATGCGACGCTTCAAGCCTGCTCCGCCATTCAATAAGATCATGGCTGATCTTTGACCTCAACTTCACTTTCCCACCTGATCCCCCTATCCCTTGGTTCCGCACGAGTCCAAAAATCTATCTCAGCCTTGAATCTACTCAACGACTCAGCATCCACAGTCCTCTGGGGTAGTGAATTCCAAAGATTCATCACCATTTGAGTGAGGAAATTCCTCCTCATCTCAGATAGAGACAGGCTAAGTGAGTGGGCAAAAATTTGGCAGATGGAGTATAATGTGGGAAAATATGAAGTTATCCACTTTGGCAGAAAAAATAGAAAAGCAAATTATAATTTAAATGGAGAAAAATTGCAAAGTGCTGCAGTACAGAGAGACCTGGGGGTCCTTGTGCATGAAACACAAAAAGTTAGTATTCAGGTACAGCAAGTAATCAGGAAGGCAAATGTAATGTTGGCCTTTATTGCAAGGGGGATGGAGTATAAAAGCAGAGAAGTCCTGCTACAACTGTACAGGGTATTGGTGAGGCCACACCTAGAGTACTGCACTAGTTTTGGTCTCCATATTTAAGGAAGGATGTAATTGCATTGGAGGCAGTTCAGAAAAGGTTCACTAGGTTGATTCTGGAGATGAGGGGGTTGACTTATGAGGAAAGGTTGAGTAGGTTGGGCCTCTACTCATTGGAGTTCAGAAGAATGAGAGGTGATCTTATTGAAACATATAAGATAATGAGGGGGCTCGACAAGGTGGATGCAGAGAGGATATTTCCACTCGTAGGGGAAACTAAAACTAGGGGACATAGTCTCAGAATAAGGGGCCGCTCATTTAAAACAGAAATGAGGAGGAATTTCTTCTCTGAGGGTTGTAAATCTGTGGAATTTTCTGCACCAGAGAGCTATGGAGGTGGGTCATTAAATATATTTAAGGTGGAGGTAGACAGATTTTTGAGCAATAAGGGAATGGGGAGTGGGCAGGAAAGTGGAGCTAAGTCCGTGATCAGATCAGCCATGATCTTATTGAATGGTGGAGCAGGCTCGAGGGGCCAAATGGCCTACTCCTGCTCCTATTTCTTATGTTCTTAAAAGGCTGACCCTTTATCCTGAGACTGTGACCCCTAGTTCTAATTCTCCAGCCTGGGGAAACAGCCTCTCAGCATCTACCCTGTCAATCCCCCTCAGAATCTTATATATCTCAATGAGATCGCCTCTCATTCTTCTAAACTCCAGCGAGGATAGGCCCAATCTATTCAATCTAATTTATGTTGAAAATGCCCAACAGCCACTCACAATACAGGTAATTGCACTTCACGTGTATATTTACTGAACAAACATCTACCATCAAACAAACCGAGGGAGTAAAGCACTCGCAACAATCAAAAAAAACACTCTGCTTTTCGTCAGACCATTTCACCAGCAAGTGCACAAAAAGGTTAAAGTTCACATTTGTACGGTGTGGGAATAGGATCATTGCGATCACATGCCCCACAACGGTGTCTGTTCTTCACTTTGTATTTCCTGGACTTACCCATATCTGAATTCGTAGCCCACCACATGTGGCGAGTAGCCAAACGAACTAACTGAACAACCTTGTGTCAGACCGCGAATGCCAGTGCAACAGTTTGACAGTTAAAGATGGCGAGGGATGCGATGTTTCAGAGCTGGGCTCAGTGCCGTCCGCATTGTACTCATGGCAACGGGTTCCCGAGGCGCAAGCCTTGTGTAGCTGGCTGCAAGTCAAATGTGGAACATTGCAGCTAAAACCAGGGGCCAGGGATACCTGCGTTACCGTCGTGTCAAAATACAGTAGAAAGCCCTTCAGACATTCATAAACTTGTCATTAAACCCTAAATTAAATTAAACCGCAGGTGTTGATGATATGGGGGTTGGACACGGCCGGAACTGGGCAGCGCTTTCGCGGGCGGGCGGGCTCCCGGGGAAATGGCGCTCACCTCAGCCTGACAGCGCAAGTCCCGCCTCCGCCATTGGCCAGTCTCTCCCAATTGGCAGGTGCGGTGGGCGAGCGGTAGGCCTACGGCTGGCGTTGGTTGGCTGGCCCTCGCATCCATCCCCGCGGTCGGTCAGCTTCCGCTCTCAGGTTGGGCTGTTGATGGGAGCACAGGGACTGATCCCTGTTGCAAGGCATTGGATCCTTGTGCTGGGGCCCGCCTCCTTCCATCAAGGGAGTCACTTGGGGAAATACATGTGTGAGGACACTTTTATTTGGGACTGTCACCGTGCAGCAGAGCTGGTCTCCAGTCGTCTTGGTTAACGCTTGCCACTCGACCAAGACCTAACTGTCAAGCCCGTGTGGTGGCTGGTGTGCAATGGCAACCACACATTAAAAAGACCCACGCACAGGCATCTTCCTCCCTTCAAAATGTAGTTCGGAACCTCAGAATATTAGGTCTTTCATTGAAACACCTGTGAACTCATCTCTTTTTGGCGAGGAAGCAAGTCATCCTCGTTTCGATAGACTGCCTATGATGATAGTTTGCTGACGATACAAAAATGGAAGGAAAAGCAATGTGTGAGGAGGACACAAAAAATCTGCAAAAGGACATAGACAGGCTAAGTGAGTGGGCTAAAATTTGGCAGATGGAGTATAATGTCGGAAAGTGTGAGGTCATGCATTTCGTCAGAAAAAAAATCAAAGAGCAAGTTATTATTTAAATGGAGAAAGATTGCAAAGTGCTGCAGTACAGCAGGACCTGGGGGTACTTGTGCATGAAACACAAAAGGTTAGTATGCAGGTACAGCAAGTGATCAGGAAGGCCAATGGTATCTTGGCCTTTATTGCAAAGGGGATGGAGTATAAAAGCAGGGAAGTCTTGCTGCAGCTATATAAGGTATTGGTGAGGCCACACCTGGAATACTGCGTGCAGCTTGGGTTTCCATATTTACGAAAAGGATATACTTGCTTTGGAGGCAGTTCAGAGAAGGTTCACTAGGTTGATTCCGGGGGTGAGTGGGTTGACTTATGAGGAAAGGTCGAGTAGGTTGGGCCTCTACTCATTGGAATTCAGAAGAATGAGAGGTGATCTTTCTTATAAATGCAGACTATAGATATACTCTCTGTGTAGTCACTGTATAGTTGCATAAGATGGAGACTTGTTACCTGATGTACTATCAATAAGGTTTACACTGTGTATATACTATGCTGGCACCACTAGAGGGTGCAACTGGTGGAGACTGGGGTTTCCTGCCCCTGTGGCAGAGGCTGTCCACCAAAGGGCACTGCAGTAGGAGACCTGAGGGTCACCTGCATAGGTGTGCAGGGCCCAGTATAAAAGGCTGCTCACCATGCTTGTGCCTTACTCTGGAGTTACAAATAAAGGACCAAGGTCACTACAGTTTGAGTACAACACATTGCCTCGTGGAGTCATTCATAGGTACATTACAGACAACAATCTTATCGAAACGTATAAGATTATGAGAGGGCTTGACATCGTGGATGCAGAGAGGATGTTTCCACTGATGGGGGAGACTAGAACTAGAGGGCATAATCTTAGAATAAGGGGCTGCCCATTTAAAACAGAGATGAGGAGAAATTTCTTCTCTGAGGGTTGTAAATCTGTAGAATTCGCTGGCTCAGAGAGCTGTGGAAGCTGGGACATTGAATAAATTGAAGACAGAAATAGACAGTTTCTTAAACGATAAGGGGATAAGGGGTTATGGGGAGCGGGCAGGGAAGTGGAGCCGAGTCCATGATCAGATCAGCCATGGTCTTATTGAATGGCGGAGCAGGCTCGAGGGCCCGTATGGCCTATTCCTGTTCCTATTTCTTATGTTCTTATGATGATGGACACAGCACCTTCTGTCCCAGAGTGTTACTAACTTACCCAAGTTGACAGTGAGTGTGGCCTACAATCTGGGTACTCCGAGGTTGTATGAAGTCCCAGAATCTTACAGCACAGGAGGCCACTTGGCCCATCGAGCTATCTAATTAGTCCCACTCCTCTGCTCCTTCCCCACAGCCCTGCATTCTTCTTTTCTTTTCAGGTAAATATCCAATTCCCTTTTGAAAGTTAATGCTGTTGCTCAGCAGGCTCGAGGGGCCGAATGGCTGACCCCTGCTCCTATTTCTTATGTTCTTATGAATCTGCTCCAACACCCATTCATGCAGTGCATTCCCGATCATAACAATCGTTTACATAGGATTACATAGGTTATACAGCACAGAAACAGGCCATTCGGCCCAACCAGTCCATGTGAGTCTCACCACAAAGGCCAACGTACGATACCATTTAAATCAAACCTGCAACACTTGGGCCTTGGCAGCACCGTAAGTGCTCGTAGAAAATACATGTTTGCATTTCAGTTCTTTTTTTTTAAAAAATGTCCTTCATCCGCCATTTTTTGAGGCATTCCCTCTGCATGATTATCAAAGGCCGTCCTCTAGACTTCATGAAGTGAACTGGCTTGGTGCTTTCGTTAAATCAATATCTGCTTTCTCTCATCTAACAGGAATAAATGTATGGGGTAAAAAAAAAGAAACCCTTACAGCTTAGAGGAAAGATAAAAGGGAATCATGTAACAGGGTTGTCCGAAGGTAGGTAATTAATAAGGCCCAGTATCAAACACATCCCTCGATTCACCTCTGATTTGTAACTACCTGGAAATGGATCGAATCCTCCAGGGATATAAAGCTTTTAAAAACATCATGTGTGAAAGGATGGATTCTCCGAGAACACTGGAGAAAGGCTTTAAACAAAAAACATTTCAAAATGAAAAGGAACCAGTTGATATCAGTTCAAAAGCCAGTGAATTTATCTTGTCAGTCCAAGGCCAACAACAATTAGCAGACTAATCCCCCCCGGGTTAAAAAAAAGGCATTATTCGAGTCTGTGATAGCCTGGCAATCAATAGTATTAAAATGGGAGCAGAATTTAAATGATTCAAAAGGTCTTCGTTTAGAAGTTTAATTCTCAGTGCGTGCTGCTGGAAAGGACATGAATTGCATAATTAACCTCCTTCGTACAGAAATAAGGCAGTTAATTGAACAAATTTAGATTAAAAGTGACAGATGCAGAGCCACAACTAGCAGCTTTGGTGTTCATCCTGCACACAGCACACTGCCGAACATGTTAGATTAGTAGACAAGACCAGACAGTGACACTTCATCAGCCAGTGACTTATTTCAGTTATTTGCCGCTTGATGAGTGTCCAAATGGGCCATTTATTGAATGACCTTCTGTCCTATGTGCATCGATCCTCTGTCTTATATGGGCAGCAGTAACCAATATGCCCGGCGAGGCCCCCCTGACTGTTTAATCAAGGCTTATTCCCAGGATTAAGATTTGTTACAAGTTCAAGTGCATCACAGATTTTTTATTTTGTGCATCACTTACTCTGAAAGTAAGAGCTTTGTTCCAGCTCTGCAACTCTGAGAACTCGGCATTTCGCTAACTCTGGCCTTGCGTGCACCCCCACACCCCACTCCCTTCGCCCCACCATTGGCGACCGTGTCTTCAGCCGTCTTGGCCCTGAGCCTGGAATTCCCTCTGTAAACCTCTCTCCTCCTTTACAGCCCTCCTTAAAAACCTACCTCTTTGATCAAGCTTATAGTCAGCCCTCCTAATCTCTCCTTTTCAGGCTCAGTGTCAATTTTTCTGATTATGCTTCTACAGTAAAGGTGCTATATCAGAGCAAGCTGTTGTTTGGTGTTTTTTTTCATGAAAAACCTTGGCGGAGGATCAAGAGCCATAGTGCAGAACACCATCAAGGTTGGAATGAGTAGGTGAGAAAATCCAATACATCTACTATTGGTGTTTAGGTGATACCAAGCTTGGGTTTTCAAAGCCTATAGATTGTTTGAAGACCAGACTAGGAGGGCAAAGGAATTCAAACATTTTGGAGCTCTGGGAAAGATCCAGCTAGAGCAGGAGAAGGTGTTGAGAGCCCTTAATCAGGAGACGGGATCGGCCATTTCGGACTGAGATGAGGAGAAAGTTATTCACTCAGAGGGTTGCAAATCTTTGGAAATCTCTACCTTAGAGGGCTGTGGATGCTGAGTTGTTGAGTGTATTCAAGACTGAGATCAATACACAAGAACATTAGAAATAGGAGCAGGAGCAGGCCATTTGGCCCCTCGAGCCTGCTCCACCATTCGATGAGATCATGGCTGATCTTTTATCTCAAATTCACCAGTACAAGACAGTATCCACTTATCCTTTGATTCCTTTAATATCCAAAAATCTATCGAACTCTGGCTTGAATATGCACAATGTCCGAGCTCCCACAGCCCTCTGGGGTAGAGAATTCCAAAAATTTATCACCCTCTGAGTGAAGAAATTTCTCCTCATCTCAGTCCTAAATGGCCGGCCCCTTATTCTGAGGCTGTGACCCCTGGTTCTAGACTCCCCAGCCAAGGGAAACACCCTGCCTGCATCTACCCTGTCAAGCCCTGTAAGAATTGTATATGTTTCAAAAGGATCACATCTCAATCTTCTAAACTCTTGAGAATATAGGCCTAGTCCACTCAATCTCTCCTGATAGTACAATCCCCCCATCCCAGGAATCAGTCTGGTGAACCTTCGTTGCACTCCCTCTATGGCAAGCATATCCTTCCTTAGGTAAGGAAACCAAAACTATACACAATACTTCAGGTGTGGTCTCACTAGGGCCCTATATAATTGCAGTAAGACATCTTTACTCATACTCAAATCCTCTTGTAATGAAGGCCAACATACCGTTTGCTCTCTTAATTGCTTGCTGTACCTGCATGTTAACTTTCAGTGATTCGTGTACAGGGACACCCAGGTCCCTCTGATAGATATTTGGACTCTAGGCAAATCAAGGGATATGGGGATCAGGTGTGAAAGTGGAGCTGAGGTCAAGGATCAGCCATGATCTTATTGAATGGCGGAGCAGGCTCGAGGGACTGAATGGCCTACTCCTGCTCCTAATTCTTAAAAAGATCAGAGTGAGAGAAGATTATTCAGCCCAACTGACCTACTCAGAATATTTCCATCACTTTCCCTCAAATCTATCTGTCTTCAAATTTCCAGCTTGGGCTTCAGCACCATATATGTCGGACCATCACTTCACTCCTTGACAAGCACTGAAGTAATGTAAATATTTATTTTAATAAATGACAGTTAAAATGGGACCCTATACTGGACAATATGCTATCATTTTGGCATCTGGAAAAATGAAAGTAGAATTTATTTTCCAGCTCTTTGATTATTATAAAGCGTTATCGTTATTTTTTTTATTTGTTCACGGGATGTGGAAGTCTCTGGCAAGGCCAGCATTTATTGCCCATCCCCAATTGCCCTCGAGATGGTGATGGCGAGCTGCCTTCTTTTTAACCACTGCAGTCCGTGAGGGGAAGGTACTTTTTTTTGTAGAGGTTTGGTCCAAATGAGTGGCTTGCTAGGCCATTTTAGAGGGCAGTTAAGATTCAACCACATTGCTGTGGGTTTGGAGTCACATATAGGCCAAACCGGGTAAGGACGGCAGATTTCCTTCCCGAGAGGACATTAGTGAACCAGATAGGTTTTTATGACAATCCGGCAGTTTCATGGTCACCATTACAGACACTAGCTTTCTATTCGAAATTTATTTAATTAACTAAATTTAAATTCACTTGCCGCCGTGGTGGGATTTGAACTTGTGTCTCTGGATCTGCGACTAGTTTGAACTGGCCTCAGGAGCAAAGGTCAATCGCAGCAAGAGCGAGGCCATGCTCTTTGGCAACTGGACCGACCGAGCCTCCATTCCCTTCACTGTCAAGCCATATTTCCTGAAGGTGTTGGGAATATGGTTCGGAGCGGACGGGGTGTGCACCAAAAACTGGGAAGAGCGTATCGCCAAAGTGAAGCAAAAACTGGGATGGTGGAAGCTGCGCTTCCTCTCCATGGCAGGAAAGAACCTGGTCATCAGGAGTGAGGTGCTCTCGGGGTTGCTGCACGTGGCACAGGTCTGGCCCATCTCTCGCTCCGTGTCGCGGCAGTCACCCGGGCCGTCTTCCACTTTGTCTGGAGGTCCAAAATGGAACGTGTCCGCAGAGACACAATGTACAAATCTCGGGACAGTGGAGGAAAGAATGTTCCGAACATGGCCCTCATCCTGATGGCCACCTTTGTGTGCAGCTGCATCAAGCTGTGCACAGACCCCCGGTACGCAAACACCAAGTGTCACTATGTGCTGAGGTTCTACCTGTCCCCGGTGTTGTGAAGGATGGGTCTGGCCACGCTGCCGCGAAACGCCCCCACCAGTTGGACCATGCCTGCCCACCTGTCCTTCGTGGAAAAGTTTTTCACAAAAAACCCCTTTGACCACAAGGCCATAAAGCAGTGGTCGGCACGTAAGGTCCTGGACGCCCTACGAAAGGAGAGGGTGGACCCTGTCGGGTGGTTCCCTGAGCGGACTGTCGAACTTGTTTGGCAGAACGTCTCATCGCCAGAGCTTTCACACAAGCACCAAGACATAGCTTGGTTGGCGGTGAGGAGGGCCTTACCCGTCAGAGCGTTCATGCACAGCCGACGTCTCAGCAGCACGGCACGGTGCCCCCGAGTAAGCTGCGGGGCGGACGAGACTGTCACCCATCTCCTTCAGAATTGCGCCTTCGCAAGGCAGGTTTGGAAAGGGATGCAGAGGTTGCTGTCGAGGTTCATCCCAAGCAGCTCCGTAACATAGGACTCTGTGCTCTACGGGCTGTTCCCAGGGACACACACTGAGACAGACATCACCTGCTGCTGGAGGGTCATCAACTCGGTCAAAGACGCGCTTTGGTCTTGCCGAAACTTGCTGGTCTTCCAGAGCAAGGAGATGTCCATGTCTGCGTGTTGCAGACTGGCGCAATCCAAGATCCAGGATTACGTGCTGAGGGAAGCACTTAAAATTGGTGCAGTCGCCGCAAAGGCACGGTGGGGAGGGGCCACAGTTTAAAGCCCTTCTGCCACGGTAAACCTGGGGGCAGGAATCAGTACAAAACTCCCCTCGGGCCGCACTTGTAACTTCTTTTTTGTGTACATGGAGCATCATGATCTGTAAACACCTATGTAGTGCCATGTACAATGCAAGGTCTGTTTCGTAATGCACGTTGAAAAAAAAATGTAAATGTACCGTCACCCATTCCGTGTACTGTATAGTGACACGTGTAATGTAATTTGTCGAATGTACTACAATGTATCCCATCTTGGACCGAATTGTACTTGAAATGAAAAGCAAGGAAATGTATCGAACGGAACTGCCGTCAGCACCCAAATGTAGTGTATGGGATTGCTGACCGCAGCCAAATGTACTTAACTGCTTTTGAATGTACTGTACAAATTTTTATATGAATAAAGTATATTTTGAAATTTAAAAAAAAACGCTAAATCTTCACATCATTTCGGGGAATGATGGTGGGCTGTGGAAAACTGCCAATCAATGTCAGCACAGGTTGCTAGATGAGCGTATTCTCAGTGCTGTACTGCTAGCAACAGTTCAGACTTTGAAAACAAAATTAAAATCATTTAATCATATGTACAAACAAATGGGGAGCAATGTTAACCTAACCCGCCCATTGGGAATCTGATGGAAAAATATGCAACGCTGGTCTTTTACTCTCCGTGGAACATCTTTCAGATGAGACGTTAGCACGCTTCTGCTCTCTCAGGTAGATGTGAAAAATCCCAGAGCACTATTTCAAAGAAGAGCAGGGGAGTTATCCCCGGAGTCCTGACCAATATTTATCCCTCAATCAACAAAACAAAAACAGTTTATCTGGTTATTATCACTTTGCTGTGCGTAAATTGGCTGTCGTGTTCCGTGCATTACAACCGTGACTACCCTTCAAAATAGTACTTCATTGGCTGTATGGTGTTTTGGGATGTCTTGAGGTCATGAAAGGTGCTATATAAATGCAAGTCTTTCTTTTTCTTCAACAGAGAGTAATATTGGACGGGACATAAAAGTGGCAGACCACCCAATCCCATGGGTTCCCACCCAGCGAGTGAGGTTACCCCCATGATTACCTCATTTAAAAAATAAATGATTGATAGTCTACTCTCGACTAAGACTTAAGGACAAAACCCAGCCTAGCTGAAAAATATCAACCGTATTTGCCCCGACCAATATTATTCTCTGTTGAAGAAAAAGACTTGCATTTATATAGCACCTTTCACGACCTCAAGACGTCCAAAAACACCTTACAGCCAATGAAGTACTTTTTTGAAGTGTAATTACTGTTGTCATGTAGGAAACGCGGCAGCCAACTTGCGCACAGCAAGCTCCCACCAACAGCAAAGTGATAACGACCAGATAAACTGTTTTTAGTGATGTTGATTGAGGGATTAAGGTGTGAATCATGGCCTTTCTGTGCGTTTCGGAAACCCGACTGAAAGATCGCAGAACCTTCACCTCCAACATTTGGACGCGCGTTTTCACTGGTTTGTTTAACATATAAGATATTCTCTTTTTTTTTTATTGACTTCACCTAAACCGTTCTGTAGCTTGTAAGAGCTGCCAGCAACAGCCTCACGCAATGTGGCGCGAATCAACCGGTCGGTGCCGGACAGGTCCACCGCTCATTTGGTCTGAGTGACCACATTTCGAAGCTGGCTTGCGTGCTCTGTCACGGCCCGTCATGTTGGCAACTGTGACTGCACACCTTCTCAACAGATGGGCTTTGCAAAATATGCAAAATACACGCGACAGCCACCTGATGTCTTTGTGCAATTCAGAGGCACGTAACTGAACAATCTGCAATTCAAATGAGCCGAGGAGCCTCGACACAGCTTTAGCAGAGCTTAAATAATTAGTGCCGTGGTGGAGATCAAAAAACAAATGGACCATATTTGCAAAGAAACATAGAAAATAGGTGCAGGAGTAGGCCATTCGGCCCTTCGAGCCTGCACCGCCATTCAATGAGTTCATGGCTGAACATAACTCTTCAGCTCACCATAATCCATGGACATAGCTCTGCTCATAGCGGAGGTGGTAAATACACTGTCTGGCGTGGAACTGAGTCACATAGACGGGCATCCGTTCCCTGGTCTACCCTGAGATAGCTGATCTCAAGCAGGGTGACAGCAGAGGTGCTTCAATTGGCTGCAGCCGTCCCCTGGGGTTAGGCAGGAGGCAAATCAGCTTCTGCTATCCACTGACCCCTCGCTGGAAAATACATGGGTGTGGATCGGGCTCAGGCCTGCTTCCTTCCCCCACCTGACTCCGTCCTTTAGGTCCGCAGGTAAACCAAGTGGGCCCTTGGGCGAGATGCCAGGGATCGAGTCTATTTCAGGAGTGGGGAAAATTTGGGATGATCTCTTAATAGTTTCGACCAATAGCTCAGTGGGTAACACCGTTGCCTCTTTAGAGTCAGAAGATCATGGGTTCAAGTCCCAGAAACTTGAGCACAAAAATCTAGGCTGACACTCCAGTGCAGTGCTGAGGGAGCGCTGCACTGTCGGAGGTGTCGCCTTTCTGATGAGACGTTAAACCGAGGCCCCGTCTGCTCTCTCAGGTGGATGTAAAAGATCCCATGGCACTATTTTGAAGAAGAGTTTTCCCCGGTGTCCTCTGCCAGTATTTATCCCTCAATCAACATCGCCAAAAAACAGATTATCTGGTCATTACCACATTGGCTGTTTGTGGGAGCTTGCTGCGCGCAAATTGGCTGCCGCGTTTCCCAGTGACTACACTCCAAAAGTATTTTATCGGCTGTAAAGCGCTTTGGGACATCCAGTGGAGCTATACAAATCTGTGTCTTTCTTTCGAGCATTACTGCAAGCAGAATGGGCTTTGTGTATTAACATATTGAGCAACATTTGGAGAAAGGTTTTGATACAGTCATGATAAAAGATATTGACTGGGGCTACAGACTCCCTCATGCTTTGGGCAACAGCTTGAAAACCTGTGACTGGGGGAGCTGAAATAATGGCAGCTGTCGCTGCTCTGGTTTATAATACTTCTTTTCATAGCTAGTCAAAAGATTTATTACAAAAATATATTAGCTCTTTTAACTGACTAGTTTTGTCACTTGGGACTAACATTTACTAAAAACATGACTTTGGTAAACAAATTTTCTTCGAGCTCTCCCACTGAGTACATGAGTAGACCTGTGGTGGTACTGAGCTGAGCAAGGCCAGCAAGCTATCATTTACAATCCCAGGTGCGTCAACTCGGCCTGTGCTTTCTAGTCGGCCACACCATTCCTTGGCCATGAAGAGGGCAAAGGTTAGCCAGGGCCCCTGGTGTCCATCACTACCTCTTGCTGAAAGTAGGGTGAAGACAGGGCTTGGCTCCGCTGTGATGCCCTGCAAAGAGCCCCTCACGCACTTATTGTCGAAGCGTATAAACGACGAATGGGTCCCTTGGGCGAGCTACCAAGGGGCGGTCAGTCAGTGACCATGGAACCGCTCAGGACCAGTAGCATAGTGATTATGTTACTGGACCAGTAATCCAGAAGCCAGGACTAATGATCCAGAGACACGAGTTCAAATCCCACCACAGCAGCTGTGGAATTTAAATTCAGTTAATTAACTAAATCTGGAATTAAAAAGCTAGTATCCGTAATGGTTACCATGAAACTACCAGATTGTCGTAAAAACCCATCTGGCTCACTAATGTCCTTTAGGGAAGGAAATCTGCCAACCTGGTCTGGCTCTATGTGACTCCAGACCCACAGCAATGTGGTTGACTCTGAACTGCCCTCGGAGTTGTACCAAACGCTACAAAGAAGCATCACCACAGGGACTGCAACAGTTCAAGGCAGCGGCTCACCACCGCCTTCTCAAGGGCAATTAGGGATGGGCAATAAATTCTTGGAGTAAAACAAAATTCAAAATAAAGGAAAAGGAGCGATTCTCACAGCTCTCAGGTGGCTGCCTAATTTCCTGCTTCTAATTCACACAGCCGCCTTGATCATTTAAAACATGCACAAGCCCTTGACGGAGTTTCAATACTGCGTGGCACCATGCGAGTGCTCCATCATAAAGCCTAAGGACAGATGAAATATCAATGAAGCATATCAGAATGTAAACTATATTGAAAGGGGCAGGTTGTTTATTCAAACAAGCTCTTAGGGTACAACAAATGATATGGCATTTGGATTACTTAGGATGAATTGAATTTCAA
Organism: Pristiophorus japonicus; assembly: GCF_044704955.1. NCBI lineage: Eukaryota > Metazoa > Chordata > Chondrichthyes > Pristiophoridae > Pristiophorus > Pristiophorus japonicus. The sequence goes on from NC_091989.1 coordinate 173,037,359, forward strand.
ACTGTGCCCTGAAGATAGAAGTGTTTTGGAAGATGTTTCGGGAATAGAATTTACATATGTCTGTTGCAAATGAGGCAAACTCAGAGCCACGAGCAGCAAACAGCAGTGTTTTTTCCATTAGTTCCACTCTTGGAGAAATGAAGCACTTGGTGTTTGATGTATTCTACACAGATAATTATACACTGATGCAAAGTCACCTTTATGGACTCCTCCTAGGCCTGGAGATCCAGGTGTCCGAGGCAAAGGTGCCTTCTGAATCTCTTACCCAAAGTTTTAAACAAGATAGACCAGTCTAATCTTTTTGTCAGCACTGATAAAAGGACCAACCTGGCATTTAAATAGCAGCTTTCACATCCACAGGGCATCCCACAGTCAGCAAAGTAGGTTTAAAGTGCAGTCACTTGGCTAATGTAAGGAGGTGCCCATCAATTTGCACACAAGGTCCCACGAATGAAATGAACGACCAGATAATCCTTTTTATGAAAGCTATGTTGGTTGAGGGATATATGCCGGTCAGGATCTGGTGGAACTCCCATACCCTTCTTCGAAATAGTGCCACGGGATCTTTTACATCCATCTGAGGGAGCAGACAGGGCCTCAGTTTAATGTCTGATCCGAAAGACGGCACCTCCGACAGTGCAGCGCTCCCTTGCTACTCCACTGGGAGTGTCAGCCTACAAGCAAGTGCTCGAGTCCTTGGACTGGGACTTGAAGCCACCACTTTGTGATGCAGAGGTGAAAGTGCTACCAAAATGAGCCAAGGCTAACACTATGTCAAAAAATAGTGGTTTAACCCAAGAATGTCCTGTGGTGTCAGACCTTTAGTGCTATGCCGAAGGAGTCGTTCCACTGACCTGAGAGAAGAATCCCAATTCCCATTGCTTTACTCGAGATCAAGTTGCCGAAACGTGCCAATTAAGAACATAAGAAATAGCAGGAGTAGGCCATTCAGCCCCTTGAGCCTGCTCCGCCATTCAATAAGATCATGGCTGATCATCGACCTCATCACTAACCTCAACTCCACTTTCCCGCCCAATCTCCAAATCCCTTGATTTCCCCCAGACTCCAAAAATCTATCGATCTCAGCCTTGAATATATTCAGAGACTCAGCATCCACAGCCCTCTGGGGCAGAGTAAGTAAATGGGTTGGAGGATAGTCAGTGAAGGAGAGGAAGACCCGAGAGGGAGTAGTGCCTCTGAGGAGTCCCTGACGATGACTCTCCCTGCCCTGCAGTGAAAGACCTGACCTCCCCCTCAGCAGCTCCACTCCACAGCACAACTCAGGCAGTGTAATCCAGCATAGCGTCTCAGACAGGACTGAACAGAGCATTTGCCAACAGTGTGGAAGGCAGACGGCAATTATAAATATAAGCAAGGTGGCTAAGCAGGCATAGAGGATGCTTTCCTTTATTAGCCAAGGCATAGAATACAAGAGTAGGGAGGTTATGCTTGAACTGTATAGAACACTAGTTAGGCCACAGCTAGAGTACTGTGTGCAGTTCTGGTCACCACATTACAGGAAGGATGTGATTGCACTTGAGAGGGTACAGAGGAGATTTACGAGGATGTTGCCAGGACTGGAGAATTTTAGCTATGAGGAAAGATTGGATAGGCTGGGGTTGTTTTCCTTGGAGCACAGGAGGCCGAGGGGAGACCTGATTGAGATGTATAAAATTATGAGGGGCCTAGATAATGAATGGGCCTGGACAGAGTAGATTGGAAGGACCAATTTCCCTTAGCAGAGAGGCCAATAACCAGAGGGCATAGATTTAAAATAATCTGTAGAAGGATTAGAGAGGAGTTGAGGAGAACATTTTTTCACTCAGAGGGTGGTGGGGGTCTGGAACTCACTGCCTGAAAGGGTGGTAGAGGCAGAAATCCATTGCATTTAAAAAAGTACTTAGATGTGCACTTGAAGTACCGTAGCATACAGGGCTAAGGACCAAGAACTGGAAAGTGGGATTAGGCTGGATAGCTCTTTTTCGACCGGCGTGGACATGATGGGCTGAATGGCCTCCTTCTGTGCCGTAAATTTCTATGATTCTATGAGCATCATTGTCTTTTAAGACAGTTTTGATGTGTTTACCCTCCTCCGTGTCGATTGATTTAGCCTCTTGATTCGTTGCCTTTAACTTGCTCTTTCTCTCTCTCTCTCTCTTGCTCGTGTGCATCATGCCCCAATCTGCAGGCATCGCCCGATGAGGCAACAGCCAACCAGGTTGTTGGCTTGGGCAACCCACCGACTAACCACAGGAGTAGAGCCCGAGTCGCCTGGGCTGACACGCCCTCTTGGCTTGTGGGGAACTGCTTTAGCTCTGCTCACCGCACAGAGGATTTCCACAGCAGGCAGTGTCTGGAAGTTCCAATATATGGTTTATCAGAGTTATTTGCAGTGTGCTGGGTTCAATATTTACGCAGGTGCTCAGGAAGGCACAGGATAGGAAGGGATCACCACAATCCACCTGACCAGTTCCGCTCACTCCCCATAGCCCTGTATCAAAGCCAAATGAATCGCACTGCCCCGCCCCTTCCCCATAGCCTGCATCAATCCCAAACTAATCCACCAGTTCACAAAACACCGTGCCCCAATCTGTCTCTTCAATCACATCCTCTGCCAAATTCCGAGACACTCCCAGCAGCACTGCCGTGAAAACGAATCTCTTTGGCAAAGCACAGACTCGGCTTTCAGTGGGACAGGCAGTGTCTGCAGATTTTTACAGCTGGAAAGAACATTCAGTTCTTGGTTCATCACGGGAAAGAAGGCCAATCTCAGTGATCTCCACGAACTGGAAAGGTCTCCCCTCCCTCCGGTATAACCAACTCCATTTATGTGAATACGCGACAGCAGAAGGTTTCATTTATTTGGAAGTGGAGAATCCCAAATCATTTCTGTGCACTCCCATTGCATTTTCTCCTAGCAACCACTTATAAGAACATAAGAAATCGGAGCAGGAGTAGCTTATTTGGCCCCTCGAGCCTGCTCCGCCATTCAACAAAATCATGGCTGATCTGATCTTGGCCTCAAATCCACTTCCCTGCCCGTTTCCCATTACCATTACCATTGACTCCCTTATCGTTCAAAAATCTGTCCATCGCCACCTTAAATATATTCAATGACTCAGCCTTCACCGCTCTCTGGGGCAGAGAATTCCAAAGATTCATGACACTCAGAGAAGAAATTCCTAACTTCATTTCAGCTGAACATTAATGTCAATCCTGTTTTGCTATTTTTCTGCCTGGGAGGACACAATGTACCAGGTTACGTCGCAAATTAAATCCGTCCCCCCACCCCATCGACAAGGCATGTTGCAAGACTTCCCTGCAATCTCTACAATCGGCCAGACTCCAGTCTGACATCAGCAAAACAGTGCGAAACAAGAGTACGGTCGAGAAAATCTCAGCCAGCTCCTATTCCCCCAGCAGGGACTCCGTGGAAGAACTGGGGTTCTTTTCTCTTCTGAATGTCCTGGGTCTGTGCTGGGCGCTAGCTAGCTATCGAACCATGGAGGGCATCACAGGCGAGCTTGATCCCGTCCTCACCCAACTTCCCACGCACCACCTTCCGGCAGGAGGCCACGGATTGCGAGCAGGACTGGGATTCGGCCCCTCTGGATGCCGAGATCAGCCAACCCAGCACAGATCAGGGACATAAGCCGGTATCCTCCTGATCTTTATGGCCCCATTCCACACTGAATTTACCGACTGATCTATTGGAGATGCCATCGGGGCCGGTTGCCATTTGCCTAATTATTGCAAGAACTTGGGCAACAGAAAACAATTCCTGACCAGCTCAAGGTGGATGCTGTATGTGGCAAAGAGGCTACTCACACTGAACAGGAATGGTCTGTGTAACACGCAGCTGAACTGATCACACCAAGCCATCTGAGTCAGGGGGCTGGCGATTTCTTGCGGTCAAAAAACCCAGCGCTGTTAAGCAACCTCGTGTCTTACGGGCCCCATCACCCCTGTGCACGCTAACCTACACTGGCTCTCGGTTTTGCAATGCCTCACTGTTAAAATTCTCATCCTTGCTTTCAAATCCCTCCATGGCCTCGCTCCTCCCTATCTCTGCAATCTCCTCCAGCCCCACAACCCTCCGAGATCTATTCTGGCCTCTTGTGCATCCCTGATTTTAATCACATCACCATTGGCAGCCATGCCTTCAGCTACCTAGGTCCTAAATCCTAATTCCCTCCCTAAATCCCTCTGCCTCTCCACCTCTTTCCTCCTTTAAGACGCTTCTTAAAACCTACCTACCATACAACAGTGGCTACACTTCAAAATTACTTCATTGGCTGTAAAGCGCTTTGGGACATCTCCTGAGGTTGTGAAAGGCGGTGTATAAATGCTTTCTTTCTTTTAATATCTCAAATTGTGTTTGATAACACTCCTGTGAAGCGACTTGGGACGTTTTAAGGCGCTATATCCTCGCAAGGTGCAGGTACATCGCAGCGACAAAGCGTTTATCTGAAATGCACCACTGAATTGGCTGTTTTTAAAAAAAAATCTCTCGCTCACTCACCTCTGGGCTCTTCCGCTTGTTTGGCGAGTTTGCGGAGTGCTGCTGCAAAGCTGGCAGAGTGTGCTGACGGGACAGACAAAGTGCTGTTAGATGCCGGGCTGCCATTGGGCACTACGGAGCCATTGAGGGAGGAAGGGTTGAGGGGGCTTACGGTGGCTGTTGTCCGGGTCGCAGTCGAGATCATTCCTAGTGAGGGTGACTTTGGCTCATGGCTCATGCCTAGAGGTTCAGGAAAAAAAACAAAAAAAGGAGAGAATAAAGTTTAGATTTTTTTTAAATGTGAGGTGTCCCCCACAACAAAGCATGACTAGGCTAAGTGAAACGCAGGACAGAATGTGCTTACTGTGCAACAATGAGCTGTATTGATGGCACCACATTGCTTCATTTTTTTTTAAAAACCAAAACTGTAATTTAATGAGAAGTCGTTGGAAGCATCACATTACATGAGGTAAATGGCTAAGCTGTCAAATAAACTGGCAAAACACTTATAGACACACACCCCCACAGACAGTGGACGCACATGCATAAATACACACGTGCACAGACACACTTGCACACACCCGCCCACATTCATGCACGTGCATTAAAACACACACTCAGACACACGTATATGTGCACACGCACTCTCAGATACACGCAGGCGCACATATATAGACAACCACGAATGCATGTACAGACGCACACAATGTGTGTATACGCACACACACATGCACAAACGTACAGACACACGTGCATGTACAGACACACACACAAACCCATACAGACACACACGCACACAAACCCGTACATACACACACACAAAAACCCGGACACACACACATACACGTACAGACACACACACACACAACACATATACACGTACCCGTACAGACACACACACGTGCCCGTATAGACACACACAAACCCGTACAGACACACACAAACCCGTACAGACACACACACACACATACACGTGCCCATACAGACACACACACACAACACATATACACGTGCCCGTACAGACACACACACGTGCCCGTATAGACACACACAAACCCATACAGACACAGGCCCATTCCCAGATAAGCAGCTGCTCTGGACTCGCAATCTATCATTTCCGACCTGCACTTAAGATAGATAACACTGGCATTTTGTCAAACTGCAGCAGCCAACCTATTGAGCAGCTTTACAAGAGCATCAATTCTGACATCTGACCCTCGTCCCCTCACTGAAGAAACACACACATCAAACACGACACTAATTACACTTTCCCATGAACCCGTGACAGGGAAGTGTTGGCACGAGTTGAGAAATGGCCGTCTCTGGGAGAATAGGTTCAAGGGAGCCTGTGCCCTCTGCCCACCTCGCGGCCGATATATTACAGACAGTGACATTCAAAAGCTGAAATGCAGGCACAGAAGGCACTTAGACTGGCATAAATCTGGTGAAGTTTCAATAGAATCCGCTTGAGTTTTCCTTCAACCTGCACCAGCACAAACCAAGGTCCTTCAGTCACGGGCCAAGCTGACTCTCTGGTTTTGCTTTCTAAGAGTTCAATTCTGGTGCCATGTCATTGTCTGTGAAACACAACTCAGCGATTGTAAATGAAGGGGAATGCTGGCCCTGGATTGGAATGCTGTGCTGCCAGGCCAGCCTACCGTGTGCTGTGTGTAAGCTGGTTCACCGCACCACACCGTGTACAGACGGCAGCAAGTGGCTCCTAGTCATACACGGGTCACTCAAAGCCACGGCGCACCGTAATGGCATAACACGCCACGGCTATCACAGAGCAGCAGCAGATGAGAATGTCTCATCCTGTCAGCAGTGGCTCAGTGGGTAGCACACTCGCCACTGAGTCAGAAGGTTGTGGGTTCAAGTCCCACTCCAGGGACTGGAGCACACAAACCTAGGCTGACACTTCAGTGCAATACTGAGGGAGCACTGCACTGTCGGAGGTGCCGTCTTTTGGATGAGACTTTAAACCGAGGCCCCGTCTGCTCTCTCAGGTGGACATAAAAGATCCCATGGCACTATTTCGAAGAAGAGCAGGGGAGTTATCCCCGGTGTCCTGGCCAATATTTATCCCTCAAATCAACAGAACAACAACAGATTATCTGGTCATTATCACAGTGCTGTTTGTGGGAGCTTGCTGTGTGCAATTTTTGGCTTCCGCGTTTCCCACATTACAACAGTGACGACACTTCAAAAAGTACTTCATTGGCTGTAAAGCGCTTTGGGACGTCTGGTGGGCGTGAAAGGCGCTATATAAATGCAAGTCCTTCTTTCTTGAAGAACCAATAAATAGCTTTAAAAGCATAACATTGTTTTACATTATCAGTATTCACTTTCTCCGACCTTTTACAGGGCAGTGTAACTGTGTTTCCCCATCTTTACCTTCCCCTATCCTGCCCCCACACTCTGGTCTGACTAAACAGCAGGAGATATGGAGAGGATTTTGGACTTTATAAAGATAAAAAAAATGATGTATTGTCTTATCAACTCCTAAAGCACTTTACAATCAATTAATTGCTTTTTGAAGTACAGCCACTATTGTTCTGTAGACCAAAGTGGCAGCCAATTTGTGCACATGCAAAGGTCCCCACAAACAGCAAGGAAATAAATGAACAATTAACCCCCTTTGTGGTGGTGTGGGTCGAGGGGAAATGTTGGCCAAGACTCCGGGAGAATCTCCTCTTCTGAAAGTTGTACCATGAAATTTTCCATATTGCAGACAACCTTGATTCGTCTGACAAGGCAGCGCTCCCTCAGTGCAGCATTCAGCCTTCGGCCGCCTGAGGAAAAGTGTGTTCGAAGACCAGGCCCTCAAATCTACCACCAAGCTCATGGTCTACAGGGCTGTAGTAATACCCGCCCTCCTGTACGGCTCAGAGACATGGACCATGTACAGTAGACACCTCCAGTCGCTGGAGATATATCACCAACGATGTCTCCGCAAGTTCCTACAAATCCCCTGGGAGGACAGACGCACCAACATCAGCGTCCTCGTCCAGGCCAACATCCCCAGTATTGAAGCACTGACCACACTCGATCAGCTCTGCTGGGCAGGCCACATTGTTCGACTGCCAGACACGAGACTCCCAAAGCAAGCGCTCTACTCGGAACTCCTTCACGGCAAACGAGCCAAAGGTGGGCAGCGGAAACGTTACAAGGACACCCTCAAAGCCTCCCTGATAAAGTGCGACATCCCCACTGACACCTGGGAGTCGCTGGCCAAAGACCGCCCTAAGTGGAGGAAGTGCATCCGGGAGGGCACTGAGCACCTCGAGTCTCAACGCCGAGAGCGTGCAGAAATCAAGCGCAGGCAGCGGAAAGAGCATGCGGCAAACCTGTCCCACCCACCCCTTCCCTCAACGGCTATTTGTCCCACCTGTGACTCTCGTATTGGACTGTTCAGCCACCAAAGAACTCACTTCAGGAGTGGAAGTAAGTCTTCCTTGATTCCAAGGGACTGCCTATGATGATAATGACTGAAGTGTCAGCCTGGACTTTGTGCTGGAATCTGTCGTGGGCTTTAAACCCACAATTTACTAACTCGGTGCTACCAGTTGAGCCAAGCTGACAATTAAAAGGTAGTCCCAGTTGCTAGAGCCGTTTACAAAGGAAATGCTTTGAATCATTTTGGTAACCTATTAAAACACAGTCCTGAACGTCGGAGGAATGTTCACTACAGTGAGCAGAATTATTCATCTGAAATGGATATATTCACACAATCACTGAATCATAGAATCTTACAGTAGAGTGGGAGGCCATTCGGCCCATCATGCCTGTACAGGCTCTTTGACAGAGCAGTCGTGCTTAGTCTCCCCCCCCCCCCCCACCCCCACCCCTCCATCCGCCCGCTTATCGTCAGTAACCCAGTAAATTCCTCATCTTCAAGTGCCTGGTTAACTCCCTTTGAAAATAATTTATGGAATCCGCTTCCACCACATTTTCAGGTAGACAACTCTCAGTGAAAACATTTCTCCTCATCTCCCTCTAGATCTTTTGCCAACTCTCTCGGGTGGCCGTAAAAGATCCCGTGGGTGCTATTTAAAAAAAAATCCCTCAATCAACATAACAAAACAAAACAGATTATCTGGTCATTATCACATTGCTATGTTTGGGAGCTTGTTGTGCACAAATTGGCTGCCGCATTTCCCACATTACAGCAGTGACTACACTTCAAAAGGACTTCATTGGCTGTAAAGCACTTTGAGACATCCGTGGGTCATGAAAGGTGCTATATAAATGCAAGTCTTTCTTTTTCTTTTCTCATCATCTTGAAAACCTCTATTAGGGCCACCTCTTAACTTTCCAACATCCTGGCAATCAAGACAGAATGAAGGAAGGCGAAAAGCTGTGAGAGGAGGGAAAACCACGTCCAGAGAGCCAGCGAGGAGCAGGTGGAAGGGAGGGAGGGTGGGAAAAGTGACTGACAGCAGCAGTACTCATTGGGGGGGGGGGGGGGGGGGGAAGGAGAGACAAAGAAAAGTAACAGCACAGGGGTGGGGGGGGGGCGGAGGGGGAGAATGAGGGACTGCGACATTTAGAGGGGGTGGAGAGGGGAGCAGCACGTATAGCGGGGCAAAGAGAAGCAACATAGTTTAGAGAGGAGGGGAGCAGCGAACATGAGGGGCGAGAAGCAGAGGCAAGAAAGCCAAAGGAAAACAACATCCCATTTATAGATTGTTTTGCAATGGCATCGCATGGGAGACTAAGCTCCAGGAATCATAGCAACGCACGATCCCATTGTGTGGCAGTCCAACAACAGCGACTTGTATTTATATAGCGCCTTTAACATAGTAAAACGTCCCAAGGCGCTTCACAGGAAGACAAAAACAAATAAATTTGACACCGAGTCACATAAGAAGAAATTAGCGCAGATGACCAAAAGCTTGGTCAAAGAGGTAGGTTTTAAGGAGCGTCTTAAAAGGAGGAAAGAGAGGCGGGGAGGTTTAGGCAGGGAGTTCCAGAGCTTGGGGCCTAGGTAACAGAAGGCACGGCCACCGATGGTTGAGTGATTATAATCAGGGATGCTCAAGAGGGCAGAATTTGAGGAGTGCAGACATCTCGGAGGGGGCGGGAGGTGGTTGTGAGGCTGACGGAGATTACAGAGATAGGGAGGGTCCAGTGGAACGATGCATCAGTGGTTTTAATGTCAGTGGTGCAGTGTTAGTTGGCAGAGATGGGTATAATGCCAGTGGTGCAGTGTTAGTTGGTAGAGATGGGTTTGATGCCAGTGGTGCATGGTTAGTTGAGTTAGCATAGATGAGATTGTCCACGCAATTTCTCACTCGGCAAGCTCACAAACTCTGCCATGTCATCAGTGACATCCCGAAGAGGAGATGAACAAGCCCTACATAAATAACCCCACCAAGTCATTGGACACAAGCTCCACGTGCTGTGATACTGAGCCATGCCGATCAGGAAAAGCAGAGTTTTAGGGCCTGGTCTGTCCTCTGACTGCGACTGGTGGTGACGGGGGAGGGGAGGGCGAACCCTCAAATCAGCCACAGCAATTTCGGGAGAGAAAAACAAAAATCAGCCCACTTTCCTGCGCCTCACGTCTTTGCTCCCTCCTAGCAGGGAATAGTCGTGGTCATCAGTGAGGGGCAGGAGTGGACTTCAAAAAAAAATAATTGCCAGTTCTGGAGATTTTTTTTTTTAGCTATAAGGAAAGCCTGGATAGGCTGGAGTTGTTTCCTTTGGAGCAGAGGAGGCCGAGGAGTGACCTAATTGAGGTGTTTAAAATTATCAGGGGCCTGGATAGAGTGGACAGGAAGGACCTATTTCCCTTGTCAGAGGGGTCAATAGTCAGGCAACATAGATTTAATGTAATTGGTAGAAAGATTAGAGGGGAAATTTCTTCACCCAGAGGGTGGTGGGGGTCTGGAGCTCACTGCCTGAAAGGGTGGTCGAGGCAGAAACCCTCACCACATTTAAAAAGTACTTGGATCTGCACTTGAAGAGCCGTAACCTATAAAGCTACGGATCAAGAGCTGGAAAGTGGGATTGGGCCGAATAGCTCTTGCTCGTCCAGCACGGACACTCAATGGGTTGAATGGCCTCCTTCTGGCCGTAAATGTCTATGTTTCTATGAATCACTTGGATGAACTGCACCTCAGCATGAATCATCACCAGGAGGGGTAAGAGGGTGGAAAAAGTGGGAGGGAGACTGGGGGGCCGGGGGGATGGGGGCAACATCAGCAGAAAGCTGCATACCCCGTGTGCTTGATTTAATGATCCATTGCTGAACAAAGCAAAAATATGTTATTTGATCTGGCCAATGGGAATGCGGCAGTTGCAAACATCGCCCCCTTAAGGCTTGGAGTGGAAATGCTACACATGATCAGGTGCAAACATTCTGACAGTGACACGGGCCTGCACAGTGTGACAGGAAAGGGTCTGCCATCCAATCTTAAGACTTGCTCACAGTGGCACGGAATACAAAACTATTCCTCGCACAACCAGCATGTAAGTTGCCCTCCTGAAAACCAGAAAAATAGCTGAGGTATTAATGATGAGGCTTGCATTCCGACAGACAAGAAGAATGGCACCATTTTACCAATAAGGGGCAGGAAAAAAAGCATTGCTCACACCTTTAATGGGCTGCACAACATCCTCCGAAACAACTGAACAGCTCCTTGTCTGTGATACCAATTCACAGCATCAGCTGTGGGAATACATTACTGCGCACAGTATATATGATTGATGAGATCGGATTGTCTACATGCTTTACTGGGAGAGGAAGATGCCCGGTGTTCAGTATCTGGGAGGTAGGGAGACTGAAACAGCCCCTCGAGGTCCATTGGGACCAGGTCATTTGGTGCGAGCAGGTCGACGTACAAAGCCTGCCAGCCACTTGCCCTTTTACACGTGATTCTCTGCCCTCCGTGCTTTTCAGTCGCCTCCCCCTCCCCCCACCCCCCCCCCGCCCCATCAATGCCACAAGAGCCATTACTAATCACAGATCTACAGCTTCCTGCCATTGCCCAATTACAAAAAGCCAGTCCCCAGCAGTCTTCCGACTTCAAACCACACTCTGCGATCGCCACGCACTGTAATTACAGACTAATAGTTCGGATGATTTTTTTTTGCTGGATCCACACAGTACCCCTCCTGGATAATTATACCCTCGAGCAGCAGGCTGGCAGCTCTCCGATTTAATCGCAGGCGCACATTTGTGTCCTGCACTTCATAATAATCTCTCTTGACAATTTTCATTACAATTGGAAGAATGTTGAACAAATAAACAGTATTATTTAGCTGCCTCCTTCATCTCAGACAACTTTCCATTCCCTTGGGGCCAATGTTCAGCATATCAACAGTCAGAGGCCACTATGTATGCGGCACACATGACAGCATATGACATTCAGCTGATCTCTCTACATAGCAGTTGAATTTGAAGGTCGCTTATAATAAAACTACTGGGTTTACAGCAAGATTTTTTTTCTCATAATGTCCTGATATAAAGTACCTTATTTTCCTCCTTTTGTTATTCGCCAGCCAATTCACGACCTTTACTTCATTTTTTTTTCTCTTCTCATCTTTTCCACACAGCTGCCTGACCAAAAGAACCACATTTTGAATTCTCTCCAACCTCTCTTCTTCGCCTCCACCCACTTGCAAAAAAGAAAATCTTCAACCTGGCTTTCGCTGGGTGACATCGGACATATGGCACAGAAACAGGCCATTCGGCCCAACCAGTCCAGACCGGCATTTATGCTCCACTCGAGCCTCCGCCTGTCTTTCCTCATCTAAATCTATCAGCATAACCCTTTATTCCCTTCTCCCTCGTATGCTTGTCTAGCCTCCCCTTAAATGCATCGATACTATTCGCTTCAACCACTCCCTGTGGTAGCGAGTTCCACATTCTCACCACTCTCTGGGTAAAAATGTTCCTTCTGAATTCCCGATTGGATTTCTTGGTGACTATCTTATATTGATGGCGTCTATTTATGCTCTTCCCCACAAGTGGAAACACGCTCTCTGTAGCCACTCGATCAAAACCTTTCATAATTTTAAAGATGTGTTTGATCAGAGCCTTGATGCGCTGCTCATTGGAATGAAGAAAGTGTTTTACTGGGTTGCTGACTGAATCCTTTTTTGGACAACACCGAGGGGAATGGTTGGACACGTGTGTGCCAGAAGCAACTCTCCCTAAACACTTCTCCCTTACTTCAGGGCGCACTTTGATAGTGGGGCCGGGAGGGACTTAAAATCTCAGTGCATTCAAATGTTCGTTCCCTCTGACCCACCCTGAAGAGATTACTGCCGCAGTTGGGTGGCTGAGAGGGAGCAAGGGAGAGCAGGGTTGCAACCAGCTGGCTCAAGGGATGCCGACCCTCCACAATTGTCCTGGAGTCCGCAGCAATTGAAGATTAATCTCCAGGGCACATCCCCGAGCAACCCATGGAAAAATCACAGGGGCCTTCAACAAAAAGGGCCATTCTTTTCAGACTTTTGTTGATTCTCTGCAAGAACACTTCAGCTAGTCCCGCTCCCCCGTCCTTCCCCCGTAGCCCTGCAATTATTTTCCTTCAGGTACTTTATCCAGTTCCCTTTTGAAAGCCACGATTGAATCTGCCTCCACCACCCTTACAGGTAGTGCATTCCAGATTCTCACCACTCGCTGCGTAACAAAGTTCCCCCTCGTGTCGCCTTCGGTTCTTCAGCCAATCACCTTCGTGTTGGGTGACCAATGGGGGGGAGAGGGGGAGAAGAGTGTTGGTGGTTGGAGGGAAGAGGTAATGTGATGAAACCTGCAGCATAAAGCCAGCCAGAGTTGGAACCCTATAACTGATAATAATTGGTCAGTGATTCTTAACAGGACATTCTGCATCTCCCAGTCTCCCACTCCACAGTGTATCACCTCCAGCCGCCCCACCCCCCCACGTACTCCTCCCATTGAGTGAAGCATGCTTGCTGCAATGCACGTTCGTTTTCTAAACTAAGGAGGAATTTGCAACCTCACAAAAAGATACAGGCAACAACTGTTTGTCAACCTAACAAACCTTTCCTGCTCATGCTGCTGTTGTAATGAAGCATAGACCCTTGTGATCTGGGACTGGTTTTCTTTTTGACGTTATTTTTATACATGATATACGTCTAGATGTTCTCCCACCAAGTTGTGTTTCTATAATCTGCACTGTGCAGGAAAACATCTCAAAATTGGGGATAGGGAGTGCAATTTTGAAGTTTGCCGATGATACCAAACCTGGGCAGCCACGATGAGGAGTTAGGTATCATCCAGGCGTGCCATCACCAGGGTTCATAAGGTGCCACCCAGACCAGACACCCGCCCTGGAGGTTGCTCCAGGTCAGACATACCAAGGGAAGCTTGAGGTACTGGCCAGGTCACACAATGTACCCTCGGATATTTTTTTTCCCGTGCCCTGACCCTTTAAATGCATTCGTGGTATCGTCACCAGCGGCAAGAGCTGGTGAGTGGCTCACGCGAGAGCTCCGGATCGGCACCTTAGGGGGAACGTTGTTTGGAGGTGCAAAGTGTTGCTCAGACCGGACATCTGGTCAAAGACATAAAGACATGAGATGTCCTGAGGTCAGACATCCCCAGTGAGGCACGACCAAGCTAGACATCATCACCTGGCAGAGACTGCCTATGGTGGGGACTGAATCAGTAACTTTCCTGTTCTGTGACATTGGCCCTTAAATCCCGGCCTTCCCGGGTCCGTACGGAGTATGTACAGACCCGGTTTCCGGCACGCAATGCACACGCGCCGAAAACCGGCTTTTCCGATCTGTCAACTTTCTGGCTTGACAAATCCTCCGTATCTCGGGGAGAAGCACATTCCCACAGCACAGCCTGCGGTATTAGCCCATCTCTTGCCCTGCGAATGTCCTTAAAACTCTTGCGCCTGACCAGCGTAAGAGTTTTAAAACATATCAAAAACATAAAAAGAAAATTTAAAAATACATATTTATGTTTAAAAACCCTGCCCACTCAGGTCATTTTATTTTAAATCATAATTAAAACTTTTTTTTTTAAAATCGGTAAATATTTTTTTTTCATAAAAACATTTCCATCAACTTTGATCTGTATAAGTATTTGTGTGAGGTGTTTTGTTCAATTTTTTTAATGAGTATTTGGGGTGTTTCTCATTCATGGCAATAGGAGTTTCAGACTTACAAAACTCCTGTTACTGTGGATGATACAGTACTTTACTGTGATTGGGTGTCCAGGACCATGTGACTCCTACGGACGTCCCAACGTGAACGCGCTCCATTGTACAAAAAGAGGAGGCCTGGAGTCCGGGATCTCGGTGAGCGTTCGACCAAAAAGTAAGTGCACAGCTTTTCTAATATTGTTAGTCAAATGCCCGCGCGAAGAAACCACCGGGATTTTAGGGCCATTACATAGAAAATAGGTGCAGGAGTAGGCCATTCGGCCCTTCGAGCCTGCACCACCATTCAATATGATCATGGCTGATCATGCAACTTCAGTACCCCATTCCTGCTTTCTCTCCATACCCCTTGATCCCTTTAGCCGTAAGGGCCACATCTAACTCCCTTTTGAATATATCTAACGGACTGGCCTCAACAACTTTTAGTGGATAGTCTGCAGCACATGGAATGGCCGAATGAGAATCTTTACAGGAGACATAACACTCACAAGCAATATGGACAATGCCGTTTGAAGAGTAACAAGTGACTGACTACTTACAGTCGAAGCCCAGTCAGATAGCAATCAATCACCATTACAGGTATCCTGCATTGTACAGGAATCGACAGTACACTGAGGACTTAATGCACAGTGTCAGCTGGGGATCAGTGGGTAGCATTCTCGCCTCTGAATCAGAAGGTTGTGAGTTCAAGTCCCACTCAGGGACTGGAGCACATAAATCTAGGCTGACACTCCAGTGCAGTGCTGAGGGAGTGCTGCACTGCCGGAGGTGCTGACTTTCAGAGTTGTGAAACCGAGGCCCTGTCTGCTCTCAGGTGGATGTAAACGATCCCACGGCACTATTTCGAACAAGAGCAGGGGAGTTATCCCCGGTGTCCTGGCCAATATTTATCCCTCAATCAACATAACAAAAAAAAGAGATTATCTGGTCATTATCACATTGCTGTTTGAGAGTTTGGTGTGTGCAAATTGGCTGCCGCGTTTCCTACATTACAACAGTGACTGCACTTCAAAAACAAGTACTTAATTTTGCTTTGGGACTTCCGGTGGTCGTGAAAGGCGCTATATAAATGCAAGTTATTTCTTTCTGTTTTCTTTTGCAGGGAGTGACTGGACCCTAGCATGCAATAACTGGCTTATGTGGGAAGACTGGAGAAGATTTAGCATTAAGTATTATAGACACATGACAAACCATAAAGAAAATGGCACTCTGGAACACTACTTCAAACTAAACAGAGCAGGCCAGGAGGCCAGGGTTGAAACCACTAATGAAAGGCAAATTCAGAGTGACCAATACTTGAATGGACTCCTGGGTGAAGCATTGGAGGGGAAAAACCCAGCGTTGCTTAATGAACAGACGGATCCTATAATTTGGGGCTGTAGGTCTTTCCGGAAGGATGCGTTTAGATGGGCTGAATGGCGGGCCTCATCTGTATCGATCCTGTGAGTGAATGGTCGCTTTTAATGTGATTCGACTCAAAGTCACTCCCCATCTCCAGAGAAAATACCACAAACAAACCCTTGCTACGAATCAGTTATAGCGTGATTAACAATTCTGCCGTTAAAAGATGTGCCTTTACTTCAGGGCTGGGGTGGAAGACAAGTTTATCTCATTGTCTTCTCCTATAATGCATTCCTTTCAAAATCCCTCAACCATTCTAACATAGTATGAAAGGTCTGAAGCATTAATGGAGGTTTCCTGTTTCCCCTCTCTCCTCTCTTCCCCCCCTCTCCGCCCCCCCCCCCACCTTCTCTCCCTCTCCCCCTCTCACCAGCTTTGGGAGTATTGAATGATTTCACGTACCCCAATATACCAGGAGTATGCAACCCTTCACATAACAGGGTCAATAAGACAGTAAAGGTTTTTTTTTAAACAATAGCATGATTGGCCTTCCTTGGCAACATGTCACTGCAGAAGGTACTTGTGTGTTCAAACAGGCCAAGCATTATTAACAGTGAATGCACTGTTTGCCCCCAGGCGTGTTCAGTGCTCTATTACACCAACGCCTTGTCTCCTCGGCTGCATCGGAACCTGTTACATTAACTTTGCCCAGTCAATCATCATCCAGTTGGAAGAGGAAATAAAAACACAAGGAAGAGCAGAGAGAAAAAAAAATCCATGTTCCCGGGATGTCACGGAAGGAGTTTTTGTTGTTTTGACAACATGGCAATTGTTCTCAACCCCAAACCAACCCCCCCCCACCCCACCAATAAAACAAAATAGCATCGTCATCTGTCATCATCATCATCCTAGGCAGTCCCTCGGAATCGAGGAAGATTTGCTTCCACTCTTAACATGAGTCCTTAGGTGGCCGAACAGTCCAATACCAGAACCACAGTTCCTGTCACAGGTGGGACAGATAGTCGTTGAGGGAAGGGGTGGGTGGGACTGGTTTGCCGCACGCTCTTTCCGCTGCCTGCGCTTAATTTCTGCATGCTCTCGGCGATGAGACTCGAGGGGCTCAGCGCCCTCTCGGAAGCACTTCCTCCAATTAGGGCGGTCTTTGGCCAGGGACGCCCAGGTGTCGGTGGGAATGTTGCACTTTTTCAGGGAGGCGTTGAGGGTGTCCTTGTAACGTTTCCTCTGTCCACCTTTGGCTCGTTTGCCGTGAAGGAGTTCCGAGTAGAGCCCTTGCTTTGGGAGTCTCGTGCCTGGCATGCGAACAATGTGCAACATAGCATCATCATCTGTACAGCACAAGTGACAGGAAGGTCAGTTTGTGCTCGATGCGTCATGTCTTCACTTAGCCGCTGTTGGAACCTTTCTGTCTTTGTCATGACCGTCAGGTTTAAGGGATGTTGTTTTCATATTGGAGTTACAGCATTGTGCGTGGTCTCTTTTCAATTTCTTCCCCCCCCCCCCCCACGACCTTTCACCTCTCCTCACCTCCCCGCCAAACGCACCGACACCCTCTGTACCCCACCTGGCTTGTCATTCTGTCATCTGTGAACCAAAACAGTGAGCGTTGGCAGGCTATTCCGCCATGAAGAGCAGCACAGTCGGGCCAGAGAGCAGCCGATGTCTGCAGACATGCCTTTTTCGGCAGGCCCCTGTATCTGTGCTGGCAGCGTTCACCTGGAACCGATCGATGCAGCAGACTCTACGCAACCCTCCAGATTCTGTGCCGCCAAACATATACCGACGGTACGGCCCAGAAACAGGCCATTCGGCCCAACTGGCCCATGGCTGGTGTTTGTGCTCTACCGGAGCCTCTTCCCCACCCCTCTTCACCTCACCCCATCAGCACCATTCTATTCCTTTCCCTCTCATGCGTTTGTCCAGCTTCCCCTTAAATGACCAGAAAGACAGGGACGCTTGTGAGCGTGTCTCCCCTGGACATCTGGGACCCTTCAGCTCAGCTCCGAAGATCTTGCTCCAGCAACAATAAGTACATGTACGAAAAGCACAAAATAGCTCTGGCCTCAGTCGATTATGGGGGTGAGGATCCTACAACTGGGCTATGCAGGAGAGCAACCAGCAGTGGGGGCTGACGGGTACAGTATGCAACGGCTCCTGTCAGAAAGTGCAGACCTCAAGCTTTGGTTCAACCGTGATGCCCTCCATGGTTCAATAGCCTGCTGACACTCACAGCGGGACTCTTCACCTCCCTCGGCCTTCCCTCCCTCTTACTGCCTTCAGGCTGTCAAAATCCAAGCTTGCCATCACCTCGTCTTTTTTGATTTATCTGGGGGAGGGAGGGCGCATTTCCTCGGAATTTCTCCCACGCCGTAACCGGAACTTCTGCAGAAACCCTGCTTACCGACAGAAATGGGGGTTTCCACCAAACTTCCATCCGAGTTGCGGCAGTAGAGCGGGAGATGCTCTGAGGGGATTAGAACATAAGAATTAGGAGCAGGAGTAGGCCATTCGGCCCCTTGAACCTGCTCCGCCATTCAATAAGATCATGGCTGATCATTAATCTTAACTCCACTTTCCCGCCCGATCTCCATATCCTTTTATTCCCCTAGATTCCAAAAATCTATATCTCAGCCTTGAATACATTCAGAGACTCAGCATCCACAGCCCTCTGGGCAGAGAATTCCAAACACTCACAACCCTCTACTGAAGAAATTCCTCCTCATCTCGGTCTTAAATGGCCGACCCCTTATCCCGAGACTGTGCCCCTGGTTCTGGACTCTCCAGGCAGGGGAAACAACCTCTCAGCATCTATCCCGTCAATCCCCCTCAGACTCCCCTGCTCTTCAACCTTGGCACTTCGCTTACATTCCACAGTAAAACCAGTCGCACTAAAGTAGTCCGCTTGGCTCGGACAGTAGCACGGAAGTGTATTCCAGCTCCGGTCCTGGGTTTGAGCGCAAAATCTTGGCCAACACTTCAGTGCTACATTATGAGCGGTGTTGTGCTTAGGATGAGAAGTTAAACCAGGTAGACATTAAAAGACCCACGACACTACTTGGAGTAGATCAGCAAGTTCGCCCACTGTCCAATGGCTAACCGTGATCACTCAACCAACACCACCCAAAACTGATCAATGGGTCATTCAACTCACGGCAAAACAAAATGGCTGCCAGGTGTGCCGCCACAACAACTGTGATTGCAATTCAATGTACATGAAGCTGTGTTTCTGAGACTTTTTAATGAATTAGCCTCCCCTCAGATATAGAAGTCAGCGCACCAATTCCTGGTCGCTTGTCATCTGCCAGTTATTGCTTTTAATGAGCAGAAACTTGGGAGGGGCCTTGGTCTCTGGGCATGGTCTGCCTTCCGATCGACCACGGCTCCGTGCTGGGAGTCCCAGCTCGTAACACTGTCCCTGTGTAAATGCAAATAAAATACACAAGAAATAAGAGCAGAGTGGATCTGAACCATGACCAGACTGCATTCAAGCCGGCTTTTCCAATACTGAAGGTTCACAAGTGGGAGAGAAATGAGCCACGGTTTGGGTAATTTGTGGACTTCCATGGGGCCAGGGGTCGGTTCCAAGTTCTAGATCGCCATGCATCGAATCCTAAATCAGGACCTTTATACGCTAGAAAAACGTAACCTTCGGGGTGACTTGATTTAGGTATTTAAAACGAAGGCGGGTCCAGGCAATGTCCATGTGGACAGATTATTTAAATGAGGTAAGTTAGGGAGAATGAGGTGACAAAAGGATATAAACTTGAAAAGGAAACATTTGCAGGGCTGTGGGGAAAGAGCGGGGGAGTGGGATTGGACAGCTCTTTGAAAGAGCTGGCACGGGCAGGATGGGCCGAATGGCCACCTTCCATGCTGTGTGGCTCAAAGAGTTCTATTCCCCAGCACTGACAGCCGTCGCCTTGATGAGCACTAACACTGAACTCTATAGCCCCCCCCCCCCTCAAAAAACATTACAATACCTTTTTCTAGCATGGCTGGCGTATTTTTGTCTCACCATTTAAAACCAGCACCTTTTACAGGCTCGGAACGTGCGCTGGTGAATATGTAACAGAGAAATAAAATCTGCCCCCCCCGCCCCCGCCCCACAACAAGGCATTACTGCATCTGAAGACCAGTTATTGGATTACGGGAAAGAAATGATCGCCCACTGGAGCTAATCCCCTCCGCCAGGCTGGCTGCTGTGCTTGCCTATTGCAATTGACAGACCTCTTTGTAAGAGTGAATTATGAAACTTACACTACACTACAAAGGCCTCTCTGGCAAGGTGCTGGATAATGTTTCATAACCCGAACCAGTCTTAATTGTCAGCTCTTAGCCAGCAGCCCCTTGCAAGTCACAGCGCCCTGCCTTAATGTGATCAGCCACTTTCTTGATCCAGTGTGACCTCCACCTTTAGACTGACGTTTCTCTGATAACACTCAGTCGCTAATTGAGAGCGCAGCCTTCAGAGAGGCCCCTGCATTAAGAGGCAGCCGGCTGGTTGGAGCCGCATTTCCAATCAGATTGAAATGAGCTTACAGAACCAATCTGCCAGGTGCCCCGGGCTCGTGTCAGATACCTTGCGCGCTCCTGTTTAAGCACTTTGCTTTAATCACAGTAATCAATGCTAACCCAGAGAGAGGCGGCGTGCAATCAAAGCCCTGCCACTGCGCGATGCAGGCAGATTGATCTCATTGTGAAGCTGCTACTCTAACACGCGCTGTGCTTTTAACACTGGGACGCAACTGGCTTCGGAGACTAAAGGTGTCGTGAAAGGCGCTATATAAATCCAAGTCTTTCACTCAGTACATATGTCATGGTCACAACGAGACTTAAAAAATACTATATAGCACCTTTCACGACCACCGGATGTCCCAAAGCGCTTTACAGCCAGTGAAGTAATGTTGAAGTGTAGTCATTCTTGTAGCGTAGGAAACGCGGCAGCCAATTTGCGCACAGCAAGCTCCCACAAACAGCAATGTGAGCATGACCAGATAATCTGTTTTAGTGATGTTGATTGAGGGATAAATATTGGCCCAGGACACCAGGGATAACTCCACTGCTCTTCTTCGAAATAGTGCCATGGGATCTTTCACATCCATCTGGGAGAGCAGACAGGGCCTCATCCGAAAGACGGCACCTTCGACAGTGCAGCGCTCTCTGAGTGTCAGCATAGATTCGTGTGCTCAAGTCTCTGGAGTGGGACTTTGAACACATTGCCTTCTGGCTCAGAGGCGAGGGTGCTATCAACTGAGCCACGGCTGATACTTCTGACCACATCTGCAGCCCACAGTGATCAGCCAATAGCTCGCAGCAAGGTTAGAACCGCTTAACAACACAGCTCAAGTGGCTCTGTGCATGGAACCCACGAGTCCAGAAGGCCCCAGGCCTGAACTTTGGTTTGTCCGCTGACCAGGCCATCAGTTGGTTCGCTACAATTGACCCAGCATCTTGGACTGAGCGAAAGGGAGGAAAATAAATATCTGGCAGGTTCCCTGCCCGTGAGCACTATCCCCGGTGTCCTGCTCCAACGTGCACATGGGGAAAGGACATCAAAGTGGACCACCTGCTGTCTAAGGTCACACTGAGGGAGTCAGGGGTTATGGGGAGCGGGCGGGGAAGTGAAGTTGAGGCCAAGATCAGATCGACCATGATCTTACTGAACAGCAGAGCAGGCTTAAGGGGCCTGCTCCTATTGCTTATGTTCACACACCGGAGGGTGAGGTACCAGACCAGAATCTCCTGCTTGTGAAATAGGGGAGCCAAGGGCACCGGCTGAGGGAGCCGGCGGAAAGAAAGCCTCCCTCCCTCACACACACGGGCACGAAACACAATCTGAGCTCACAAAAGGCATCCCTGTAAATTCATCAAAGGAAAAGGCCCTAATGGGACAGGGAGACACTGCTGTTCCCTCAGAGGCCCCTAAGTCAGTTCACTTATTAACAGACACAAGAGAAACAAATCAAACAGCCCTAATCGGTGTATTGTTGGGAAACAATGATACGATCCTACATCAAGTTACTTCGTGACGTGCTAATTCAAATAGTTAACAGTAATAAGTAAATGGATTGAAAATGCTGCCGTGTATGTTCTGAGGTCTGCAGATTTATTGCGGCCTTTATGCGTTAAGTCCTTTAGCAGACTTTCAAGGAAGCAAAATCCATTTTCCTGAAGGTGAAAGATATCAGTATTTGGAGAAACAAAGCACTTACACACTTTCTACCCAATGACAACACCAAGCATTCCCTGGCCAGGTTTATTAGTTGTTAGAGACACAACTGCTCGCTGCCCTAATAATGTGTTTTTTAACCTTCTGCAGAAGGGGTGACAGTCCTATTTCCTACACCATTTATCCATATGCTCCCTGAAATTGGCCAGTCACTGTGAAATTATGGGCTGCCTTTTCCTGTGCTGCAGACTCACACATTCACTGGGGAACTGGACTGAGACGGTCCAAACAGTTTGACTCAGGACCCTGATCAGAACGGAGGCACGGAATCATCTATTTCATTGTGGTACTAAAAACGCTCAGGACATTTCCACCTGCTTTCATTTTAAGGTGTAAAAAAAAAAGAGGCGATATTCAAGACTTGGCCAATCAGAGTCAGCAAAGGTACTTTTTCCAACATTTTATATAGTGCCTTTCACCATCACCGGACGTCTCAAAGCACTTTACAGCCAATGAAGTACTTTTGGAGTAAAAACAGAAAATGCTGGAAATCTCAGCGGGTCAGGCAGCATCTACGGAGAGAAACAGAGTTAACGTTTCAGGTCGATGACCCTTCTCAGGGTTTTGACGAAGGGCCATCGACCCGAAATGTTAACTCTGTTTTTCTCTCCACAGATGTTGCCTGAACCACTGAGATTTCCAGCATTTACTGTTTTTATTTCAGATTCCAGCATCTGCGGTATTTTGCTCAAGTACTTTTGGAGTGTGGTCATTGTTGTAATTTGGAAAATGCGGCAGGCAACTTGCGCACAGCAAGCTCCCACAAACAGCAATGTGATAATGACCAGATAATCTGTTTTTGTTATGTCGATTGATGGATAAACATTGGCCAGGACACCAGGGATAGCTCCCCTCCTCTTCTTCGAAATAGTGCCATGGGATCTTTTACGCCACCAGAGGGGGCAGACGGGGCCTCGGTTTAACGTCTCATCCGAAAGACAGCACCTCCAACAGTGCAGCACTCCCTCAGCACTGCACTGGAGTGTCAGCCTAAATATATGTGCTCAAGTCTCTGGAGTGGGACTTGAACTCACAACCTTCTGACTCAGAGCGGAATGTGCTAACCCCGAGCCACAGCAGACACCAATGCAACCTGTTAGACCTCTAGCTTTTATCAGTTCTGACGAAAGGTCATCGACCCGAAACGTTAACTCGGTTTCTCTCTCCACAGATGCTGTCTGACTCGCTGAGTATTCCCAGTATTTTCTGTTTTTCATCATCATCAGAGGCAGTCCCTCAAAATCGAGGAAGGCGTGCTTCCACTCAAAGTGAGTTCTCAGGTGACTGAACAGTCCAATACAGGAATTACAGTCTCTGTCACAGGTGGGACAGACAGTGGTTGAAGGGGTGGGTGGGGAGTCTGGTTTGCCGCACGCTCCTTCCGCTGTCTGTGCTTGATTTCTGCATGCTCTTGGCGACGAGACTCGAGGTGCTCAGTGCTCTCCCGGATGCTCTTCCTCCACTTCGGGCAGTCTTGGGCCAGGGATTCCCAGGTGCCGGTGGGGATGCTGCACTCTCTCAACGAGGCTTTGAGGGTGTCCTTGAAATGTTTCCTCTGCTCACCTGGAGCTTGCTTGCCGTGTTGGAGGTCTGAGTAGAGCGCTTGCTTTGGGAGTCTCATGTCGGGCATGCGGACAATGTGGCTCGCCCAGTGGAGCTGGTCGAGTGTGGTCAGTGCTTCAATGCTGGCCTGATCGAGAACACTGACGTTGGTGCGTCTATCCTCCCAGAGGATTTGCAGGATCTTGCAGAGGCAGCGTTGGTGACATTTCTCCAGCGCTTTGAGGCATCTACTGTATATAGTCCACGTCTCTGAGCCGTATAGGAGGGCAGGTATCACTGCAGGCCGGTAGATCAAAAGCTTGGGGCCAGATTTGATGTCCTGGTCTTCAAACACTCTCTTCGTCAGGCGACTGAAGGTTGCGCTGGCGCACCGGAAGCGGCGTTGGATCTCGTCATCGATGTCTGCCCTTGCTGATAGTAGGCTCCCGAGGCCTGGAAAATGGTCCACGTTGTCCAAGGCCGCACCGTGGATTTTGATGACAGGGGCGGGGGGCAGTGCTGTGTGGTGGGGTGAGGCTGGTGGAGGACCTTTGTCTTACAGATGTTTAGTGTAAGGCCTATGCTTTCGTTAGCCTCGGTGAAGATGTTGACGATGATTTGGAGTTTGGCCTCTGAATGTGCACAGCAGCATCATCCGCGTACTGTAGTTCGATGACAGAGGATGGGATGACCGTGGATCTAGCCTGGAGGCAATGAAGGTTGAACAGGTTCCCACTGGCTCGATAGTTTAGTTCCACCCCAGCGGGGAGCTTGTTGAGCGTGAGATGGAGCATTGCAGCGAGGAAGATCGAGAGGAGGGTTGGCGCGATGACGCAGCCCTGCTTGACCCCGGTCCCGACGTGGATTGGGTCTTTGATGGATCCGTTGGTCAGGATCACAGTTTGCATGTTGTTGTGGAGCAGCGGAGGATGGTGACAAACCTTTGGGGGCAGCCGAAACAGAGGAGGTTGCTCCATAGTTCCTCGCAGTTGACAAGTGTCAAAGGCCTTGGTGAGGTCAAAGGCGGCCATGTACAAGGGTTGGTGCTGTTCCCTGCATTTCTCTTGCAGTTGTCGCATGGTGAAGATCTTGTCCGTTGTGCCCCATAGTGGACGGAATCTGCGTTGTGACTCTGGGAGGAGCTCTTCAGCCACAGGGAGAAAAGGGTTGAGGAAGGTTCCAGCAATTTTTAATGGAATTTTCCTTGATGCTTTCCATGGTGTGCTGGGAGCCCACTCCTGTGGCACCTGGGCTTCCTGTCAACAAGGAGGACGGAATTTCCTACTAGTCAGACAATGACATCCCCCAAGGTCGCCTGCTAGTACTCCCTTAGCCTCTCCCTCTCTCGTTTGCCACATCTCTCTCTCTCTCTTCCTTTCTCCCATCCTTTCGGGCAGAGGTGAAACCCTCAAGAGGTCACCACTCATTACAATCCACTTACTGCTTTCCAGAGGTCAGAGGTCCTTGCAGTCAGAGGTCGACCAATAAAGCCATCAAGGCAGAGCGAGATGTTTTAGAGCACGGGTATGGAGTCCAGTCCTAGGAGTTCTCTCTTGCTAAGTAACCCGTTAAGAAGGACTTGCTTCGAGGCTGCTGGTGAGGCTCGGGACTGCTCAGGCGAAAACCCCCGCAAAAAAACAAGCAAATTGCTTGCAAGACAAAATTCTGTGTCGTTTGGAAAGACAAGCTTCCATATAGTGACATAAAATTGTCAAATAAATGTTGAAAAAATAGTTTTCATTAAAATAGATAGGCAGCATCAATATAGTTCATTGAAAACTGGGAAGTAGGGGCGAGACCAGGTCAACGTGTTATTTATGGCATTTCAAACCACCATCTGTAATCTGAATTGGGTAGTATTGTTATCGGGAGGACAAGCAGTTCGAGGGCCTGGGGCCACAGTGGCATGCTGGCAGTCTCTTTGAATCTCGCAGAGAAGATTGACGCACATACACACACACACACAGCAACAATGCTGCAATTTACTCAAAATGGCCACTAGAAGGCAGCCACTAACTAAATGCCTCAGTTGACAGCTGCACTGTTGGGGATTTAAGATTGATGACTTGCTCAGGAGCTCACGTCAAAACCCGCTCTTACTGTCCACATATAACCGTGCCTCCATTGTTGCCAGAGCGATGGTGTTTTGTTTGTAAAATACATAGTTACAGGGTTCACAAAGATGCCTGTCTACCGAGCACTCAGCAATCGACAACTGCTGTCTAAGGCGCAGGCCAACTTTTAGAAAAGTGACTCCCAACAGACCCGGGAGCGAAATATTTACAGTGAATACTGGCCAGGTCACTGCTGTCGAGAAGCTGTCAATACCAAAGTGCATCTGTTACAGCCTTTGCTCTGTGTAAATCTATCGAAGCTGGCTCAGTGTCAAAGCGAGTCTATTGTCTTCATGTGACCAGGATGGTCCCGGTTCGCACCCTCCCCTTTCCCAGCCCCAAGGCCTGTATCACAGCAGCTCAGGTCAGAAATGTGTTGGGCTGGCTCGATTTGACCAAGATATTTTGCCAAAGCAAATCATTTCAGATTGTCAGCTGTGGCTCAGTGGGCAGCACCCTCGCCTCGGAGTCATAAGATTGTGGGTTCAAGTCCCACTCCAGGAACTTGAGCACAGAAATCTAGGCTGACACTCCAGTGCAGTGCTGAGGGTACGCTGCATTGTCGGGGGTGCTGTCTTTCAGATGAGGCTCTGTCTGCTCTCTCAGGTGGACGTAAAAGATCCCATGGCACTATTTCGAAGAAAAGCAGGGGAATTATCCCCAGTGTCCTGGCCAATATTTATCCCTCAATCAACATAACAAAAACAGTTTATCTGGTCATTATCATATTGCTGTTTGTGGGAGCTTGCTGTGAGCAAATTGGCTGCCGCATTTCCCACATTACAACAGTGATTACACTCTAAAAGTACTTCATTGGCTGTAAAGCGTTTTGAGAAATCCTGTGGTCGTGAAAGGCGCTATATAAATGCAAGTCTTTCTTTCTTTCCCCAGAATTGTGCCTGGGGAGGAAGGAGAGTCCATTAGACACAGCCACTCTGTTCTCCTCGCTGTTCCGGAAGGTGCCGACCCGTGCTAGGGTAGTGCTCGAGTGGCGGCATTCCGCTGACCCCTCACTCCACTGGCCGTTCTGCATGGCTCAGCCTTGATGGTTGAGTGATGATAAGCTATTCAACCAGAGAGGCTGTCACATCTCAGCACAATTTAAAAAAAAAAATTTGTTCACGCGATGTGGGCATCGCTGCCAAGGGTGACATTTATTGCCCATCCCCAATTGTCCTCGAGAAAGTGGTGGTGAGCTGCCTTCTTGAACCGCTGCAGTCCGTGTGGTGAAGGTGCTCCCACAGTGCTGTTAGGGAGGGAGTTCCAGGATTTTGACGCAGCGATGATGAAGGAACGGCCGATATATTTCCAAGTCAGGATGGTGTGTGACTTGGGGAGGAATGTGGGAGCTAATGGTGTTCCCATGCGCCTGCTGCCCTTGTCCTTCTAGGTGACAGAGGTTGCATGTTTGGGGGGGGGGTGCTGCCCAAGAAACTGTGGCTAGTTGCTGCAGTGCATCTTGTAGATGGTACACACTGCAGCCACGTTCGTTTTGACGTCTACACATTCGCCTTTTCCTGTGGGGAAATCACTGGATAGATAGCGAACAGGAATGGGTGGCGAAGAACTGATGAAGCTTGGTCCAGCACAAGGCAACACCTCAGAGAGAGAGGAAGGGGGAAAAGTGTGTGCAAAAACAAAATGACTGAGGACGAAACCCATTTAATGAGGCAGCTGAAATCTCATCATCATCATAGGCAGTCTCTCGGAATCGAGGAAGACTTGCTTCCACTCTTTAAAAAAAAAATGAGTCCTTAGGTGGCTGAACAGTCCAATACGAGAAGCACAGTCCCTGTCACAGGTGGGACAGACAGTGGTTGAAGGAAAGGGTGGGTGGGACTGGTTTGCCGCACGCTCCTTCCGCTGCCTGCGCTTGATTTCTGCATGCTCTCGACGATGAAACTCGAGGCACTCCGTGCCCTCCCGGATGCACTTCCTCCACTTAGGGCGGTCTTTGGCCAGGGACTCCCAGGTGTCAGTGGGGATGTTGCACTTTATCAGGGAGGCTTTGAGGGTGTCCTTGTAACGTTTCCTCTGCCCACCTTTGGCTCGTTTGCCGTGAAGGAGTTCCGAGTAGAGCGCTTGCTTTGGGAGTCTCCTGTCTGACATGTGAACAGTGTGGCCTGCCCAGCAGAGCTGGTCAAGTGTGGTCAGTGCTTCAATGCTGGGGATGTTGGCCTGGTCGAGGACGCTAACAATTTCCTCCCTTTGGCCACTGTGTGTCTCCTTAATAAAAGCAACCCCTTGAAGAACACTCCAACTTTGTCACATCGTTCTTTCCAAAGATATCACAGCAACAACTTCCCGTCCTGTATTTAAAAGTCTGCCTGCTCAAGAATCCATGTTAGGCTTATCCATGTAAAAGAATGATTTATCCCAGCTTTCAAGAAAGAGCAATGTACTGAAGTAATGGGTAAGTTGAAATAAATCAATTAGGGACAGGATTTCGAGGTGAGGCTGCACATTGATTATTTGGATGCCTCGTTCAGAATGACAATGAACACCCTCTGTACACTTGCACAATCCATCTGACTTCATCACTGCACTTTGCTACTTAACCCAAACTGCCCCACATTCCCTGCCAAGTAAGAGCTCTTGTGTTACACTCCCCAGTTAATGGGCAGCTGTACTCCTTGACAACCATTTAACTGCTGTTTTGCATGTATTTCGAATTTTAATTGCTCTGTGTGGTATGCCTGAGTAGGATGAATGAAAGGACGAGGCACAGTAAAAACATTTGTGCTTTACTGCTTTTCATAAGAACGACAGTGCTTTCACCTATCAGTGTGGGGGAAAGGGGGAAGAATCTCTCCAGGCAGGGAACCTTTCCCTTCCAAACAATCTACTTTTCATCATTATTTCTCCACCCTCCCGCCCCCCCACCCCCCACCTCCTTCAGTTATCTCTTGTGCTCGGAGAATAGTTCCATAGGTTCACTACCTCACCCCAACGTGCGTTAAGCCCAGGCTGACAGTGCGGGCCAGTAGGCTCTTTGCACATGGGAGGCATCACAGTAGGTCCTTGGCCAGAAATCCACACATGCAGGCTCTGCGACAGGGGTTACGCCACAATGGTTGGAGCCCTTGTTGATTGGCCGCTTCTTGCGGCCAGAGCCACTGGGCCATTGGAAGCAGCCTTTGTTTCCCCCCCCCCCCCCGCCATTTGACTAATGAGATGTGAGGGGGCTAAACACCGCTTTTTAGGCCAGATCGACAGTAGGGAACACTTGCCGTTGCCATTGTGTTAAAAAAAAGCTGGAGTTTTTACGGCCAGTCGCTGGATTATACCTTCGAGAGGCATTACTGGCCATCGGTTCAACGGAGCAAAGTGCCTGGCTGTGCTGCCAGCGGCAGGAACACAAACAGGAAATGAAATGGAAGACCCAGCGAGTGGGGTAACACAAACTGATCCACAAGCCCCTCGCTCCCTCCCTCCCTCCATGCCTAATCTCCAACTAAAACTACACCCAACGTGGATGGCACGACATTTAGTCAGGGCAGAGAGCACTGCTATCTAACCACATTTCGGCCACAGGGTGAATCAATGACATTGCACTTCTGAACTGCTGACCAACTGATCCCTGTTACATACTCAGAAAGCCCAGTGAACTTTCTCTCATACAAGATAGGCATTTAGATTCAAGAGATCGCAGGCAGTGTTCTGTTGGTGCTAGAATGCCCCGAGTACAGGGTACAGAAAGCCCCCAGTGCGGGGTACGGAAAGCCCCCAGTGCGGGGTACGGAACGCCCCCAGTGAGTGGTACGGAACGAGCCCAATGCGGGGTACGGAACGCGCCCAGTGCGGGGTACGGAACGAGCCCAGTGCGGGGTACGGAACGCGCCCAGTGCGGGGTACGGAACGCGCCCAGTGCGGGGTATGGAACGCCCCCAGTGCTGCGAGCACCATTCGCCTGCTGTGACGGCACCTCACTGTAAAAGCACCTTGCATCGACTAAATGCAAGCCCCATATTCAGAGAGGGATACTTTTGCTCGTGGCTTTCTGCTTCAGGACAACACCAAGCCAATATAACGGGCCCTGCTGAAACAGCAGGCGAGAGGGAGGGAGCTGCATAATGTGCGGTGCTTTGTAAAGACACGGGGCATTGCCTGGTGCAGTGCTGGTCGGCCCACCCCCTGGTACTTGAAGCTCTCAGTCATCCAATTAACTGTGGGTCCTGAGAGTCTCAGATAATCGCAAGTCTATTGTAATTAAACAGGATTACATCGCGGAATATTAGAGTTGCCAACATTAGTTAACTCTAGAATATACATTAAACATTCATTGCCACCACTGTTTGTCCAAACACTCTAAACGCTTCAGATGCCACCGATTACCGAGACAGGCCATAAACAGAGGATCAAGTACAATTACTGAGTAAGAAAGGCATTGATAGGGCCTCGACTGGCCAATAATCCTCCTGTTATTTGCTCATCATGAATATTATTTCTCAATACAGTAATTGTCACAGTAGGCAGGTAGCAGTGGGAAGCTTCATTTTGTCAAAGTTTATATGCTTTATTGGTTCACAGTATTACGGGTACATATACTGAAGACCGTGGCTCGGTGTGTAGCACTCTCGCCTCTGAGTCAGAAGGTTGTGGGTTCAAATCCCAATCCAGAGACTTGAACACAAAATCTAGGCTGACACTCCCAGTGCAGTACTGAGGGAGCGCTGCACTGTCGGAGGTGCCGTCTTTCAGATGAGACATTAAACCAAGGCCCCGTCGCTCTCCCAGGTGGTTGTAAAAGATCCCACGGCACTACTTCGAAGAAGAGCAGGGGAGCTATCGCCGGTGTCCTGGCCAATATTTATCCCTCAACCAACATCACAAAAACTGATCAGCTGCTCATTATCATACTGCTGGCTGTGGGAGCTTGCTGTGCACAAATTGGCTGCCGCGTTTCCTACATTATAACAGTGACTGTTCTTCGCAAAGTACTTCATTGGCTGTAAAGCACTTTGGGACGTCCGGTGGCCGTGAAAGATGCAATATAAATGTAAGCCTTTCTTTACATAAATGCAAGTTCTTTCCTTTGTTAATGCACAGGGTATTACTCTACTGCTAAA
The DNA here is from genome assembly GCF_044704955.1 of Pristiophorus japonicus. Lineage (NCBI taxonomy): Eukaryota > Metazoa > Chordata > Chondrichthyes > Pristiophoridae > Pristiophorus > Pristiophorus japonicus. Next base: position 173,068,318 of record NC_091989.1, read on the forward strand.
GCAGGGAGCCTGTGTTACATCGCGTATAGTTATATACAGTTTGACTGGTACCGGGGACACCGGCTGCAGCTAAAATAATAAGCCTTATCGTGCAAAACTGTGATGTTTCGCAGAAATTATGCCAAACAGGATAAGGGAGCCGTTTTGGAAACTGGGTGGTTACTGAACCCGAAGAAACCGGAGGTGACTCCACAGCAAGCAGTTAATGGTCGGTTAAAAAGTACATTGTGAGCATACAACCCTAGCACACAGGAAGGAGGCCAGAGAAAACTTCATTCTCCCCCTTTGGTGTTTAAGAGGGTGGTAAATGCAAAATGGCAGAAGGTCGGTGCAAATGAAAAACAGACTTAAACATCCACAAAGAAAGTGGCACTATTTCAATGAACTGCGGGGGAGTCTTGCCCAATAGTTATCCCTCAATCAAAATCACGAAAAATGCAGATAATCTGACCATTATCTCAGTGCTGTTTGTGGGAGCTTGCTGTGCACAAATTGGCAAAAAGCTTTATGAAGGGAAATCCAGAGCTTAGGGCCCAGGCAGCGGAAAGCACGTCCGCCGACGGTGGAGCGATGAAAATCGGGAATGTGCAAGAGGCCAGAATTAGAGGAGCGTAGGGATCTCTAACATTACAGTAAACTTCAAATCACGACTCAAGATCTATTTACATGTCCTGTGAACAAATGAAAGTGAGTTATCCAGCAGTGTGACTAACTGTCCGTGTGACCCAACATCCAAATCTGACTGAACCATTAAAACATCAATCATTATTTATCCAAATGTACTTCACATTGATTAGAAGTTATGTAAAATCAATTCAAGTCAGCTACCCTCTTGTTCAATAGACAGCACCCGTGATAACACTAAGTTTAGTCAGTATACCAGCAGTTCTCTCATGACATGCGTCATAGTAAGTCAGAGTACGTGTGATATTAATAGGACAGAGGCATTATATTATGTAATGCACGTAACACTATGTAGCTCAGTTGTAGCACAATCACCTGAGCCAGTTGGTTATGGATTCAAGCCCCACTTTAGAGGCTTGAGCGCAAAATCTAGGCTGACACTCCCTGTGCAGTACTGAGGCACATTTCAGATGAGATGTCTGCTCTCAGGTGGACGTAAAAGATCCCGTGGCACTATTTTGAAGAAAAGCAGGGGAGTTATCCCCGGTATCCTGCCCAATATTTATCCCTTAAATCAACATAACAAAAAAAAAGAGATTATCTGGTCATTATCACATTGCCGTTTGTGGGAGCTTGCTTATGCGCAAATTGGCTGCCACGTTTCCCACATTACAACAGTGACTACACTCCAAAAGTACTTCATTGGCTGTAAAGCGCTTTGAGGCAGCCTGTGGTCGTGAAAGGCGCTATACAAACGCAAGTGTTTCTTTATAAAATGCAAGTCCTTTCCTTTCTGTTAATGCACAGGGTATTACTCTGCTGCTAAGGCGGGGAGCCTGTGTTACATCGCATGTCCCTTTATATTACTTATAGTTACACACAGATTGACTGGTACCAGGACATAATAGGAAAAGTCCCATTTGAACCAATATGTGTTGGTGTTGTGCGATCCACTACTGTCAGACTCTTAATTCATCACTTCAAATTTCTCCCAGCAGCAATGACCCATAACCACCAGCGCTTCACCCTAGCTGTATATAGAGCTGTAATTTCTCTCCAGGCACAACTCGGGTCTAGAAGGTCAAAATTGATAATTGTACAGTTGAGTGTTTTTTCTCCCCCCACAGCTCAAATGTACAAAGAATGAATATTTCACATGCTCACCATTGCATGATAACGGATAATTCTAGTGAACAAAACCTGGGACGGTGCGATCATGTGAAACATTTCAGAAGCCCGTTATTACACTTCGCTGTGATTCAACGCACAAGGAAACAATCTTCTTTTATTATTTATTTTACTGTTTCCTCCTCACCATCAGACCTCCCGCTCCCACCCCCGGTGCCAGCTCCTCAGCTGTGGTTGGCACGTGTGACCTTACCCCGTGCCAACGCTTCCGTACAGGGAGCAGACTCACAAAGGCAAGCACACAGGACATGCAGGAGACTGGAGTGGAACCATTAACGGGCACCCATCCTGTGCTGTAAACTTCACTTATTTGCTTTTTTTTAAAAAGTCTGGATCCGGTGGAAATAGGAAACCAAAATAAATATCCAGGCTAAGAGGTGGCATCGATTATTTTTTTTGGGGAGGGGGGGGGGGCGGAGGGAGGGATGAGAATCCAGTGGTTTTGCAGCAAAAATAATTTCAGCATTTGATAGAATGAATTCCTTCAGCCATGAGCGAAGAGGTCACTAAAGGTTAATAGAAGAAGTTATTAACTAGAAGGGGCTTAACATCTGGCGTGCGGCAAATCAAATGAAACCGTCGACATATGCAGCGCACACAGCAGCCTTCGGAGCAGGAACAGCCCTCAGCTGCTTAGCATTAATAGCACAGGGAGAGCAGACCATTAGCATGGTCACATTTCATAGGCCCTTTTCACAGATCAGCTGGATACAGATCATCGATTAGGCAAATGGCTGCCTGTGACACAATGGCTCGTTTCAGCTCGAGTGCCGGGAAAAATTGTGGTTGGGTGGTGGTGGAGGAGACAAAGAGATGCTGGTTATCCTGTTGGCTGGGGCTCCATTGGAGGGGGGGGGGGGGGGGGGCTGGAGGGAGGAAGCACGGGGCTACCATGTGGAAAAACTCTTCCAGGCGTCACAGTACCGCAATGGCATCGGCCACTTATTTCCCGCTTTTGCAACAAAACCCCGCACCTTCTGGGAAGAAAAAAATAAAAAATCTAAAAACTCAGAATTGCAGGTGGTGAGATCAGAAGAAAACCACTGCACGCCTCCCTTCAAATCACAGTTAGCGAGCAGGCTGTAAATCTTCCATCGCTTTTATTGCACGCTCGTTTTCCAGTCAGCCTCGCTCTTGCAAATAAAAATCATTTCACGGGAGTGGGGGGTTGCAGAATGGCCTTTACTTTTTCTAACGCACGTCGCTATTTACCGCAGTGGTTTACATATCCCGCACTTGGCGATGACGCCTCGCATTCTCCCAAACTCAGAGGTGTGCGACGGAGTGCTCTTGCCTCCCAAGGTTTATATTCCACAGCCCATGTCTTCCCGACTTCCCCTTGGCAGCTTTTCCAACCGGAATAAGCCGCCTTTTGACTCCCCACATCTCTATCTCTCTCCCACACACCGGGGACAGATGGAGCCAGCTCTCCACATTCCTGCCGTTGGACACACGCTTGGCCTTACGTGCATGCAAGCACCACCCCCGAATAGTGGCGGGGTTTGTTTTGCAGACATGTCACAGGGCATTTCCCCGTCTCCCCCCGAAGAACACAGCTCCCATTGTTCGGTCAGCTGCTCACCGAGTGCACACAATTTGTTGTTTATAAATTTCCGCCATTGTTTTTCAACAGAGTTAGATTTATTTTCTCTTTTTTCCACTCCCTGCATTTTTCACTTACTTGGCCGCCACTCAGGAACCACTGGCAGTCAAAGAGCTAAACTGTGAAGACATACATCTTCCAGAGGCTTCTTCACTAAGTGGACAGCCATCGAACGGTCTCCAAAATTAAAATAAACTTGAGAAGGAGTGGGGTAAGAGAAAGGCAACCTCTGAAACTAGGCCCCTGAAGTGTATGTAGGATCTATCGCAGGAATCCAGCAACAAAAGGCCACAATTTCTCCTCAGGCTTGTGTAAACTGAAAGGGTGGGGGGGGGGGGGGGGGGGGGGGCGGGGAAGACTGAGGTAATCATCTTAATTATTTTGGGCTGTCTTCGTTTTGGAGGGAAACAGTTGACAGCCAGCGCTTGCTTTCAAATCTTGAAAAGCCATTTGAATTGTGAGGTGTTTCAATCGGGCTCCGCTTCATTGTTGTGTTTTGATACTAAGCAGAGCTACTAGCTGGACCATCTGGGCCAAAACACCAAAATAATTTGGGTAACCCGAGAGATAAATATGCTCACCCTGCTCAGTGTAATCAGCCAGTCCACTTACTAGAGGCTGGTGTGATAATCCCCAATTAGATACGTTCTGCTTTTCACAATCTTCTCCACCACAAGATCTGTTTGGCAAAGAGTGTTTGTCATTCTTCTTAATGCACCAAATGGAGGCAGGAGGAAAAATAGGACCCCTCAAAAGGACACGAGTAATTTGTAAGGCCTTCGTCATGCAAACACAAGCACCGTCGACAGATAAAGAACGCATGCTGCCTGGTGACTACACGGGATGCCTTTGTGAAGTACATAAATCACACCACGTTCAAATGCAATCCACAAGGTTGTAGGACAGCACATGAGAGTGGGAGCTATCAGTGTAACATCTTAACTGTGTTGCGTTTGATGTGTGAAGGGGAGCGGCAGGGAAGAATAAGAGACGCATTGGTAAAATCGAAGGTGTTGGAAGAAGTACAATCACCCCCACCATTATCACTGCCAGATTTACCCACCAATAGTCCTCGTCAACTGATTCCTCTCCTCCTGAAAGTGTGAACTCCTTGCTGTGGGGAGGGTTGCACAGTTGCTAAGCACCCTCCAGTATCTACTCCAGGCCCAGCTGTCTACGCTCGAGCCTAAATAGCGAGTTACTGTGTCCTGTTCAACCATTTGCACGGGGTGGGTGGGGGGGAGGGAAAGAGAGGAGATGAGTAGAGGGCAGTTCAGGCTTCTGTGGTGTAAAGTTCACAGCTTCACAGCAAGAGGGTTACGGTGCCGAGATGGTGTGTCTCAGATGGGTTTGTGATCGCACTGCCAAGGGGGCAGTGACTCTGAGCTATGGGTGGTGCGAGGGGGAAAAGAAAAATCGACAAGGGCTCACACCCCTGCTCATTATCCAGCGACTCCTACATAAGAACATAAGAATTAGGAAGAAGAGTAGGCCATCTAGCCCCTCGAGCCTGCTCCGCCATTCCACAAGATCATGGCTGATCTGGCCGTGGACTCAGCTCCACTTACCCGCCCGCTCCCCATAACCCTTAATTCCCTTATTGGTTAAAAATCTATCTGTGATTTGAATACATTCAATGAGCTAGCCTCAACTGCTTCCTTGGGCAGAGAATTCCACAAATTCACAACCCTCTGGGAGAAGAAATTCCTTCTCAACTCGGTTCTAAATTGGCTCCCCCGTATTTTGAGGCTGTGCCCCCTAGTTCTAGTCTCCCCGACCAGTGGAAACAACCTCTCTGCCTCCATCTTGTCTATCTCTTTCATTATTTTAAATGTTTCTATAAGATCACCCCTCATCCTTCTGAACTCCAACGAGTAAAGACCCTGTCTACTCAATCTATCATCAGAAGGTAACCCTCTCATCTCCGGAATCAGCCAAGTGAATCGTCTCTGTACCCCCTCCAAAGCTAGTATATCCTTCCTTAAGTAAGGTGACCAAAACTGCACGCAGTACTCCAGGTGCAGCCTCACCAATACCCTGTACAGTTGCAGCAGGACTTCCCTGCTTTTGTACTCCATCGCTCTCGCAATGAAGGCCAACATTCCATTCACCTTCCTGATTACCTGCTGCACCTGCAAACTAACTTTTTGGGATTCATGCACAAGGATCCAAAAAGAGTTTCATGCACAAGGACCCCCAGGTCCCTCTGCACTGCAGCATGTTGTAATTTCTCCCCATTCAAATAATATTCCCTTTTACTGTTTTTTTTCCCCAAGGTGGATGACCTCACACTTTCCGACATTGTATTCCATCTGCCAAACCTTAGCCCATTCGCTTAACCTATCCAAATCTCTTTGCAGCCTCTCTGTGTCCTCTACACAACCCGCTTTCCCACTAATCTTTGTGTCATCTGCAAATTTTGTTACACTACACTCTGTCCCCTCTTCTAGGTCATCTATGTATATTGTAAACAGTTGTGGTCCCAGCACCGATCCCTGTGGCACACCACTAACCACCGATTTCCAAACCGAAAAGGACCCATTTATCCCGACTCTCTGCTTTCTGTTCGCCAGCCAATTCTCGATCCATGCTAATACATTTCCTCTGACTCCGCGTACCTTTATCTTCTGCAGTAACCTTTTGTGTGGCACCTTATCGAATGCCTTTTGGAAATCTAAATACACTATCGGTACACCTCTATCCACCATGCTCGTTATATCTTCAAAGAATTTCAGTAAATTAGTTAAACATGATTTCCCCTTCATGAATCCATGTTGCGTCTGCTTGATTGCACTATTCCTATCTAGATGTCCTGCTATTTCTTCCTTAATGATAGCTTCAAGCATTTTCCCCACTACAGATGTTAAACTAACCGGCCTATAGTTACCTGCCTTTTGTCTGCCCCCTTTTTTAAACAGAGGCATTACATTCGCTGCTTTCCAATCCGCTGGTACCTCCCCAGAGTCCAGAGAATTTTGGTAGATTATAACAAATGCATCTGCTAAAACTTCCGCCATCTCTTTTAATACCCTGGGATGCATATCATCAGGACCAGGGGACTTGTCTACCTCGAGTCCCATTAGCCTGTCCAGCACTACCCCCCTAGTGATAGTGATTGTCTCAAGGTCCTCCCTTCCCACATTTCTGTGACCAGCAATTTTTGGCATGGTTTTTGTGTCTTCCACTGTGAAGACCGAAGCAAAATAATTGTTTAAGGTCTCAGCCATTTCCACATTTCCCATTACTAAATCCCCCTTCTCATCTTCTAAGGGACCAACATTTACTTTAGTCACTCTTTTCCGTTTTATATATCTGTAAAAGCTTTTACTATCTGTTTTTATGTCTTGCGCAAGTTTACTTTCGTAATCTATCTTTCCTTTCTTTATTGCTTTCTTGCTCAAAGTATGTGGAAAGGATTGAACTCGGACACTCGCTGTCTAAACTGGCTATCTGGACGGTGCACCAGAGAGCAGGCAGCATCCATGGGACCCTACCCCAGCATGAATCAAGACCTTTGCGAGGAGGGGGGTAAAATGGTGATGGAAGGCATAACTGTGGCCAACCCAACATCACTGCACACTCGAATGTGGCAACACATCCTTAGCCTGTTTTGTCTGGCTGTGACCTACTGTCGATGCTTAAGGCCATTTTCAAAGTACCTTTCATCACCCAAGCAATGCACACCCACACTTGGCACAGTTGCAACAGGCACCTCCTGACTCGTACCCATGTGATACCACAGCAAGCACCTCTGATCAAGTTTGTCTCGATTCATCTACTGCCCCAGCAGCCTGGGTGTCTGACAATCATGCAAACACTTGCCAGATAGGTAAGAGACAGACACAAAAGTGCGATCTACATAATCCGAACTCAAGATTTTTGCTGGGTAAGGGAATCAAATGGAACAAAGGCGGGGTTGAGGTACAGATCAGCCATGATCGAGTTGAATGGCAGAACAGTCTCGAGGACTTGCAGCATTGCCTTACGTTCTATGACTGCTGGAAGAGACAGCATTATGCTGCCCTTCTCTCTCACCTCGTTATATTTACCAGAAACCCAACCAGAAATGACTCTCAATGGATAACTTATTTCAATCTGGTAATAATGTCAGTACCTCACACACATTTTATGTAGCACCATTAAAGAAAGAAAAACATACATTTATATCGCGCCTTTCACAACCACCGGACATCTCAAAGCGCTTTACAGCTAATGAAGTACTTCGAGTATAGCCACTGTTGTAATGTGGGAAACGCGGCAGCCAATTTGCACACAGCAAGCTCCCACAAACAGCAATATCATAATGACCAGATAATCTGTTTTTGTTAAGTTGATTTGAGGGATAAATATTGGCCAGGACACCAGGGATAACACCCCTGCTCTTCTTTGAAACGGTGCCATGAGATCTTTTACGTCCACTTGAGAGCAGACGCGGCCTCAGTTTAACGTCTCATCCGAAAGACGGCACCTCCGAAAGTGCAGCACTCCCTCAGCACTGCACTGGGAGTGTCAGCCTAGACTTTTGTGTTCAAGTCCCTGAATTGGGGCTTTTAGCCACAACCTTCTGACCCAGAGGCAAGTGTGCTAGCCACCGAGTCACAGCTGACACTGTGGTTTAGTGGGTAAATAGATTCAGAAAAGGTACAACCCTTTCCCAGTTACCCAGACCTTACTGCACTCATAGTGGTACAATATGAGGTGTGGCTTGAAATGGTCTTCCCAGCAAAGAAACGCTGAGGCCTATTCGAGCACCCACCCAAGATCAGTTAAGGCAGCAGACACGGGTGAAATCTGGAAACTGCCATGCCTCCAGCACTCCGCTATACACTGCAGAGCAGTACATAAACCCGTTTTCCAATCAGTACTCGGACACAGCTGGGGGTGAAGATAAAAGGGGGACTGAAGTTGATGCTAGGAGGGGCAAGTCATTTAATGACCCTCGCAGTGAGGTATCAGTTCACATGCAAGGAGATCTGAAGAGGGGGAAACAGAACAAAAATAAAGGCCAAAGCTGGGGTGGGGGGGGACTTTGAATAAATTACAACACAACAAACCTGGGATCATTAGATAGGAATTATCATATTGACCTCAGAATGAGAACAAACAAAAAAAAAGACTGCGTGCTTAGTCATCCTGAATTCCCAAAGTACCAAAAGGGCATTGTAGGACAGTCTTTAATCTCCGTACACGCGCAGGGATGCAAAGCCAATGGACCTCTTGATGTAGTCCTGGTAATTACGTCTATCCCAAGAGCAGATGTTGCGAGCAGTTCTGTTTGCTTTGATATCCCTCACTTGTGGGATGAACGGATGTTCAATTCCAGTAAAGCAGTCAGGCATCGCATGCTTGGGTATCCTTTTCATTGTGACTCACGGGGCAACTTAAAGCCCTGCGCAGCACCTTGAGTTTGTACGTTCGAATGGGGCTATTGCAGGTGTTTCAGCTTCATAAACTAGCACCCTTCATCCAGGGGAGAAAAAAAAAGGGAGAAATTATGGAAGATAAAAGGAGCGGAGCGAGGGGGAGAAAGAGAAGGGAGAGAGAGAGAGAGAGAGAGAGAGAGAGAGAGAGAGAGAGAGAGAGAGAGAGAGAGAATACAAAGGGAGATAGACAGAACGAAGAGACCAGAAGACAGACAAGGGAAAAATGGAAAGAAGTAGAGAAGTGAGGAGAAAGGGAGCAGACAGGGCCTGGTAGATCTATTTGACTGCCTCAGTGCTCGAGGTAGTTTTAGACCAACGCATTTCCACAATTCGGGACGCGGGTTGCACAAGCAGACACGTAGTGTCAGTTTTAGTACCAGGGCTCCAGCCATTCATGCCGCTCAAGAGCTGACTTTCTGTGTTCAAATTCTATCAGCTAAATGGATAAAACCACAATGTGACAGCGAGATAAATATATCAAACGTTCAAACAGCTACAAGAAACAACTCCATTGAACAAGGAAGGAGTTTAAACCCAAAATTCAATCTCTGGGTCATATAAATCAGTGTGTATGGTATGAGTCAGTAACCACAGGACGAGGGAGGCAGTCCCTCCACACTACCACATCCTGTAGGTGGTCGGAGTTGGAGCATCTTGGCCGAGTCTTCCTCCTGTCTCTTGGCCCACCAATTTGGCCCACACTGGTACAGCTGGCAAACTGGGGGGAGGGGGGGGGGGTGGAGGGAAGAGGGGCAAATAGCAGGCTTGGTGCAGGAAAATCAGGCCAGATTCCAGCTGGGCTTTTATCCAGCATGTTTCCCTCCCCACCCCCCCAAACAGTAAAAATAACTTAAGACACAGATGAGCGATATCATTTTTTAACATTGGTCGTCTGGTATGACTTATTTGTAGTTTTGAAATCCACGTGAAGCCTCTCAAATGGTTTAAGTTCTAATTAAAACTGGTTGCACTCCCCCTACGCAGTCATCAAAGAATAAAACGAGAACAAAAAAAACACAGCCATGAATCCATCTAGAAAATTCCATCCTTCAACAACTTCACCAGGGTTGGAGATAATCTTCCTACTTTGATTTGAGTATTCAAATTTCAATCAGCCAATCAAATGAGCTGAATCAAAAATCCCATCATCAGATTGGATCTTTTGGATCTAAGAAGATGGCTTCCTCCGACCAGAAAAGACTTGCATTTATATAGCGCCTTTCACGACCACCGGACATCGCAAAGCATTTTACAGCCAATGAAGTACTTTTGGAGTGTAGTCACTGTTGTAATGTAGGAACTAGCTACATGGTAGAAGTTCACTCCTGGTCTGGTTGGGAATACAAGACTTCCAACATTTCCAACACTCACATCCTGCAGGTTAAAGTGATCTTGGCCAACAAAGGAAGTTCCCCCAATTTTCTCCCCTCCTCCCATCACTGGCGGTTCTGCAGTGCCTTGTCCAAGTGTCTGTTCATCCATCACGAATGAGCCTTGACAAAGCGAATCTTAACAGGGGGTGTGGAGAGGAGGCTCAGCTCAGAGCAATGCAACTCTTTCCGAGGACCACGCGCAAGCAAGCACGCACACACACACACACACACACACACACACACAAACACTTTCCTGTAGGTGCTCATTAGATAGTGATCAGTGGTGGGCAACTTTCCCCTGTCCAACCCCCCCAGAGCATTTAGACCAATGAGAGCACCTCAAAGCCAGCTGAGATCAGGAAAATTAGCACAGAATAGTTCTCTCTGATCTTGATGGCTCATCCCCACATTGGGCAATGTATTTAACACCAGGGTCACCAGGGAAGCCCCCACCAATTATTTTTTGAAAGGAAAAAAAAATGTCGTGAAGGGAAAAAGGCATCACCATTTTGGGCAGCAAGTTCTCCTTCAGTTTGAGCCACACACCACTCAGTGAATAAGCGGGTCACTATACAGCCTGCTATCGGGTTGGTCACTTTGTACTCCCTATAGGGAAGGACTTCATCTCGACACGATGCTTTCCTCCTGGTCCTCCTCCTCCCTCAACTGATGCACTGCAGAGATCAGGCTCTCACCAAGCAGAGACCCACACCCTGGTCATTCATCTCAGTGTGGAAATCGAGGGGGTGAGAGTGTTGATTTTTCATTAAGTTATTTGTTCATGGGATGTGGGCATCACTGGCAAGGCTGGTATTTATTGCCCATTTCCAGTTGCCCTGGAGAAGGTGGTGGTGAGACGCCTTCTTGGACCCGCTGCAGTCCCGTGTGGTGAAGGCAATCCCACAGTGCTGACTTTGTCGTAGCGGTTTGGTGCAACTGAGTGGCTTGCTAGGCCTTTGCAGAAGGCAGTTAAGAGTCAACTACATTGCTGTGGTTCTGCAGTCACATATAGGCCAGACCGGGTATGGACAGCAGATTTCCTTCCCTAAAGGACATTAGTGAACCAGTTGGGTTTTCCGACAATCCGGTAGTTTCGTGGTCACCATTACTGATACTAGCTTTTTAATTCCAAATTTGTTTAATTAACTAAATTTTCCCAGCTGCCGTAGTGGGATTTTGAATTCGTGTCTCCAAATGATTAGTCTAGGCCTCTGGATTACTAGTCCCGTAACATAACCACCATGGTACGGTACCCAATAAGATGGCACAGAATGACTGCCATCTTTGCCGACACAACAACAGTCACTGCACTTCATTGGTCGAAGCACTTTAATCACGTTGGAACAAAGTCTCAAACAGCGACAGAGATTTCCTTTATTGCTCTCCCATCCTTGCCACAAACCTCTCAACCAAGCCTAACCATGGTTACCGTCCATGCCTGGGCCAATGTGTGCCACAACAGCAAGGTTTCCAGCTCAATTTGAAACAGGTCTTCAAACAAAAAAAAAGACAATGTTTGCTGGGGTGGCGGAAATTTACAGAGAGGGCCACTCGCTATATGTCTCAGATCTCCTTGCCTTGTTAAGCCGTATGTACTTTTCCTTTGTTACGAAAAAGCACGGCGTCGTCGCAGGGCGAGAATTGACTTTTAGTCTTCGAATCAGGACCCTGAAGTAGAACTAATAAAGGTAGATGGTTATAGCTATTTTGCTTAATACATTTTGAAAGCTTTGCAAGGGGCAGGGAGGGGTGAGGAATGAAATGAAGTCAAATACATTGGCTTCTTCTGCATGGAACAGGGCCTCGGTAATGATCTCATCGATGAATAACTAATGTGCCAAATCGGAAAACATTCCATAAACCCTGGTGTCGCAGGCATGGTTCCAAAATACGGCTCTCCGCAGATAAGCTGCAAGCTGTACCATCAGACTTCCGAGGTGCATTGTTTCGAGAGACAGAAACTGCCCAGCAGATGGCAGGTATAACAAAGCAGCTTGCTATGGCCAAAGCAATTATTTATCTAATTATGATTTACCACTTAACCACATGATCTTTGTGGAGTTGTGGGCAATTAAAATCAGTGTGATTATGTGGATTATGCAAATTGGGCAGAGCGGAGCAATTAAATTTTAGAGCACACACGCGAGCTGTCAGCGAGCGGGTCACAGAACCCAGGGGCCCCCGCGCTCACACAGGAGCGCCCTGGGATGGCTGACCTGCTGTAGTGCGCTACTAGCAGGGACATCAATTATCATCCCTTCATCCTGATCCCCGCTCGGCTGTCAAGCCTTTCAGTGATGCCGCAAGGGAGTGCAACCAGAATGATAAGGGAAGGGAATGGATTGGGGGGGGGGGGGGAAATGAAGAACAGAGCTGTCTGTACAACAGAGTGAGCGAGAAAGAAAGAGAGAGAGAGAGAGAGAGAGAGAGAGAGAGAGAGAGAGAGGTAGAGAAAGTCACAAACCCATTAAACGTATATAGTGCAAATCAACTGAAGACATTAAAAGGCCATTCAGAGATCAACCCGTGTGTGTCTTGTAATCTCCCCATTGATTATTTGTGGGGGGGCGGGTGGCTGTTTGAGCCGATACATAACAGCCTCAATATAAATCATCCTAAGTGTGTGTTGCAGTCATTTACTTGACTGTGGGATTATCTGATAATATAACCTTTGCTGCCATGATCACTTAAGCAGCGAACCTACACAGACCCTGCCACAGTTGATTTGCTTTCCACCCACTTTTGTTTTTTAAAAAAGAAACAAATGGAAGTCTTCTGGCTGCTTTGATTTTTATTTCTGCATTTGTTTTTGACAATTCACCCAGAACCAGTCCCAGAGATTCTCAAAATGCTCCCTCCATTCCTAAATCTTAAGGGGGGAGGGGAAACAATTTTTTTTTTTTTAAATAGCGCAAAGGTGTTTCAGAGATCGTTTTCATAAATGGAAAAATGGTTTATTTCCGCCCGGCCCTTATTTTGCAGTGAAAGTCGTATCATCGCAAATGTTTCTGTCACATTTGCAGCAAGGGTCAAAGGTTGCCAGGTGTGAAGTTAAAGCTGGCTCTCATTAACATTTTAGCTTCACAACAATGACCTGATTTACAGCACTCACTTTAATGTTACACAGCATGTTTTTTTGGAAGGGGGGTGAAATGAGTGGCACACCGACCGATCTTTGGCCTTTGGGACTTGCCATACAAACTGAGCCCAGACTGACAGGATGCTGGCTGCAAAGGCTCCCATGTGAGCAGTCTTAATCCAGCTCCTGGTGGGCACAGACCTACAGCGCAAAACTGTCCCTAATTCCACACTAATTGGCAATCAAACGTAGCGAGGCTGCAGGAGCGGCTGGCATGGAATATGGGACAAGTGTCACACTTTCCGAGGTTGGGGGCGGAAGCAGGTTGTTGCAGGAGAGGAGAGGGAACTTTACTTCTGTACCTGGCTGTAGAGCAGACCTGACCTGGGAGTGCCCCTGCATTTCTGAAATGCGAAGTGCTGCAACTCCCAGCACAAACATCCCTCACCCTGATGAGCATTCCTCAACAGCACCTCCCAAACCCACGATCTCTACCACCTAGAAGGACAAGGGCACGGGAACACCACCACCTGCAAGTTCCCCGCCAAGTCACACACCATCCTGACTTGGAAAATATATCGGCCGTTCCTTCATCGTCGCTGGGTCAAAGTCCTGGAACTCACTCCCTAATAGCGCTGTTGGAGCACCTTCACCACAAGGACTGCAGCGGTTCACGGCGACGGCTCATCACCATCGTCTCAAGGGCAATTAGGGATGGGCAATAAATGCTGGCCTTGCCAGCGACGCCCACATCCCAGGAATTAATTTTTGAAAAACAAAGTGTTTCAATAGATAGGAGTGCTCCTGGATAGCTCAGCAGTTTTATCCCATCGGTAGCCGAGTGACAGATCTGGAAGGTCGCAGGTCTCCCCCCTAATCGATAAGGCGTTTACCTGATCTCTGTAGTAGAGGCAATACAATTGGGTTCAAGGGTTAGGCGGGGGGGAGGGAAGGGGGAAACCAATCCCACTCCTGTTGCTATCCATGTTGAAAATGTGTATGCGAGGGCACGGTTGGTATGATGCATCCCATGGTCAAAGAGCCTTCTGATATTCACTGTTAAACATGAATAATGGACACGTTATCCTCACCTTCAGGAGTGGAAATCTTGATGTTCTAACGTGTATGAATTTAATTTACAAAGAGTAAACTCTAATTTACTCCCACCATTACCCCCACATTCAACTGATCTCTAACCAGCCGATGCACCAACTGCACCAAAGAGGACAGCAAAGCAACCCAGTCATTCCCAGTTGTCAGGTAATCTTGAACGGGTCATTATGGGGTGCTGCAGCTATCACGACAGACGTGCTCAGTGTTCCTGAGCTCGGGAGGGAAGGTCAACCGGAATTTGGCATTCCTCTTTTTCATCCAGTGTGCCCCTGCACCAACCAAGGGCACGACCGGGCTGGGCTGTGGTGCTCTTCACGGCCAAATAGTCTACTGACACTGTCTCGGCTCTTGCATGGCTATTTGATTGAGGTAGTGGTGCCCCATGGAACTGTACACCAATGGGAGTGTGTGTCAGGAGGAGGAGGAAATGTAGTGGGGGTGGGGAGGGGAGATTATGAACGTCACAAATTAAGAGAAAAGGTGAAATTTTCTTTTGATAATTTAGTATTTGAGCTGGAACATTTATACGGGAAATAAAACCCATCATTTATTGAACTAAACAGCTGAGGTAGCAAAAGGAGTGGAGGAGGGGTGGAGGGAGAAGAAAACTCCCTTCACTAAACAAGTACAAATGACTAAATAATAAGCTCGGACAATGGAGATAATGAAGTATTCACATTATTGATTGTTCCGCTGACTTGTGCTTCTCATTATCAGTGCGAAGCGTGTTTATTGTGCCGTTCCACCCAGCCGATTCCTTTCCCCTCTTTTTAAAATGATAAAGCCACAAGCGCCGGCTCAATCAATTCCAGCTTAATGCGCTCGGCGAGCCTGCAGATGGTAGCAGTAGGCCAGCCGGGTTTATCTCGGGGTACGAAACGAACGCTGGCAAAGGCTGCAGTCTGGCTGCGTGCATTCGGATCTTTGCTGATAATCAGGCCATCTGCTCGCAATCAATGGCCTGCGCTGGTCCCACCATCAGGCATCCGGCAAGATGTCGCCTAGATCACAAAACGGTTCTGTCGGAGCCCAGCTCCTGCTGCCAAGCTCAAAGCCCTTTCCAAAACCTCGCATTTTCCCCCTCCCAACCCCTCTTGTGAAAAAAATCTCTGTTCTTCCTAAGTAATTCATTTGCTCAGAAATTTAGCTGAAATTCAGAAGATGGAGCGGGCAGGGAAGTGAGGCTGGGAAACAAAGCCAGTCGGATGATGAATATTAGGACAAAACACTGGGCACAGATGTGGCACACATTAACACGAAATGAATACTGCATGCAGCAGTCAAGGCATCCGTACTCATTCATTATTCACCAGTATTGTAAGGGTAAGCACTTGAGACATCAGTACAAGCTTTCAGGATCCCAGAACCATCACCTTCAGGTGGCGAAATGGAGACGGGGAAGACAGGCTTTGTGGCAGAGATGAATGGCCCTCGAGAAAATTGGTGTGTTCGGAGGGGGGGTGGTTGGGTGGGAAGGCATCAATCTTCAACAAAATGGGGTACTGAAGTTGCATGATCAGCCATGATCATATTGAATGGTGGTGCAGGCTCGAAGGGCCAAATGGCCTACTCCTGCACCTATTTTCTACGTTTGTATGATTTGATGCTGGAACCAGAGTCGGGCCAGTTGGGCTCGGGTTTATCGATTTTTCATCCAATCGCCCAGTGTCAAAGGAAAGTTCACCTGCAGCCAATATGGCATGCATCTGCACTCGATGCAAAAAATGGAGAGGCCTGCGCTGCATGGTGCAAAAGGCCCAAAAGGAGAAAAAGTATCTGAATTCCTATCTTGAAAGCCCAAAAAAAAAACACAACACAAACACAGACCTCGGAGCTGATTCCTGGACCGAGCTGCTGACTAGTGTCCAACGCTGCCCTTGATAACTGTGGTTAAGATGCAGCTGCTGTGTGGTCATGGCAGTTTGATTGCCAATGGGTATCATAGCCAGTCCTTAGTGGGCACAGTAGGAGATCGGGGATGCTTGAACTGTAGAGCAAAGGACTCTCCCCGCCTCCCCGCCCCCCCCTTTCCTTCCCCCAGGGGGCGCGGCTGCAACAGGCACACTCAACCCCTTGAAGGGTGGGCGGGGATAGTGATGGGAGTTGAGACGCATTAGTCAGGGGGAACAGGATTCCAACGTGCCCTGCAGTCAGAAATTCAAAGCTGTGGTCGTGGAGTCAGTGGGTTAGTCCCACAGATTACTCATGTTCAATTATTTATTGCACTACAGACAGCCTGTACGCCCCCCCCCTTCTTGGCCAATGGCGTCACTAGAAAACCACCGCAGGCGGGCTATGGTACGGCACACCATTACTGGATTAGAGAGGCAAAAACAACAACAACAAAAAATCTGGATTTGCTTTGCCTCCGACTGACAACAAAGGTTGCCGTTTCAGGGCATAAATCAGATTCAGATGAGGGTGCTGCTTATTCTGTGCGAAGGTGCCGTGATCTGTTTAAAATCTTGCCCGTGGTAATCTTCTGCCTTCAGTGCAGATTATTAAAATTCACTGTATATTTAATCTGCTCGTTTGAATTAATTGAAGTTCTAGACTCGGTAATTGTCAGTATTTGCAGCACTCCAATCATGAGCTCATGACAATTTAATGACAAAACAGAGGACCAACCACAGAGCCGTCATAACCTGAATCAATTATGGATTGTGGGTAAAATATTACACCACCAAAGGCAAGTAAAGAACTCCATTAAGAAAGAAAAAAGGTCTGATTTTTCTTCTGGGTCTCACTGGAGCTGGTTATCTTCATGTTCGTTAGAGGAAGATTGGGTGGTAGGTGCTTGTATCATGGCTTTTGACAAGAGATTAGTGTGTAAAATTAAGGCACATGGTATTGGGGGTAATGTATTGATGTGGATAGAGAACTGATTGGCAGACAGGAAGAAAAGAGTGGGAATAAACGGGTCCTTTTCAGAATGGCAGGCAGTGACTAGTGGGGTGCCGCAAGGTTCAGTGCTGGGACCCCAACTATTTACAATATACATTAATGATTTAGACAAGGAATTGAACGTAATATCTCCAAGTTTGCAGATGACACCAAGCTGGGTGGCAGTGTAAGCTGTGGGGAGGATGCTAAGAGGCTTCAGGGTGACTTGGGACAGGTTAGGTGAATGGGCAAATGCATGGCAGATGTAGTATAATGTGGATAAATGTGAGGTTATCCACTTTGGTGTCAAAAACAGGAAGGCAGATTAATATCTGAATGGTGACAGATTAGTAAAAGGGGAGGTGCAATGAGACCTGGGTGTCATGGTACATCACTCATTGAAGGTAGGCATGCGGGTACAGCAGGCAGTAAAGAAAGCAAATGACATGCTGGCCTTCATAGCGAGAGAGTTTGAGTATAGGAGCAGGGAGGTCTTACTGCAGTAGTACAGGGCCTCGGTGAGACCACACCTTGAGTATTGTGTGCAGTTTTGGTCTCCTAATCTGAGGAAGGGCATGTTTGTTATTGAGGGAGTGCAGCGAAGGTTCACCAGACTAATTCCCGGGATGGTAGGATTGACATATGAAGAAAGACTGGATCGGCTAGGCTAATACTCACTGGAATTTAGAAAAATGAGAGGAGATCTCATAGAAACATATAAAATTATGACGGGACTGGACAGGTTAGATGCAGGAAGAATGTCCCCGATGTTGGGGAAGTCCAGAACCAGGGGTCACAGTCTAAGGATAAGGGGTAAGCCATCTATGACCGAGATGAGGAGAAACTTTTTCACCCAGAGAACTGTGAACCTGTGGAATTCTCTACCATAGAAAGTTGTTGAGTCCAGTTCGTTGGATATATTCAAAAAGGAGTTAGATGTGGCCCTTACGACTAAGAGGATCAGAAGTATGGAGAGAAGGCAGGAGTGGGGTACTGAAGTTGCATGATCAGCAATGATCATACTGAATGGTGCTGTAGGCTCGAAGGGCTGAATGGCCTGCTCCTGCACCTATTTTCTATGTTTCTATGTCTTGTATTAAAACTCAACCGGTGCTCAGCCACAAACCCATCGACAACTCCGTCGCCCACATCTTATGCATCCCACATCCCTGTGCGCCCAGCACCCCTGTCCCCCCCATGGCTCCCCACTCCCCGTACATTGATTTACAATTCCTTGTCCTCCTTCACAAAGACCTCCACAGCCAGCCTCTCCCCAGGCGATCTCTGTGCTGTAGCTTGCATCCACCTCGAGCCAACTGTGCCTCACGCCCTGCCTCCGCTCCACCATCGGCACTTGGGAATGCACTTCTTATATCCTCCCACCTGGTTACATCTCTCCCCATCTCTTCAAACATGACTTCAACACCTCACCTACTCATTCTCTTAGCTTCTGTTTGGTGTCCACTCCCCTCGACATTGTGAACTGCCTTGGGATTTTTCGGTGCAACAAAGGTGCTTACATGTATATTAACTGTTCCCGATGAGAATCATAGAATGGTTATAGCACAGAAGGAGGCCATTCGGCCCATCGAGCCTGTGCCGGCTCTCTGCAAGAGCACGTCAGCTAGTCCCACTTCCCCGCCTTTCCCCTAGTCCTGCAATTTTTTATTCCCTTCAGGTACTTATCCAATTCCCTTTTGAAAGCCACGATTGAGTCTGCCTCCACCACCCTATCGGGCAGTGCATTCCACATCCTAACCACTCGCTACGTAAAACTGTTTTGCCTCACTTTGCCTATGGTTCTTTTGCCAATCACCTTTTTAAAACAATACCATAAAAGGTGGATTTTAACTTTCATTTGTGGCAGAAAACTGGCAGTAGAGGATCTGCTGACCATTATAGAAACCACCCGATTTCATCCGAAGGGGACGATTATCCCCTCATTTTGGCAGTTCTTCCAAACATAGAGCTGCTAAGTCCTGGACACATGTGGTATTAAGCCATATAGACCAGCATATGACTTAATACCACATATGCTGCTCAGGATACCTGCTCAGGAGCTGCTCAGAGCCAGAGTAGAGCAATTGGTGCAAGCAAGGAGCATCCCTGGAGTAGGGGATAGTGAAGTCACCTACGATTCTCGCTCCTGATCAGTATCGACCAACTCCTCCCGAGAAGTGCAACATGTAGCCTTTGTGTAAGGGCAGAAGGTCAGCTGTAATGTCCTTCACACACTCATTGCCTGCAGACACACAATGTGAAAACTCCTGCCCAAACAAGGGATCATTGGACAACCTACTGGAGAGTGATTGGCATGAGTCAGCAACTTCAGAGGAGGAGCGAGGAGAGAGATTCTTGTGCACAGTCTAGTCTCCATATCACAAACAGGATATAGAGGCACTGGAGAAGGTGCAAAAAAGATTTACTTGGATGATACTAGAACTGAGAGGTTGCACCCATCAGGGAACACTTAACAGGCTGGGCTCCACTCTCCCGGAAAGAGGCTGAGGGTTGGCCTAATATTGCTTTTTAAAATTATGAAGGGGTTTGATGGAGTAAAGGTAGAGAAGACGTTTCCACTTGTGGGGAAACCAAAACTAGGGACCATAAATATAAGATAAATCCAAAAGGGAATTCAGGAGAAACTTCTTTATCCAGAAGAGTGGAACTTGCTGCCACAAGTAGTAGCTGAGGTGAATAGAACTAATGCATTTAAGAGAAAACTAGACACGAGGGGAAAAAGGAATAGAAGGTTATGCTGTTAGGGTGGGAAGTGGCCCGTGGAGCTTAAACACCGGTACAGACCAGGCGGGCCGAATGGCCTGTTACCGTGCTGTAAATTCTATGTAATTCAATGTAATTCATTGATGACACCCATACTATCCTTCTCAAGTAGGAGGGTAGAACTGTCAAACTTATAGAACAATGGATGCAGCGAATGTTGAGGTAAATGCTGAGAGAAGACATTTTTCCCTATACATGCCCCTTTCTATAAAAGACCCAAGGGCAATGTGAATAACATTCAAGACCAACTTTCAAAATGAACCTCTGAGCAGAGAACCCAAAGCTCAATCAATAGCCCACCAACAAAACAGGCCTACACCACCAGAAACCCCTTTGGCTCCGGTAATATCGACAGCAACCTTCACAGACAATTTAATCTCCAACTGCCCTCAACAAAAAAAAAATGGCTGCCTGAAAAATATTTCACAGACATAATTTTAAAAAAAAACTCAAATTCCTGACAAATCAACAGGACGAAATGCATACTCACCGTCGAACCGAGCTTTTCTTTCGATCTCCTCGCGGTTTTGCCTTATGTTCAATGCACAGTAAAGAGGATCTACACAGAAAACACAAAGGCTTGTCTCACCAACGTTCTGCACAGTGCTCAGATGGAACGGAACAGGCAAAAAACATCATCAGTCCTCGCAAATTGAGCTTAAAGTTAACTGAATGCACAGTGCGCAGATACAAGGGAGGTTGTGTGCCTTCACGGGCAGAGGGGGGTGATCTGCTAATAAAAGTTTTAACAGGCGCATACCACCAGTTCATAAAAAGCATCAGGCCAGCAAAACAACATAGTACCATAAATGTTTAAAGTGCAGTAACTAACAGCTCCCTGGCAAAGCTTTCGAGGCAGCACACAGTGTGCGAGGTTAATAAACACATTGGGCTGACTAGACTTATCAGTTTTAGGGACATATGCTGCTGCTGTTATCGGTGTCATTACACAGCAGTAAAGTGTAAAAATTGATTACAATGGTAGTTATCCTTGTCCATTGACAGATGCGATGAAGCCCAGGGAAGGGACAGTAAACATCTGGTCAGCCTGCCCTGCTGCACAGGTGTTGAGCAAACAATTCAGGAGTCCCGTCCTGCCTACTGCAATGTTTTAACAACCCCCTCAACAGAGACGGCCAATCCCAAGCCTTTGAAAGATTCCAATCCTGTTCAACGTCCATTTTCTTCAAACGGATGACGAAAGGCAGGATTTGCACTTGGTGTCAGCTGTGGCTCAGTGGGCAGCACCCTCGCCTCTGAGTCAGAAGGTTGTGGGTTCAAGTCCCACTCCAGGGACTTGAGCACAACAAATCTAGGCTGACACTCCAGTGTAGTGCTGAGGGAGTGCTGCACTGTTGGAGGTGCCGTCTTTCGGACGAGATGTTAAATTGAGGCCCCGTCTTCTCTCTCAGGTGAACGTAAAAGATTCCATGGCACTATTTCGTAGAAGAACAGGAGAGTTATCCCATGTGTCCTGGCCAATATTTATCCGTCAATCAACATAATTTTAAAAAACAAATTATCTGATCATTATCACATTGCTGTTTGTGGGAGCTTGCTGTGCGCAAATTGGTTGCCGCGTTTCCCACATTACAACAGTGTCTACACTTTAAAAGTACTTCATTGGTTGTAAAGCGCTTTGAGGCGTCCGGTGGTCGTGAAAGGCGCTATATAAATGCAAGTCTTTCTTTTTGCACCAATAGTTACTAACAAGCTCGCCAATTTGCAAGACGACTTTTTTTTTACAACAAACACAAGCCTGGGATTCCACATCGGGACCAACCACTCATGCAATTGCCGCTTGGGACTATTCCAAAGCTCTGCCTTTCAGTCGAAACTGTAAGGTTCCATAAAACCACCCCCGTCAAAACAACTCGTGTTGCAAAGAGCCTGCAGATACATCATTCACCAGAGAACTGCTGCCAAGATACAACCGTGAGGGTTTGAATTCCACCTTTACGATACTTCCCTCCGACAAAACACGCTGCCCCCATAACTTGTTCTTTCGACCTTCCTTTTGAGTTCCTTGCAAGAACTTTGTTTTGGCCAGAGTTTTAGTTTCTCTCTCTGCTCCTTCTTCTGCGAAAGGTTTCCCGCCTTGGCTGGTTGGCTGCTCGTACCTTGCCCAGTTAACCCATTCTTCAAACAGGAGCCAGGCAAGAGCAAACGAGGGTGGAGTCCGCCTCCCGAAACAGGTGCACATTTGCATCCTGCACCAGTCCGACTCGCAGCAGAAACCCACATTTTAATTGGGCTGTGGATTATTCTTGGCTGCTGAGACGGTGCCATTGCACCGCACGGAAAAGAATAAATTTAGCAAATGTTT
The DNA here is from genome assembly GCF_044704955.1 of Pristiophorus japonicus. Classification (NCBI taxonomy): domain Eukaryota; kingdom Metazoa; phylum Chordata; class Chondrichthyes; family Pristiophoridae; genus Pristiophorus; species Pristiophorus japonicus. The sequence continues at coordinate 173,090,714 of NC_091989.1, forward strand.
ATCGTATTAATCACAGTGCAACGGCGAGAGATGAACGATGCATATATTGGCTACCCTGGCACATTTAGGTCTCAACACATGTGTGGATAACTCTTGCAGCGACGGCATTACACTCGATGTACCTGAAAGTATTCAGGGCGGGAGGATCATTAAAAGGAATTATTTCCAGCAGTAACCCACAGGATAAGTGGAAGATAGTAGATCTGGGTGGGGCTGAACTACGCGGTTTGTATTCAACTGTTAGTCCCTTGACTGTTCCGAGATACAGGTATCTTTCTTTTCTAAACAAATATGCCCCTCTTATTGCCGTGGCAGGTGCCTATTTGCCCCCGGTGCCCTGCAGAGCTGGCATGGTGGCTAAGGGTAGCACCCTGGGCATGAGGCAGCAATCCAACACTCCGTGGTGCAGTCGATTCTAATGCTCTATGGCAGCGCTATCCAAGCTTTTCTCTTCCCGGTTCCATACGTGCGTATGATAAGAGTCTCGGGGCACCACATAAAAAGTTCAAATCCATATTCCTATCAAGCTGCACATACTTCAAGTTTCCCATGCAATCAGATCTTAGGCCCCAAGTTTCCACACGCCACAAAACAGGCGCCCCTCCGAGCTGGGGCCCGTTTTTCGCGCCGAAAACGGCGCCTGAAAAAAAAACGCGTTATTCTCGAGCGCTTTGCAGCTCGATGTCTGCTTGGCGCGGCGCCCAGGGGGCGGAGCCTACCACTCGCGCCGATTTTGTAAGTAGGAGGGGGCGGGTACAATTTAAATGAATTTTTTTTCGTGCCGGCAACCCTGCGCGTGCGCGTTGGAGCGTTCGCGCACGCGCAGTGTGAAGGAAACATTGGCACTCGGCCATTTTTGTAGTTCTTTGTAGCTGTTCAATTTTTAACATTTTTTAATCAAAACCACATTGCCCTTCCATGATCAGCACTGAGGCTTCCTGCAGCTTTCTCCCCCTGCCGTCCGTCGGGCCCGTCGGGAACGGCTGCCTCAACTTCTGAGGCTTCCTGCAGCCTTCTCCCTGCCTCCCCCCCGCTGCCGTCGGTCGGGCCCTCACTGCCTCCCCCCCCCCGCCCTGCCGTCGGGAACGGCTGCCTCAAGTTCTGAGGCTTCCTGCAGCCTTCTCACTGCCTCCTCCCCCCCCTGCCGTCGGGAAACCACTGCCTGAAAGTCCTGCCTGAAGCACTTTCACACAGGTAGGAACATGGTTTATTTAATTTTTTCTTTGCTTATAAATTTTTATTCAGGTTGGAATTATTTGTATAATATTTGTACAAGTATAACTAAGGATTTATTGTAGAATTTAATGACTTCCCTTCCCCCCCCTCCCCTCCCCCCCACCTCGTTCCCGACGCCTAATTTGTAACCTGCGCCTGATTTTTTAATGTGTAGACAAGGTTTTTTCAAGCCTACAAAAATCTTCACTTGCTCCATTCTAAGTTAGTTTGGAGTACGTTTTCACTGTGGAAACTTTCAAATCAGGCGTCAGTGGCCGAAAAATTCTGTTCAAAAGTGAAACTGTTCTACCTGACTAGAACTGCAGAAAACTTAAATGTGGAGAATTCCGATTTCTAAGGTACTCCGTTCTCCACCAGCTGCTCCTAAAAATCAGGAGCAAATCATGTGGAAACTTGGGGCCTTAGAACTTAGGTTTTAATCACCAAATGAGACAGCTGTGCTATATCCATCTTTCGGATGAGATGTTAAACCGAGGCCCCGTCTACTCTTTCCGGTGGATGTAGAAGATCCCATGACACTATTTCGAAGAAGAGCAAGGGAGTTATCTCCGGTGTCCTGGTCGATATTTATCCGTCAATCAACATTACAATAAAAAAAAGCAGATTATCTGGTCATTATCACATTACTGTTTGTGGGAGCTTGCTGTGCGCAAATTGGCTTTTTTTTGACATGCACTCCTGGAGTGGCACTTTTTTAACCCTAGTTCTTATTTGCGACTTTGATCTTTAAACGTTGAGGTCCCTGGAGGATTGGAGAGAGTTTTTTTTTTATAAAGAATGAGTAAGAGACTTGCATTTATATAGCGTCTTTCACAACCTCAGGATCTCCCATAATGTTTTTTTACAGCCAATGAAGTACTTTTGAAGAGTAGTCACTGTTGTAATGTAGGAAATGCGGCAGCCAATTTGTGCACAGCAAGCTCCCACAAACAGCAATGTGATAATGACCAGATAATCTGCTTTTTTTGGTTATGCTGATTGAGGGATAAATATTAGCCAGGACACCAGAGATAACTCCCCTGCTCTTCGAAATAGTGCCGTGGGATCTTTTACATCCACCTGAGAGGGCAGACCGGACCTCGGTTTAACACCTCGTCCGAAAGACGGCACCTCGGACAGTGCAGCACTCCCTCAGCACTGCACTGGAGTGTCAGCCTAGATTTATATGCTCATGTCCCTGGAGTGGGACTTGAGCACATCAATCTAGGCCGACAACCAGACATCAAGAAACACCCAGACTGTGATGATGTACTCATTTAAGATAACAGATTTAAAGTCACAGCGTAACAGACAATTTTTACACATATAAGCACAAAGAGGACTGAGTTGCCTGGGCTTCGACTGCCAGGGACCTGGCGGGGTTGGAGGTTGGAAGAGAGGTGGTCACATGTTGGACAACCCTTCGCCACACCACCATTTTGGCACCAGCTATAATCAAGAGAGGTTGTTCCACATAGTTTTTGAGCTGTCACTACACAGTGGATATCCACTATATAGCAACACCTCAGCAACGATTTCGCGTGTCCGTTTACAAGATGGTCTTTGGGAGACATGTGAAGAGAAAGCTGGAGTGAGAGCTGCCATGCAGACGGAATGCTTCCTGCAGCTTTTCGATCAGCCAGCGAGCACGGCACAGTGTCTTGTATCAAGAGTTCGTGGTCCTCGTGAGGTGCAAGGCTGTGTGTCAGATATGAATCTCCACGAAGAATTACTGCCCCATTTCCAAAACATCCCTGCGCTCCTGCGACAGAAGACAGGCCAAATAGCTGCCCTTTGCGCAAACAAAAACAAGCGCCGTGGAGCGCACCGGAAATTAAACTGGATGGCTCCATTTTGTTTTCTGGCCCTCCCTGCGACATCCTGCATTGTTAAGCCTCGCAAGGTTGAAAGCTGACCCAGCTCGGAGCTGTCCAACCTTCAGAAAGGCTGCAATGTGACCTCGCCCTGGAAACTCCACACAGCAGTGCCAGTTAAAGGACTATTTCGAGATGGCCAGCCCAACAACAGTCTGTCTCGCAGCCCAGCGAGCTGTAGCAGCCAATCTCTCGTGTTTCCCGTTGGATTTTTTTGTTCCTTTGACATTTGCAGCAAACAGGCATCTGATGTCCAAACGTAACTATGCAACAGCACAAGGGAGGGCAGCAGGGGAGCAAAGAGTGTGGAATTACAGGGAAGGTAGCCAGAGAGGTTTAACACAACCCCCACCCGCTCCCCACACAGTGTCAGCTGTGGCTCAGTGGTAGCACCCTCGCCTTGGAGTCAGAAGGTCGTTGGTTCATAATCCCACTCCACAGATTTGAGCACAAAAACCTAGGCTGACACTCCAGTGCAGTACTGAGGGAGTGCTGCACTGCCAGAGGTGCTGTCTTTCGGATGCGATGCTAAACTGTCTGCCCTCGCAAGTGGACGTAAAAAAATCCTATGGCACTATTTCAAAGAAGAGCAGCGGAGGTGTCCCCTCAATCAACATAACAAAAATACAGATTATCTGATCATGATCATATTGCTGTTTGTGGGAGCTTGCTGCCACATGACAACTCTCCAAAAGTACTTCATTGGCGATAAAGTGCTTTAAGGCGTCCGGTGGTTGTGAAAGGTGCTATATAAATGCAAGTATTTCTTTACTATCAACAAGAGCACAAGATAGAAGGGAAAATGTAGATTTACCCTAGGTGCGGGCAGATATCTGCGCTTGGAGACACGCCTTCATCATTTGGGACCGAATAACAAAGTGTGGCTGCTGGCTGCTTGGCCATGGGAGGAATAGTGTTTCACCTCGATGTTGCCCCTCAGCGTGGTTCACATACATGCAGCTTCCAGCAGGGGTCACTACACGGCAAACAGAAGCAGGTTCGGGTTAATCCTTCTGCCGTCGCGTTTCCTCCCCCACTCCAACCTCCCTTCTAATTCACCGAGGCTTTGATGTCAGCTGCTGCTCTTTTGCCACCAGCCTAGCCGACGTCAGCTAACTGAGCACTGACTCATAACCTTACCAGTCTGGAGGATCAACTGATCAACTCCCCCGAGATAGGCAGGGAGCTCCTGTAAGACTCATTTCAAATTTAGCTGTTAAACATTGGCTGAAAATCACTGCAGTTCAGAGCTGCCAGGTTATAAGAACGTAAGGAGCAGGAGTAGGCCATTCGGCCCCTCGACACTTATCTGACAATTTGGGCATGTCCTGTTTAGCAGTAACCAGCCCAAGTTCGGCGTGGCACCCATTGGTCAATGTCTGAATAGCTGAATTGCTTCCGTCAGCCTAACGCAACTGCTACGACAGAAGCCCTGAAATTGGCCAGTGTCTACTAGGCGAGAAGTTTTATCGGTATAAAAAGAAAATAAACAAAAAAAAGTTTGAAATGACGTGTCCTTATTTTAGTGTCGTTATTTTACTGGGACAGTGCAGGAAGTGAAGGTCCTCTGTAAAAGGCATTCCTCCTAGGGGCAAGACTGATGCTGTGCGGTTCCCGAAACGTAGGTCTTGTCCTTGCTGGCTGCGAGGAAGGTAAAAACTACCAGGAATTGTTACATGCCGGTGCCTCAAAAGGTATAAGATTTAGCAGCCTGGCGAGGGTAATGTATGCATCTGTGAGGATGCTCACAGATTTGTCGAGCTGTTGAAAGGTGGCCATGAACCGGTCTAGGCAGCAGGCTGTCGAGCGGGTCGTTCAGCCCGACTGCCTGACTCTCTTCCGCGCTTACATCCGAGCCAGGGTGTCCCTGGAGATGGAGCACGCGGTGTCCACCCGTACACTCGCAGCCTTCCACGAGAGGTGGATGCCGGAGGGACTGGAGTGCATCACCACCCCCGGGAACAGAATTTTAATTTAATTTTGTACAGTTCCCATATTAATTTGGATATTTGTAGGTTCTGGTGCCTACAAAAAGGGGGTACTTGATTTAAAGTTCTCACCAAAAATAGTGTAGAGTTGTTGAGCTGTGAGTGGCTTAGCTGGTCACGTGACGGTCACAAGACTCAATAAAACACCAGCCAGTTGGGTTTGGGGAATCCACTATGGGGCAGGTGGTTGAGAGCCTGGTGGATGAACTGGTAATATCAGTGTGATTGTTAGAGCTTTTGCTAATAAACCAACTAGTTCTTAATAGAAATGTGTTGCTATGAATTCTTAGGCAAAGAACCCATGAAGCAAATAGACTACAGTGAGTTCCAGTAATTCCCAGCTGAATTTTACACAGGGGTGCGGATTCCAATTATAGCCCCCCTTCCTGATATCCCAGCTAAGATTTGCTAACGCAGCACAGACCAGGGATCAAACCTGGGACCTCCAGGTGTGCATTTCTCAGTGTCACGTCAGGGAGTGCCTTTATCCGCCAAATCATCAGGGAGCTCCTTCACTTAATCCCTCTACACCGCGCCTATTTTCACCTTGTCCCTTTTCCTCAAGGTCTTAACTCCCTGTTGGAGCATAGGCATCAGTCGTGGGCTGGTACTTTGAGTAGCCACTCGTCCTGCGTGAGCCTGAACAGTAAACGCAAGCATGCCATTTGGCCATGGACACAGGAACGGATTAAACACGTCAGATCCTGTTCTCATTGATATCCACACTTCAGTGCGTGATATTGGATAGTATGGAAGAAGGGGGAAACTCAGGAACATGGAGGTCAATTGTACCATCCTTACTGCTATATATAGACTTGCATTTATATAGCGCCTTTCACGACCTCAGGATGTCCCAAAGCGCTTTACAGCCAATGAAGTACTTTTGGCGTGTAGTCACTGTTGTAATGTAGAAAATACGGCAGCCAATTTGCACACAGCAAGCTCTCACAATCAGCAATGTGATAAAAATCTGTTTTTGTTATGTTGATTGAGAGATAAATATTGGCTAGGACCCGGTATAATTCCTTCGAAATAGTGCCATGGGTTCTTTTGCACCCTCCTAGAGAGCAGATGGGGCCTTGGTTTAGCGTCTCATCCAAAAGATGACATCTCCGACAGTGCAGTGCTCCCTCAGCACTGCACTGGAGTGTCAGCCTAGATTTCCTTTATGCTCAAGTCCCTGGACTCGAACTCTCAACCTTCTGACTCAAGAGGCGAGGGTGCTACCCACTGAGCCACGGCTGATCCTAGTCCCGTTCCAACCCGAGACCTTTCCTGGTATGTATGGCTCAACTGCCCATTGGGCAAACTCACTCAGCCATTGTGGGGGGGGGGGGGGGGGGGGTGGAGTGGTGGCGGTGGGAGGAGGGAGGTGGGGGAAGCGGTGGTGGTGGGGAAGGGGAGAGCGGTGGCGGTGGGGAGGGGGTGAGCGGTGGTGGTGGGGAGGGGGTGAGCGGTGGTGGTGGGGAGGGGGTGAGCGGTGGCGGTGGGGAGGGGGTGAGCGGTGGCGGTGGGGAAGGGGAGAGCGGTGGTGGTGGGGAGGGGGTGAGCGGTGGTGGTGGGGAGGGGGTGAGCGGTGGCGGTGGGGAAGGGGAGAGCGGTGGTGGTGGGGAGGGGGTGAGCGGTGGCGGTGGGGGAAGCGGTGGTGGTGGGGAGGGGGTGAGCGGTGGCGGTGGGGGAGCGGGGAGCGTCGGAGAAATCTCAGTCATTTGTACCTCACACTCAAAAGGCAGAAACTGGTCAAGTCTTTATGGCAATTTTGTTTTGGCAAGATATGCCTTGGATACATTTATTGCTTTGCAAGGAGACAGTTAAAACACAGCAGGATAAAAGATACACAAGGAGCCTTCCAGAAAATCCTGAAATACAATAATATTTGCCCAGACAATGCGGACACAAATTCATTTCCAGGCTGCATAAAGGATAGGTAATTCCACTGGAACCTGGGAATGATGTGAACCCTCTGGGTACAGAATTTCATTTGCACGTTGCCAAGTCTACAGGTCCTTAGCTTCAATCACTATCTATGAGAATATATTGCTGGAGATTGCAAAGGGAATGCAAATGAATACTAATCAGAGGGTTTTTTTCTCTTCACAGTATTCATTAATAAACTGATTGCCTGAACCTCGGAATAAAACTAGATTTACTCAACAATGCTCCCTGAATCCACAGAGTGCTTTTGCAAAGCGACACTGAGACACACACTAAAGAGATATTACATCGGATATACGGCACAGAAACAGGCAATTTGGCCCATCCATATTCCCTTCTCCCTCATATGCTGTCTAACCTCCCCTTAAATACATCGATACTATTCGCTTCAACCACTCCCTGTGGTAGAGAGTTCCACATTCTCACCACTCTCTGGGTAAAGAAGTTTCTTCTGAATTCCCCACTGGATTTCTTGGTGACTATCTTATATTGATGGCCTCTAGTTATGCTCTTCTCCACGTGGAAATACTCTGTGTATCCACTCTATGAAAATCTTTAATAATTTTAAAGACCTCTATTAGGCCACCCCCCCCCCCCCCAAAGAGAAAAAAGAGACCCAGCCTGTTCATCCTTCCCTAATATATATACCTTGCATTTCTGGTATCATATTCAACATTCGGGTTTGAATGTTGTTCCTTTTATGATTTTTCAAGATTATTGAATGGTTTTATGAACACTCTGGCATTATTCGCAGCTTGAACCGACATTGCAGTAAATTGTTCGAATGTAACCAATGTTCTGAAGAAATGATGCCTCTCCCAACAAAAATCTCAAGTTGAAAAGAAAATCTTTGGCGATATTTAGATGTGCAGGGTTGTTATGTGTTGTCGAACTTGGGAAGATCAATGTTAATAATTACTGAAAGAACTGCACGTTTCAAGCCTCTAGTGAAAAAGCCGTTCAATGAAATGACTTGAATCAGAATGTTGCTGTCAATACCAATGTGTCTCTTCCATCTCTCCTGAAGTAACGACAAGAGTGAATTACTTCAGCAGCTCTCAAAATGCGTATGTGATCTCTGAATCTATCCGGAACCATTGAAACAGGAATGATGCTGAGTGTCGGGATGAAGAATTAGAAACGTGGGGAAAGAGGGAAGAGGAGGAAACAGGCAAGTGATAGTTCAGGTCTTTCAAAAGTATTCGAAGAGTTGAGGAACCATAAAAAGTACAGTGTGGGGGTGAGATGAGGAGGAGAAAGAAAATGATAGATAAAGGATAAAAAAATACAATCTATGTTTTAAATTGAAGTTGCGACTTCTGGTGCGTGTCACCAAGTAATACTGATCATAATTTAGAGTCAGGTACACCAAGGTGATTGTTAGTAATTGCTAATTACTAATAGCATGCTCATCATCACATTGCAAACAACCAAGAAATATGAGGCACCAAGAAATGCACATTTAAACAAACATATGATTCTTATACATTGGAATTATTTGGATTCAAAGACTGAAGTATAGATATATATATTTTTAATGAAGATTCTTTAACTATCAGCCTCATTGCAGTTTCAATCCATTATTCAGCTGTCACATCCCATTATCTGCCTAGCTCCAAAGATGACAATCGAACAGGGCAGAAATGGAGAGTGTTGAGCGCCTGCTTCACAATAATTAGTCCACCGGAGGAGTCGAGTGGTAAGTTCTTTCTCTTTCTTTCCCCTTCCCCTCGCAACCCCTTGTCTTTTCTAATTCTCTACTTGTCAAATAATCATTTGAAAACCAAGAATTGTCTGACACGGTTACCATGACAGCTGCATGTGAGGACAGCAGAGTGGGCTGCAGTTAATTCTGGCCAAAATCCCCACCAAAATAAAAGGGCGGACCTTGGGTCTTTGGAATTAGCTAAAATCAATCAAAACAAAAACAAACAGGAGCAACAAAATTTTTTTTAAATAGAAACCAACTTAATTGACATGTTGGGAACGAAGGGCCTGCCCATCCCACAATTTTTTTTTAAGTAGTCAATAAACAAAGTTTGCTGCCTATTCAGTTTTTTCAAAGGTCACTTTCCTCAATTGATACAGGTTATGCCTAATAATAATAATGATGCAACAATTCCATCTCTGGTAAGTACATGACTTTTGTAAAATCAATCTTCTTTGGATACACTTGACTGCACCTTTTAGCCAGTTTGAACTTGCTGTGTTTTGACAGGAAAATAAATCATTTGGCATGGAGAAAGTGGATCGACTCAGGACTGGGTTATACACATACATATTTTTCTTTTGGAGGGGCCTTGAAGGGAAAAAAGGTCACCATAATTCTTCCATCAAAAAGATCGAAGCTGGTATAGTGGGAAGAGGCTACACAAGAAGCAAAAGTCAGAGGACCAAAGGATGTGGGACAGACCGAGAGGCTGGGGGAGGTTAGGTAGGGCAAGACACAAGGGTTAGGGTTTTGAGTTTGATGTGTTGGGGGACTGGGAGCCATATTGGAGGTCGACGAGGGTGGGATATGGGTGGCAGAGTTCTGGAGAGGCAACAAGGTGTGCAGTAGAAAAACTGAGCTGACAGATAATGAAAGTAGAGATGCGTTTTGACAGCAATAGAGCTGAGGTGGGGCAAAGGTGGGCCATGATGTGAAAGTGGGCAGTCATGTGGTGATGGTTAGGATATGGGCTTTGAAGCTCAGTTTTCGGGTGCACACCGCACTAACTGCCGTGTTCAGCCTGAGCGCGCAGGGGGATGAAGTCAACGACAGGGGCTTTGGAGCTGAATAAGTTGAAACCCAATTTTGAGGAAATTCTAACTCGTGCACAATCGAATGTCAGATAAGCACAGCCTCCATGGGGTGGAAGGAGGTGAAGAGGGAGAGCAAGTTGATGGCAGCATACATGTGGAAAGTGACCCCATTGTCCAACAATAATTTTGTCTAGGAGGAGGAAGAGGAGTTGGCGAAGAACGCAATCTTGGGATAAAACTGGAGGGTGACTGAGAGCAGGAGGAGCCCTTGCTGGAGACACGCTGGCTGCAGTGAGCCAGCTGAGACCTGGCACCATGCAAAGGCAGTGCCCTTGACGTAAACCACGGAGGCGAGGAAGGATGGAGAGAGAGATGGTCGTCTTGAGGTCAAAGAATTACAAAAAATATCCACAGTTGCCAGCATTATGATGGAATATTTCAGATTTCCAGCAGCCGCAGTATTATACTTTTGTGTTATTACGTAATAAATTCTTCTCGCCCACCACCCCCCAAAAAAGTGAGTCGTAATTTAAAACTAAGTTTTATTTGCTACAGTTTGGTCGCGGATACATAATCAGGATTCACCGAGCCATGAAGGGATGTTAAGCACCCACTGATGGTAACACACACCATGCTTTAGTCAGTCAGATTACCTAAGTGTTTTGAAACTAGCTGTTAAATAAAACAGACCCAACACTTACAGAAGCTTTCACGCGAGAGAGTGTGTGAGGTAGACAGAGAGAAAGAGATAGATATAGGGGGGGGGGGGGGAAACAAAAGAGCTGGAGAAAGCTGGTGAAAGATAAGTGGTGAAAGATAACGTGCTCACATTGCTTAACAAAAAAAAAATTAACTGCATATAGAAATAAGGAGGAACAGCAAGCGAATAAGGGAGAGAAAGGGGGGGGGCGCGATTGATGTGTCTTACCTGGGAGGTAGTAGAGCGGTGGCTTCAATCCAAACATGGTTTTAACTTACAGGGCCATTGTTCCCTTCCAGGGGAGATCTGCAGGCATGAATGAGTTGTACAGGTCCAGAGTACAGGCGCTGTTGTCATTCAGTGCAGCATACAGACTGGCAGCCGATCCACAATGAGCGTAATTCACTACCAACAATACTCTGAAGCCACCAAACGGCTGCCATCCCTGGACCCCTTCCTTCCTTCCTTAAAATGTCAGGGCTGGGGAGGGAGAGTTGGGGGGGGGGGGGGGGGTGGTGGCGGGGGAGGCTCTAAACGCCGCCAAAAAGCACTGGGTTGAGATTATCAACAAGCATTCAAAAAAGAAAACGAGAGAGAGAGCGAGCGAGCGAATTCCAAAGACGAGCCAGGGAGCAAATCCTTTTCTTCCACTCAATAATTTGAATGTCAAGGTCGGAGGTCAATGGATTTTGTTTCCAAACCCAGCCCCGGAGAGGAGGAGAGAGCGAGAAGCGCTGGCTTTGTGGCGGTGCCTCGGTTGCTGACTCTCGGGCACGGACGGGACAGGACAGGGCAGCTTTGCGAGAGAGAGGAGGGAGGAGCGACCAACACACGGGAGCTGCTCTCGGCTCCACGTCCCACGTCTGCAAGGAGAGAGAGAGAGAGAGAGAGAGGGGGAGGGAGGGAAAGGGGGAGGGAGGGAAAGGGGGAAAGAGAGAGAGAGGGAGAGAGAAAAAGGAAGGGAGGGGAAAAAAGGAGAGAAACACAAACTCGCTCCTCCTCTTCGCAAACCCCTTCAGGATCTGCAGCCGTCGATCAATCTTCATGCAAGAATCATTATCTGCAAATTGGAAGTCTGGCTGAGTGACAGCAGATTTGTCACTCTTAATGAAAGAGTGAGGATATAAAACCATCAAGCATCTGTTCAGCCGAGTCCGGCGCTCCTGCCTTGCCGGGCTGCCAGATATTCACCGGATCGTGTGTCAATTACCAAAAGCGATACTTCTCGCTCTCGCAAAGTGTGTGCGCGTGGGTCTGGGTCTCTTTCTCACACACACATTATATGTGAAGATGCTCCCGTGCCAATGGAGAGAGAGGCAGAGCCCGCAGTTCTAAGTCAGCAGCAGCCAGTCCCCACAGAGCCTGCTAACTGACCTGAGGGGGTCGTCAACTCAACCCCCAGTGCGGGAATTGGCAGCATCGACATGACCACCAACAACACCCCCAAACCCCCTTCTCTCTTTTAACCTCAAGTCAAAGACTAACAGAAACAACAGGAGTTGGAAGTCGGTTAAGTATCCTGTGACTTCGAGAGCAGAGAGAGACAGACAGAGGGGGGAGGGACTAAGGAGTGGAAAAATAAATATCTCCAACATGCCCCAGGCGCCAGTGACACCCAGGAAGAGGTTAATGTGGGCGAGCTGCTCAGGACCTGTTGGGGGGAGGGTTTGCAATCAGGTGTCTTATCTCATCCGATCGCCCATCACATACACACACACACACACACACAAAGTGTGTTATCTGATGACTTATTTTTTGCCCTCTCGCAAAAATCACACAGTATACTTTCCAGCTACAAGAGCCAGTCGTTTAACTCCTTCCACTCCAGCTCGGCAATCGTGGACCCATTCCTCCCCCACCGCTTAGAAAACTCCTCCCAATTCAGAGATACACACTTGGGGGCAGTTCTTCTGCTCACAATGCAAGCTGAGTACACAGTCTGATTAACATTAAACAGGAGCCGGACAACAACGCGTTAATGACATTGAAAGGAAGGTTTGTTTGCATGGGTTAAAATGCAGACACACAGACCACAACCATACATCATTTCTCCCCAAACTACTTTTAAAAAAAAACATTAAAACTTCAATGAGTAATGCATTGCGAAAATTAAACCACATCCTCTGTGTTACGGTCACCACGCTAAGATTTGTCTTTTAGTTTTCACCCAATCTTTTTCCACCAAAGCCCCTTCATTATTTAAAAAAAATGCTTCAGAAGAATTTATATTTCCCCAATCCCCTGGCACCCAGCTCCTAACGGTTGAGTGGGTGTAGAAGGCTTGTAGTCTATCAGCTCCAACAGCGAGAGGCAAGCGATAAGCAATCACTTAATCTCTCCCGAACACACTCGCCCCAGTGCTCCAGGCTGCCGAAGGATTTTTTTCTTGTGTTGTTGCAAGATTGTGTGTGTGTGTGTGTTGGGGGGGGGTTAGCAGAAGTAGGAGGGCGGAATCGAGCGAAAATTATCTGCTCCAGGGCCGTGAAAACACAAGTGCGAAGCATCTGGCCCATTCATTTGACTGTGACCTCCGGGGTCGAGCCGAGCTTATTATCAGCTGCTGCACTTTGGCGGCACATTGTTCGCAGATATGTCTGTGTGTATTCCCTTCGAGAATGGCAGCCTGTCTCCGAGCACACACACACACAGGTCCCTGCTGCTCGGTTCCAGAATGGAAATCCACATACCCCGCCGCCCCCCCCCCCCCACAAAAAAAGCATAGACATTGGCATCAGCTTTTTAAAAAAAATAAATCAATGTGTTACAACAAAGAGATACGCTTTGCTACAATTAGCCAAATCAGCATAACATTTGCCATTGAGAATACCGGGAGCCTGCAAACACATAATGCCTGCACTTCTGCACAGATTGTATTACACAGGCACATACGCATGCCACTATTGGTTTGCTTTATCTGGCACTTCAGTCAAATGCCTTCAGCTAATCTATTAAAAACCATTCTTAGCACAGGAAAGCAGTGAGTAACTTTTACAAGTACAATGAGTTAAGAAGAGGGCAGTGAGAGAACGGTTATTTTGCATGGCGGGGCGGGGGATGGTGGTGTCTGTGGCCCAGTCCAGAGTCTGTGCCCTGCCATGCCTTTCATGTGCTGTCAATGCCATTTGGGCTTGCAGTGTGTTGGCACCTCAGCGAGATAGACCACCACATCACAATTCCTACAATTAACCATGTAGCAAGTTTGCCACTTCAACAGCCCTGTTTAAATACAGAAAGCAAACCCTCCTGTGAGTAATTGGTTATTTTTAGTGTTAAGCTTATTTGTAAAGAGTGAAGATAACATAGCCTCTACTCAGTTCCACTACTCTTCTGTTCCAATGTTATTAAGTATAGCAAAAATATAATAGCATGACTGTTGTGTTTTACAGGTAGGGTGCACTGTTCAGGTAAATTGAATCAGCCTGTACAGATTTTTTAAAAATAACATTTATATAGCACCTTTCACAACCTTAGGATGTACCAAAACGCTTTACAACCAATGAAGTACTTTGGAAGTGTAGTCAATGTTGTAAGGTAGGAAGCACGGCTACCGATTTGTACACAGCAAGCTCCCACAAACAGCAATGTGATAATGACCAGATAATCTGTTTGTGATGTTGGTTGAGGGATAAATATTGGCCCAGGACACCAGGGATAACTCCCCTGCTCTTCTTCAAAATGTTGCCAAGGGATCTTTTACATCCACCCAAGAGGGCAGACGGGGCCTCGGTCTAACGTCTCATCTGAAAGACGGCACCTCCGACAGTGCAGCACTCCCTCTCACTGCAGTGGAATTTCAGCTGGATTTTTGTGCTCTAGTCACTGGAGTGAGACTGAAACCCACAACTTTCTGACTCAGAGGCAAGAGTGCTGCCCACTGAGCCACAGCTGACACTTGGGCCTCCTTACGTGTACAATAAAAATAAGAATAAAATATGCATCTGGGTTTGAGCGTAATAATACCGAACTCTTGGTGCGGGCAAGTAGATCATGCTTGTCTCAGTAAAATGTTGACACTATCTAGCGCACTACCATCCCAATTCAGAGTAGCTAATTTAGCATAGGCCAGGAGTCAACCCTGGGAGCTGGAGGCCCTGACCTGCAAGGGAACATCAGGGGCAGGTCAGGGCCATAAATGGAACAGCGAGCAGCGCCTGGGAGCAGTGTGGAGGCATGCCACTACAACGTACAGCGTGAGCGGGTGCAGGAGGGCAACGGATGTGAAGAGTGATGTCATCAACGTCCAGGTCGGTGATTGGAGCGTGGGCAGATACAGCAGGAGCGGCAAGAGACTGTGGAGGGACATGATCGGGGCCCAGGGGAAGCGAGAGTTTGGGGCCAGGGGCAGCATGGGCCAGCCCACACTGCGATACGTGTGCGAACTAGGTCAGTGCAGCAGAGCTGGTCTCCAGTTGTCTTGGTTAATCCTTGCCACTGGACCAAGACCTAGCTCTGTCAAGCCCGTGTGGTGGCTGGTGTGCAACAGCCACCACACGTTAAAAAAATCCACGCACTGGCATCTTCCACCCTTCAGGATATAGTTCGAGTCCTTCACTGAAACACCTGTGAACTCGTCCTTTTTTTGGCATGGAAACAAATCATCCTCATTTCGAGGGACCGCCTATGATGATGAAGAAACTCTGTATAGCTCAGCACCACAGCAGACAATGCATTGACCCATTGAGCTATGGGACTGGGGCTTGTACAAGCCTTTTAAAAAAAAAAACATGAATTTCTACATTGCTCAATGTTTGCGCTGATGAATTCTGCGCAAAGGCTAACTTTGGTTGTTCGCTTCTCCATCTAAATAAAGAAAAGTCTGTCAGCACAATTAAATCCTTAACAACGTTGTTAAGCACGTCCAAAGCGTGATTATATGAGAGTCAATTATGCCCGCCACTCGTATGGTGTGTGGAATTGTGCACTGTATTCATTTTCTCTCCCACAACAAACAAATGCATTATTGTCGAAGTAAATAATTACTGGTAGTGTGGAACAACCTTCCATTTGCTTTAATAAACTGCCTTTGAAAACTAAAAATCCCCTTCTGCCACCACACAGCCAATTGATAAAAATGGCCTCGCTAATGCACGGCAATAAATCGGTCCTAATTACAACAGTAGCCTATTTATAGGGAAATTATGGGCGGGGTGGTCATGAGGGTAATTCAGGCAATCTGTTCATTGATGTAAATATAGTCAACCAAGTAGCTGTAAAGCTAGATGAGTCTCTACCTCAACTTTGCAAACTCTGTGCACCAGGTGCCGAGGGAGAGACCTGCCTAAAACTGCTTTTTGTATTGGCATCGTTTTAACTCGGATTCCGGGAGGTCTGGGCTTTTACATTGCTCAAGGTGGCTGGCTCCATTAGCCCTGGGCAGCGGATACCTGCAGACCCAGTTCTCGCTGGTCCACGGGTCTGCCCCCGGGGGTGGGGGGTGGTGAAGAGGCTAGACTTAGCGGGACCAGTGCCTGGATACCCGTCTCCCAGCATCCAAATTGAAATGGCGGTGATTTCCACCCCCCAAAAAAATCAGTCATTGTTACATTAAGAACATAAGAAATAGGAACAGGAGTAGGCCATACTGCCCCTCGAGCCGGCACCACCATTTAATACGATCATGGCTGATCTGATCATGGACTCAGCTCCACTTCCCTGCCCGCTCCCAATAACCCCTTATTCCCTTATCGTTTAAGAAACTGTTTATTTCTGTCTTAAATTTATTCAATGTCCCAGTTTCCACAGCTCTCCAAGGCAGCAAACTCCACAGATTTACAACCCTCAGAGAAGAAATTTCTCCTCATCAGTTTTAAATGGGCAGCCCCTTATTGTAAGATTATGCCCTCTCGTTCTAGTCTCCCCCATCAGTGGAAACATCCTCTCTGCATCCACCTTATCAAGCCCCCTCATAATCTTATACGTTTCAATAAGATCACCTCTCATTCTTCTGAATTCCAATGAGTAGAGACCCAACCTACACAACCTTTCCTCATCTCCAGAATCAACCTAGTGAACCTTCTCTGAACTGCCTCCAAAGCAAGTACATCAAGGGACATAGTCTTAGGATAAGGGGTAAGCCATTTAGGACTGAGATGAGGAGTAACTTCTTCACTCAGAAAATTGTTAACCTATGGAATTCCCTACCGCAGAGAGTTGTTGATGCCAGTTCGTTAGATATAGTCAAGAGGGAGTTAGATATGGCCCTTGCGGCTAAAGGGATCAAGGGGTATGGAGAGAAAGCAGGAACGGGGTACTGAAGGAATGATCAGCCATGATCTTATTGAATGGTGGTGCAGGCTCGAAGGGCCAGATGGCCTACTCCTGCACCTATTTTCTATGTTTCAAAATATGGAAACCAAACTGCACGCAGTATTCCAGGTGTGGCCTCACCAATACCCTGTATAACTGTAGCAAGACTTCCCTGCTTTTATACTCCATCCCTTTGCAATAAAGGCTAAGATTCCATTGGCCTTCCTGATCACTTGCTGTAACCTTTTGTGTTTCATGCACCAGGACCCCCAGGTCCCGCTGTACTGCAGCACTTAGCAATCTTTCTCCATTCACACATTGTCCTCTTCACATATTGCTTTTACTCCCATCTTTGTATCATCAGCAAACTTGGCTACGTTACACTCAGTCCCTTCTTCCAAGTTGTTAATATAGATTGTAAATAGTTGGGGTCCCAGCACTGATCCCTGCGGCACCCTACCCAGTTACCAATGTAAACACTCGAAAGCTATGCGAACATTGTGCTTAGCAAAGCTAAAATTTCCCATTCCAATAAGAGCCTTTTCAATGCACCCAGTCTGGCAATTAAATCTAAAAGAATAATTTCTGCAAGCACACCTCTCACCTGCCTCACTGTATGTACTCTTCCCCAAACTGGAGGATTTGTTCCCAAGCACTTTGCGATTTGGGCTCAATGAGTCAACTATTAAAGTCATTTTACTATGTGGGGTGGCAGGACCTCGTGACCTCTGACTTTTGCCCCCTCCTTTTCTTTATGAAGAACAGATCCTTGTTGGGCCCAGTCGGAGGGCCAATTTCAGTGTCAGTCGCTCTTGGGACAGAGCAAGTCAGTCCCTAACCCTGCTAGAGGCACCCAGTTCGCCTGACTTGTATGAAACTATGCCATCGGCAGGAATACTGCCAACCTCTCCACTGACGGCACAATTATCAGTATGAAACTGCCTTAGGATAAGTGGCTTAGGAGGGGCATGAAAGCAACATTAATTCAGTATTAATTCACGGTCCATGCTTTTCTCTTTCGCTGTAGGGAAACACCTTGTGTTCCACTAGTCACATTCGCGACCCACAACTCTCCCCCCCGCCCCCCCCCCCCCCACCCCCCACTCCAGCAATTCATTATACAATGAATCGTGAGCAAAAGAAAACCCACATCCTGCCCGGTGTGTGACTGCAGTACTTGGGTGTGCCGACGTGTTGCCACAAAGCCTTTTCGTTCAGGAGTAATTATAATCTTTCTCTTCCCCACCCGTCCCCCTCGCCCCCTCCTTAGTGTGCTTCCTCTTCCTGTAGTGTTCTGCTGTAGCTATAACCACGTATAGAATAATGATGACCAAGGTCTGAAACTTGTGCTTCACAGCACCACAAGGTCGACATGGCTGAGGAAGGCCACTCGGCCTACCCGAGATCACCCACCCACCCCGTGGTGTCCCTGTTACAACATCAAACTGCATTTCTTAAATGATTCCAATTCTTGTGTCTCTATCTGGAGGCACACTCCATGTGTTGATCACTTTCTGTATCCACGAGAAGCTTCATGACAACCATCTGAAACATATTTGTCTTTTGCCATTTTGCACCTGTGGTCCCATTGTCCCACAGTCACAATTTATTTTGAAGTATTGCTCAGCACGTACCTTTTCTATAGCTTGTGAAATCACCTCTTTGCCACTTCGCAAGTTCCTTTCATTGGCTTGGAGCCTGCAGGAACCCAAGCAAAGCCAAAACCTCTGGCTCATGTGTTTCTGGAAGTCAACAACAACAACTTGCATTTATATAGCACCTTTAATGCAGTGAAACATCCCAAGGTGCTTCACAGGAGCATTATGCGATAAAAATTTGACACCGAGCCGCATAAGTAGATATTAGTGCAGCTGACCACAAGCTTGGTCAAAGAAATATGTTTTATGGAGCGCCTTGAGGGAGGAAAGAGAGGTGGCGAGGTTTAGGCAGAGAATTCCAGAGATTGAGGCCCAGACAGCTGAAGGTACGGCCACCAATGGTTGAGCGATTATAATCAGGGATGCTCAGGAGGGTAGAATTAGGGGAGTGCAGACATCTCGGGGAGTTGTGGGGCTGGAGGAAATTACAGAGATAGGGAGGGAGCAAGGCCTTGGAGGTATCTGAAAATAAGGATGAGAATTTTGAAATCGAGGCATAGCTTTACCGGAAGCCAATGTAGGTCAGCGAGCACAGGGGTGATGGGTGAGCGGGACTTGGTGCAAGTTAGGACAAGGGCAGCCGAGTTTTGGATCACCTCTAGTTAACGTAGGCCAGAATGTGGGAGGCCAGCCAGGAGTTCATTGGAGCAGTCAAGTCTAGAGGTAATAAAGGAATGGATGAGGGCTTCAGCAGCAGATGAGCTGAGTCAGGGGCGGAGACGAGTGATGTTACGGAGGTTGAAATAGACGGTCTTAGTTATGCTGCGAATATGTAGACACCAAGGTTGCGAACAGTCTGGTTCAGAATCAGACAGGAGTTGGGGAGAGGGACAGAGTCAGTGTCTAGGGAATGGAGTTTGTGGCGGAGACCGAAAACAATGGCTTCAGTCTTCCCAATATTCAAATGGAGAAAACTGCATTGATCGCAATGTGTTATTTTTGCTTTACGCACACTTGGATATTCATCTCCTCGATTTGGTTTTGAGCAGCTTTGCCTGCTCTGGGAAAGTTGACGTTCTGGTCCAAGGAGGTGGTCACCACCACCAAGAGCAGAGATGCACCAAGTAGCCCACCCGACATCAGCGGTGCAAAAACTGCAGTAAAATAACTTTGCTTGTTCTCGGTACGGATCTGAAAATGAAATCCATGTAAACTGCACCACACAAGGCTTTGGCATTCCCAGCACGGAACTGTAACCAGCAGGGGGGGAAACACGATTTGGGAAATTGCCCACGGCTCACCGCCCCCATGGCGCGCGCTTTCCTGCACGTTCTGATGGCAGTAGGGTAGGCGGCACGGAACCACATTCCCAGCAGGTGGGCATAGCAGGAATAGGTGCACCACGGGGAATGGCAAATCACCGGCTGCGTATGTGCAACTGCCCACTCCTCGCGGCTACCATTCCTTGCTGGGAATGCCAAAGCCTGTGTGTGCTGCTGACATTCATTTTCATTTTCAGAAAGTACAAAGGCACTAAACCCCCTTGTGTATCATGTAATGCAGTTCCAAGCAAGTGGCTCTGTATTATGAAACATCATATTCATTACAAGGCCTCTGGAAGACCCAGAAAATAGAATCTGCCTTAAAATAAAAATCAATTTTTATTGAGTATATTCATAGGATAACAAGTCATACAGACATTGCAGGAGATATAACACTGTATATTAGATTCAGGGAAAGGTTTTTATTCCCTTAATAGAGTTGGCTGCAGGCCACAGCAGCAGATAGGTCTTCAGACCCTTAACACTTCCACCCAGATAATGCACTTTGGCCAAATTGGCCTCGTCTCCGATTGTAAAAGGGAAGTGAAACCACTCGGCTCACACAGGGTATCTTGCATGGGGACAAAGGCTCCGGCCTGTGGGATTTTACACAAGATAGGTTCGGCTCAGGCAGGCCCTTCACTTCATTTAATCCCATCCTTGCAAAATTCAACATTTAAGGTTTGAAGAAGAGGGGGCAAGAGGAGAGGTATTTTGGACCATAAACAACGGCACAGACCTGTTGGGCTGAAGGTCCTGTTTCTGTGCTGTACGTTCTATGAAACCCGACTGTACAAAAGACAGGAACAGTATAATGAAGCAGCTAAAGCAGAAGCCTGGTCAGGGGTGAGGTGAGAGACTTTCACTGACAAATTAAACTGATCTTAATCTGACTCAAATGTCACGGCACCAAATTATAGAAATTCAGGGAAAGCAGACGGCTGACAAATTTGGTTTCCGAGATTAGACCCGGACCCGCGCTTCTGACACCACAAAGATTCCATACTTCCATCTCCATCACGTTGCCCAGCTCAGCCCATCTACTCCTAAAATCCTCATTCATACCTTGCACACCTTCAGACTTTATTTGTTTCAGTGCTTTCCTGGCCTGCCTCTCAATCTCTGCCCTTCATTAGCTTCAGCTCATCCAAAACACTGTTGCCTGCAGCCTATCCTACACCGTCCAAGTCCCTGTGCTGACCAACATTGACCCCAGTCCCACCAATGCCTCAAATTTTAAATTCTCATCCTTCTGTTTGAACCCCTCCAAGACCTCTTCCCTCCTCATCTCTACAACCTGTTCCAGAGCTGGAATCTCTCAGTTTCCCCCCTACCCACCCCCTCCCCCCAATTCTTCTCCTGGGCACCGCTCTTCATTTTTCCCAATGGTGGCCAACAATGCCAACAACTACCTGTGCTCTACGCTCTTCAATCAACTCTCTAAACTTCTCCACCGTTCCACCGCCTATCATTATCACATTGCTGTTTGTGGGAGCTTGCTGTGCGCAAAGTGGCTCCCGCGTTTCCTACATTTCAACAGCGACTGCACTTCAAAAGTACTTCATTGGCTGTAAAGCGCATTGGGACGCCCGGAGGTCGTGAAAGGCGCTATATAAATTCAAGCCTTAGTTTCTTTTCTCCTCCTCCAAGAACCATCTCTTTGATCAAGCTTCTAGTCATCCTTCCCAATATCTCGTTCTTTGGACTAAGACTGATTTGTTCTTTTAGGTCTCTGTGAAGAGGCTTGGGGCAGTTTGCTACACAAAGGTGCTTTGTAAGTGCAGGTTGCTGTTATTATTTGTACAATGAGCTGCCCAGAGGCAGTCAGGGACGATGGGAAGCAGTTCCTTCAAATTAAACACATTGAGAGCTCAGTTGAAACAACTACCAGCGGTCGTGTCTGTTTATTCTTACTGTGCTCCATATTACAGCATCCTTTAAAAAAAAATCCATACCAAAAATAGATCAACCCAATTATTTCAATTTATCAACATTTTCCCATGCAGTGATTACTGGAATTTAGACCACATAAGACAACAGCCGGTTAGAAACAGCTTGTGAAGTGTGGCCCCAAACACTGCAGCTTGGTCAGGAAGAGCGAGTGTGTTACAATCCAATGGGTGGGTCAAGCAGCCTGACGCAAGCATTACAATCCCACTGGTCGGGTCAGGAAGCGTATCACGTGCATTACAATCCCACTGGTCGGGTCAGGAAGCGTATCACGTGCATTACAATCCCACTGGTCGGGTCAGGAAGCGTATCACGTGCATTACAATCCCACTGGTCGGGTCAGGAAGCGTATCACGTGCATTACAATCCCACTGGTCGGGTCAGGAACAGAAATACATCACAGTCCCAAGGGTAGGTCAGGCAGAATGATGCATGCATTATTATAGCCCCATGGCCGGGTCAGGGAGGGCATTGCTTATATTACGAAACCTCTGGATGTTTTGAGGAGGAAAATGGGACGGCAAAACTTTTAATGCGATGGTAAAGCGTGAATACAATTATGAGGGGCCTAGATAGAGAGAGTGGATAGGAAGGACTAGTCCCCTTAGCAGAGGGGTCAATAACCAGGGGGGCATAGATTTAAAGTAATTGATAGAAGGATTTGAGGAGAACTTTTTTCATCCAGAGGGTGGTGGGGGTCTGCAAGGGTGGTAAAGGCAGAAACTCTCATCAAACTAAAAAAGTACTTGCATGTGCACTTGAAGAGCCGTAACCTACAAGAATATGGACCGAGAGCTGGAAAGTGGGATTAGGCTGGATAGCTCTGTCAGCCGGTGTGGACACGATGGGCTGAATGGCCCCCTCCGTGCTTTAAATCTCTATGATTCCAAAATCAAATTTCAAAAATCTGACATTTATCCGCATCAATAAAATCATTGGAAAATATAATTATAGACGAATTATAGAGACAGAACCATGCCGAGCTGCTTGTAACCATGAATCGTGATCAGCCACGGTTGGTATGGCGGGCTTTGTCCTGAGATGCGCTGCTTAGGTTTGTTGCTTGCTCAAGTAAGGATTTCATCTTCATGAGAATCCACGCAGTGCCATCTTTGGTTTCCGATCCGATACTATACTTTTGCGCCCCTCAGAATTCCTAAGCCTCAGCAGTTCCGTGGGCTTGCACAGTATCGGAAAGCACACTGCACGATAGCAGCAGCCGGACACCAAGTAAACGCCAAAGGTGAGGCTGAGCACATCCAGGCAACTCAAACAAGCTGATTAATAATTCAGGAAGTGGGAAGCGACATCAAACGCTCAGAGCCGGGCCATCTGTGTTGTTGGACGGCTGTTGGGCGCAATCACACCTGACTGGAGAAAGCCATCCAGACAAGTGCAATACTGCGTCCAATGGGACCAGGGAGGGAGGTGTGGAGAGCAGATGGATAACTAACCGTGCAAATGATGGCAAAGTCACTGTGACAACAACAGTGCTTCTAAATCCCTCACTTGGCAAATTTACAGGAAGCTCAATTAACTTTTTACATCTGAAATATGTGCACCAGCTTTCCGCTTAAAGAGACCATGCCCTCTTCCTTTCCTTTCGTTGGTGGCAGACTGCCAAAAGGCATCAGAAGTGAGGCCTTCAAGTGATGCTTTCCTTTTAAATGTGTGCCAGCCTTCCTACAATTCGACGCAAAGGGAGTTTTAATTTTAAAATCAGCCCCGAAAAGCTGCATGGTAAAGTTTAACAGACGCACGGGAAAACCTGTTCCACATCACTGCCATCGCGATTGGGCTCGATTGAGCACTCCGATATTGGAATGTGACATTCGCCCCGTTTATTTAAAGCCATTGGGCTCCATACTATGATAAATGTTTCATAGAAGCATAGAAATTTACAGCACGGAAGGAGGCCATTTCGTCCCATCGTGTCCGCGCCGGCCGACAAAGAGCTATCCAGCCAAATTCCAGCTCTTGGTCCATGACCCTGTAGGCTACGGCACTTCAAGTGCACATCCAAGCACTTGTTAAATGTGATGAGGGTTTCTGCCTCAACCACCCTTTTAGACAGTGAGTTCCAGACCCTCACCACCCTCCGGGTGAAAATATTTCCCCTCAAATCCCCTCTAAACCTTCTACCAATTACTTTAAATCTATGCCCCCTGGTTATTGACCGCTCTAAGGGAAACAGGTCCTTTCTATCCACTCTATCTAGGTCCCTCATAATTTTATATACCTCAATAAGGCCTCGCTTCAGCCTCCTCTGTTTCAAAGAAAACAACCCCAGACTATCCAATCTTTCCTCATAACTAAAAGTCTCCAGTCCTGGCAGCATCCTCATAAATCTCCTCTGTACCCTGTCCAGTGTGCGGAGTTGGAAGAGTGAATCTCGGAGGGAGAATGAGGAGCACGGTCCCAACGTGATTCCATTTGAGAGCATTCACCCTTCAGCAGCCAGAGGATGTGTGTATTATACACCGCGGGCAGGGCTACCGTGTTCTCTCCCTCCACTGCTACGGAAGGTCACCCGAGTCACATCAACTGGGGTGAACATTGGTGAACTCGAGGAGAGCCTGCAGTCTCTGCCACTTTAAATGGAATCAATTCCCAGCAAATCGTGCTAGGAATGCGAATTTTATCAAACTAATTGTTTTCACATCGTCCTTTTAAAAGAAAATGCAACTTCATAAAAATGCAAAACCAGGAAGCAACTTCACACTTTTCATTTCAGCTTCATAAATTTCTGAGACTCGAGCACAAAAATCTAGGCTGACGAACTCCAGTGCAGTGCTGAGGGAGTGCTGCACTGCCAGAGGTGCCGTCTTTCGGATGAGACGTTAAACTGACGCCCCCGTCTGCTCTCTCAGGTGGGCGTAAAAGATCCCACGGCACTATTTGAAGAAGAGCAGGGGAATTATCCCCGGTGTCCTGACCCATATTTATCCCTCAATCAACAGAACATAAACAGATTATCTGGTCATTATCACATTGCTGTTTGTGGGAGCTTGCTGTGCGCAAATTGGCTGCCGGGTTTCCTACATTGCAACAGTGACTACACTCCAAAAGGTACTTCATTGGCTGTAAAGTGCTTTGGAACATCCAGTGGTCATGAAAGGCACTATAGAAATGCAAGTCTTTCTTTATATGATAAGAATATGAATCGTTCAAGCCATCTTTAACTCCATTTGATCAGATCCTTAAACCAGGAGAACTACAAACATCAACAGCTCTGAAAAATGTACTCCAGAAGTTACTACTTTCGAAAGTTTTTGTGTCCTGTAAAAACAAGGCAGTGATTTGCACAGATGTCTGGTTAAAGGCTGACTGTATAAAAGGAGAAGAGTTTAAACACTGGTATTAATGGTATTTCTTCTGAAAAAAAAACAGCTTTAAAGCGGATTGAGGATCCCTCCAGAAGCCAGTGATTAAATCCATCACTCGGTTTTGGCCGGAGCCACACAGACCGATCAGGAGGTCCAAGCTTGATCGCACGTCTGTGCTGAGTTAACTGATCTCAGCCGGCAACAGTGTTAAAAGTTATGATGCCCCTCACAGTCAAATAACCTGCAGTCACACACCAGCTGGGATCACACATGAAAATGGCCACTTGGGGGCAGCACCTGTAGAAGTGAAGGAATAAAAATCATAGGATCATACAGCACACAAGGAGGCCATTTGGCCCATCTTTCGCAGAGCAATCCAGTTAGTCCCAGATTTTTTTCTCCTTCAAGTATTCATCCAATTCCCTTTTGAAGGCTACTATTGAATCTGTATCTACCACTCTATCAGGCAGTGCATTCCAAATCCTAACCACTCGCTGCATAAAAAAGCTTTTCCTCATAGTGCCTCTGGTTCTTTTCTCAATCACCTTAAATCTGTGTCCTTTGGTTATCGACCAGTCAGCCATTGGAAATAGTTTCTCTTTATTTACTCTATTTAAACCTTCATGATTTTGAATATCTCGGTCAAATCTCCTCTTAGCCTTTTCTGCTCTAAGGAGAACAACCCCAGCTTCTCCAGTCTATCCACGTAATTGTAATCCTAAAGTGTAGTGCCCAGAATTGGGCACAATACTCCAGCTGGGGCCGAACTAGTGTTTTATGCAGGTTCAGCATAACTTCCTGAGCTTTGTACTCTATGCCTCTATTTATAAAGCCCATGTGCTTTGTTAACCTGTCCTGCCACCTTCAGAGATTTGTTGCACGAACACCCACAGGTCTCTCACTTCTTCCACCCCTTCAAAGTTGTACCATTTAGTTTGTACTGTCTCTTCTCCTTCTTCCTACCAAAATGTATCACGCACTTTACTGTGTTGAAATACATCTGCTATCTGTTTGCCATTCCCCAGCCTGTCTAAGTCCTCTTAAAGTCTATTACAGGTATAACATCTGAAATCCAGAATCCTTGGGATAGAGTCCGTGCCGGTGTTTTGTGCTTTTCCGGATTTCAGACAAGAAAATCAATAGTCTGAAATCCAGAATCCTTGGGACCGAATCCGTGCCGGATTTCAGGTTTTGCCGGATTTCGGATCGTGCCGTCCGCTGATCCTCTGCTCCTCGCCGCTCGCCGAAATGTCTGGTTTTCGGACAATTCCGGTTTTTGGAATTCCGGATTCAGGACATTGCACCTGTACTATCTTCCTCAGTGCTCACTACACTTCCAAGTTTCGTGTCATCTTCAAATTTCAAAATTGTGCCCTGCACCCCCAAGTACAAGTCATTAATGTATATCAAAAACAGCAGTGGTCCTAGTACTGAACCCTGGGGAACACCACTGTACACCTCCCTCCAGTCTGAAAAGCAGCCATTCACCAGAACTCTCTGTTTTCTATCTCTTAGCCAATTTTGTACCCATGCTGCTCCTGCCCCCTTTATCTCATGGGCTTCAATTTTGCCAAAAAGC
This sequence comes from Pristiophorus japonicus, assembly GCF_044704955.1. Taxonomy (NCBI): domain Eukaryota; kingdom Metazoa; phylum Chordata; class Chondrichthyes; family Pristiophoridae; genus Pristiophorus; species Pristiophorus japonicus. The sequence continues at coordinate 173,117,192 of NC_091989.1, forward strand.
CCAATATGTGGTACTTTGTATTAAACGCCTTTTGAAAGTCTATATACACATCATCAACTACACTGCCCTCATCCATCCTCTCTGTTACCTCACCAACAAACTCAATCAAGTTAGTCAAACACAATTTGCCCTTAGCTAATTCATGCTGGCTCCTTATTAGTCCATACTTGTCCAAGTGGCTGTTAATTTTCTTCTGAATGATTGCTTCTAAAAACTTCCCCACCACGGAGGTTAAACTGACTAGCCTGCAATTGCCAGGTAATAGCAATTTCACCATGAGCGAAGTCCCCTGACTGAGCTGTCTGGATGGTGGAATCACCCCTCGCACCCCCAGCAGAGATCAAACCTTCAGGAGAGGAGGAAAGACTGACAAAAGAAAATGAAATGGATCAAAGACAAAACCCAAATCATTGTCAGCCGTGACTCTGTGGGTAGCACTCTCGCCTCTAAGTCAGAAAGTCATGGGTTCAAATCCTACTCCAGGGACTGGAACATGATAATCTAGGCTGACACTCCAGTGTAGTGCTGAGGGAGCGCTGCACTGTCGGAGGTGCAGTCTTTCGGATGAGACATTAAACCGAGGCCCCGTCTGCTCTCTCAGGTGGACATAGAAGATCCCATGGCATTATTTTGATGAAGAGCAGGGGAGTTATCCCCGGAGTCCTGGCCAATATTTATCCCTCAATCAACATAACAAAAACAGATTATCTGGTCATTATCACATTGCTGTTTGTGGGAGCTTGCTGTGCACAAATTGGCTACTGCATTTCTTACATTACAATAGTGACTACGGCCAATGAAGTACTTTTTGAAGTGTAAAGGACTCTGGATGTCCCGAGGTTGGGAAAGGAGCTATATAAATGCAAGCATTTCTTTTTATTGTGAGAGAGCTCTGTGTCACGAGCGTGACTGGGCTGGCAGAGAGACTGAATCTGTAGGAACAGAACAGAGACAAGACTGGAAATTACTTTGGGCTACCTTTAGCGGACAAACACTCCGGGGTAAATCTTACAATTCCCCGCTCCCAGCTTTGGGTGATGGGACCGCAGATCAGGAATTTGGGTGAGGTGGTGGTGCGACATTCTGTCCATTAATACGAGGCAGTGTGCAACTGCAGGCTATTTGACCCTGAGGGGTATCATCCTTGTCCGGTTCTCGCCCAACACTTACATGCTCACATTTTCTTTTCAGCAGAAGTCAGTGGGGTGGAATAAATGGATTAGCAGCCGCATTTAAAAAAAAACGGCGGAGAGAGGGACTTGCTACAAGCGCATTAAGTGTTGATATGGAAACTGTGCAGTCAAGAGGATATATCCCAGCATTGGCAGGGGTGGGGGAGAATGACAGCTCTTGGCTAAACCTCTCAACCTTGGCTACAATACTGCCCCCCTGCCCCCCCCCCCCCCCCGCCCCCCGCCATCCCTCCTCCTCACCACACTGCCAGTCTGGTTTCTTTTAACACTACATAACAACAGTAGTAGGTCTCCTGTGGCGCTGCTACAGACAGTCTGGACAGAGTGAATGTCCCTCACTGCATCAGACAGGGAAAGGGCTTGGGATTGGCTGCTTCTGCAGCTCCATCTGGTGGTAGACGTGTGCAGCTGCAGGCATGACTGCGAGTCACAGAATGGTAATGCCAAATAAAAAGAGTGTGAGCGGTACTTGGCAAATTCTAATGTATTGTTGATACCGAGTCAATTATAACCGTCCTGTGTCTCAGCGTCCGACAATAACTCACAACTACTCTCGTTGGCTATTCCTCAACAGTCTCGCTTCAAACCAGCCCACAAAGACAAGAGAGTATTTTATATTTAAAACAAAACTTAATCGTATTTACTAATGGTTACTTTTGTTTGGCGACAGTAAGGCAGTCCCTCTTCCCTTTCTTGGGAAGCCCCTGCCCTCTCCCATGCTACCAATTGGAGCTCCTCACCCCTAGCCAACCGAGACACCGATGATCAGCTCCCAGAACGTATGAATTAGGAGGAGTGGGCCATACAGCCCCTCGAGCCTGCTCCGCCATTCAATGAGATCAAGGCTGACCTTCGCCCTGAGAACAGCATTCGATGGTGTGTGAGAGTGAAGTGACTCCTTCTGTGAAGGGGTGGGGGGAACCTGGTCTCACCTAGTTGCAACAAGTCACAGGATTGTATTTATAGTTTCTTGAACACTCTTAGTTCAATTCAACTCTATTTATTTTTGAGATCTCAATCAGCCCTGTGCAGTTAAAATGGCGTTCCTCATACAGCCAGTTTCACTCAATACAGATCCAGGGCGCTATACCTCCTAGCTAGAGGGCGCTATACATTTTATCATTACAATGACTAAACTCAACAACTCATCAAGTGGCGAATCAAGACACACAAACGTAAGCCCTGTCACTCTATGGCCAAGAGTGCTGGCTATCTGACCTGCTTTGTCATTGTCCTGATGGCGATGACCATAAAACCCATCACACCTGCCGTTCAAATTTAAAACACTGCCATTAATACAGAGCGTGATCTAAAAGAAAAGCTATTCAACAGGAAGATCTGTTGGGAGACCAGAGAAATGTAAATGAAAACCAAATGACAGAACTTGGCACAACACGTCTGTTTAAAACAAACCCATATGGCAGATGTCTGACCTTTAACCTTGCACTCACAATCGGACATGGGACGTGTAAATATGGCTGGCCCTTGTAATGTATTTGCTTCATGGGTTCTTTGACGGTCTCTAGTCGCCTTGGGTAATCCTTGCCACTGGACCAAGACCTAGCTCTGTCAAGCCCGTGTGGTGGCTGGTGTGCAACAGCCACCCCACGTTAAAAAAATCCACGCACAGGCATCTTCCACCCTTCAGGATGTAGTTCAGGACCTGGAATATTAGGTCCTTCATTGAAACACCTGTGAACTCATCCCTTTTTGGTGTGGGAGCAAGATATCCTCGCTTTGAGGGACTGCCTATGATGATGATGATCTTTGCTGAAGAATTCATAGCAACACATTGCTATTAAGAACTAGTTGGTTTATTAGCAAAAAGTTTAACAATCACACTACACATTACCAGTTCATCCACCTGCCTCATCACGGATGACCTAAACCCAACTGGCTGGGGTTTTATTGAGTCTTGTGAACGTCACATGACTGGCTAAGCCACTCACAATGTAACAGCTCCACAAACCTGTGAGCATACTCACAGGTGCAGACATTACAGCCAACAACAGAAGCACAGACAAAAATGGATGAAATTAGAAACAAGAATCATCATTGACAGCCGGCGGGATGCTTATAGTCAAAGGTACATCGATGCGCAAGAGGGCAACCTGCACAACTCTCAGGGCCCACGCTACTGGTTCCACTGTCCTCATTTCACTAACAAACGCTGCTTAACCACTAAGTACAAAATAAATAAATACAAGAGAGATAAACAGGGAAGCGACAAGGGATGGTCACAGACCTCGAGTAAAAGCCAGCTTATCAAGGCCAGCTGCTGTCAAGAAGAGCGAGTCAGGGTATGTCTCTGCCCACTGCAGTCGCTGTGAGAAAGGTTCTATGGAAATGACATTGAGGGAGTACAATGACGAAGATATATTCAGTCGGAAGGCAGAACACACAGCTGTACTTTTGCTTTTTGCATATTCCAGTTGAAACCGAATACGTGTTGGGCCCTTTGCACAGCGAGGGGGCTCGGGCTGGCCTTGTTTATGATGACTTCAAAACAAGTCAAACAGATAACCACACCAAAGGAGGGTTTCAATTTCATTGTGTGGCAAGAGATAAAGGGGGGATTAAATGTGGCACAAGCAGAGGTCAACGGACTGTAGTGTCGCATACTGTGAAAGGAACCCTGTCCTTTCCCACTGGATGAGGCTCTCTCTTTCTCTCTCCGCAGTGAGTTTCGGTTGTGAAACCCGAGGTGTAAAAGCCTCATATTCTTTGGAGGCCGTAATTGTCGTAGAACTTAAATTGGGTTCAGGCAGTCTCGGCGCAGGTCCGAATGGGGACAAGTGCACAGCATGAAACTCTCCGTGATACTGCTCTCAGCCCCAGCGAAGGCCTGGCGATGGAAATGTTAAACTGCTGCAGTTGGAGGGAGAACTTTGGAGGGTGGCATTAAGGCACATAAGGAGTGTAGGCGCTCTGTATCTGTCCCAAGTAACACTTGACCTGGAAGTGCGGGCTGTGCAACAAGTGCGATGAAATGTTCCATTCCCTCCAGCGCTGACTTCAAGGTTGTCCGTTTCTCGAACGGAATTGAAAAAAACTCGAGAATGACAATCAATGGGTCGACTTTATGTACATATTCGAGGCAGGGGGTGGGGAGCCTCTGTTTAATCTCATATCTGAAAGACGGCACCTCCAACAGTGTAGCACTCCTTCAGTACTGCACTGGAGTGTCAGTCTGTGCTCAAGTCTCGGGAGTGGGGCTTTGAACGCACAAACTTCTGACTCAAGAGATCAGAGTGCTCGCACTGAGCCAAGGGTGACGTTTTCTCAAGCACTCTGCGCCCTCAACTGTACCTCAAGCAGACGTCACTGTCACTGGAAGAGAAAAAGGGAGGAAGCTAAAAAAAAAGCGATGCCATTGCTAGCTGGACATTGCTTATAGACATTTGCTTCCTCGGTTCCCTCCAGTCATTCCCGGTAGGAGTGAGCTATGCTCTCTCGAAGCAGTTTCAGTCCCAGTGCACAGACTGGTGGTGAACAAGCCTACAGTTTGAGGGAGTGTGATCTGGGATCAGTTAGTAACATAGGGGCGGAGAATTCCTGATAAACGCATTTCCCTGAAATGAAGGAAGTCTGTTCTTGGTAAACTGAACACTTTTACAGGAATCTGGACCTGCACTCTTTGGAGTTTAGAACAATGGGAGGCGATCTCATTGAAACATATAACATTCTCAGGACAATTGCCAGGGTAGATGCTATGAGGCTGTTTCTCCTGGCTGGAAAGTCTAGAACTAGGGAGCATAGTCTCAGGATAAGGGGTCAGCCATTTAAGATGGAGATGAGGAGGAATTTCTTTCCCCAGAGGGTTTGTGAACCTTTGGAATTCTCCACCTCAGAGAGCTGTGGATGCTCAGTCGATGAGTATATTCAAGGCTGAGATCGATAGATTTTTGGACTCGAGGGGAATCATGCAATACGGGGATTGAGCGGGAAAGTGGAGTTGAGGTCGAAGATCAGTCATGATCTTATTGAATGGCGGAGCTTGAGGCGCTGTATGGCCTACTTCTGCTCCTAATTCTTCTGTTCTTATAAATCAAGCCCACACCGGAGGACGGTCTTCAACTCCATTCACTGTGGGGTGTGCGTTTAAATCAGGACCGGATTGACGGGATGAAAGTTTCTTCTAGATGTAAGGCAATCACATTGACATTGACATTTTTTTTTTTTTTAAATTGTGCTTGCCAAGGTGAGTGACATTTAACGCTGGCAATAGAACACTTCCCATTCCAGACATCCAGCATCAGTGTTCAGTGCACTCTGGTCAAATATAGCACAGCAAGGTGCAGAGTAAAGCCCACTCTATTCTGCAACAAGAACATGCCACAGAAGAGCATGTCCTACAGCACCTGTGTGACAGGACCTTTACCCATTTTCCACACCAGCTAGTCTGAGCAACACTGCCAAAATGATGCCACTAGAGTCTGGATCAAGATTCTCTGAGCTGATTCCACACAGGACCCTCACAGCCAGCTAACCTTCAACCCATTTGTCTGGGCTGGATTTGAACCTAGGCCCCAGAGGTGAAAGGTCAACGGCTAAGCCACTGAAACAGCTGCTTGCTGCTCACTAATTGTAGCCAAAATCCTTTACAGACAATTAAGTAAAAGCACCATCTTCTTTTGCTTAAGACTCCCAATTTTCCTCCTGGCTCACTCCGAGTTACAATTCGACAGACAGCGGCAGCCTTTCGACACCCTCAGCCAAGGAGCCATTCTCGGTGTTTTGAGAGTGCACAGCGAGCTGCGGCAGGCTATTGTACGGCGACACCTAGAACTGTCGAGACCAATCCTGTCTGCAGTCGATGTCCGTACACATGCACGTTCCAGCAGCAGGTCACTGGAGAGCGATAAGGAGCGGGAGCCAGTCTAATTTATTTCCCCCTCCCGAGCCCATGGAGGGCAGAGGTCAATTATAGAACTCTTAACTGCCTTGCTGACTTTGATCAACTAACACAGCGCAGATTGGGGGGGCCTGACATGGAGTCAGCCTTGGGTCAAAGGCAGCACTCCCTCGCCTCGGAGTCAGAAGGTTGTGGGTTCAAGTCCCCCTCCAGCGATTTGAGCCCATCAATCTAGGCTGACACTCCAGTGCATAACCCGAGACATAGAATCATAACGGCACAGAAGGTGGCCATTCGGTTGTAAATCTGTGGAATTTGCTGCCTCAGAGAGCTGTGGAAGCTGGGTCATTGAATAAATTTAAGATAGAAATAGACAGTTTCTTAACCGATAAGGGGTTATGGGGAGCAGGCAGGGAAGTGGACCCGAGTCCATGATCAGATCAGCCATGATCGTATTAAATGGCGGAGCAGGCGCGAGGGGCCGTATGGCCTACTCCTGCTCCTAGTTCTTATGTAAGTCTATGGCGGCTCTCTGCACAACAATCCAGTCAGTCCCATTTCCCTCAAGTGCCTATCCAATTTCCTTTTGAAATCATTGATTGTCTCCGCTTTCACACCCTCTTCGGCAGTGAGTTCCAGGTCATTACCACTCGCTGCGTAAAAAAGGTTCCCTGTATCTCTTGCCCAAAACCTTAAATCTGTGTCCCCTAGTCCTTGTCAGCTGTGGTTTAGTGGGTACCTCACTCGCCTGAGTCAGATGGTTGTGGGTTCAAGTCCAACTCCAGGGACTTGAGCACCTAAATCTAGGCTGAAGCTCCAGTGCAGTGCTGAGGGAGTGCTGCACTGTCGGTTGTCTTTTGGATGCGATGTTAAACCGAGGGCCTCATCTGCCCTCTCAGGTGGACGTAAAAGATCCCATAGCACTATTTTGAAGAAGATCAGGGGAGTTATTCCCGGTGTCCTGGCCAATATTTATCCCTCAATCAACATAACAAAACAGATTATCTGATCATCAGCACATTGCTGTTTGCGGGAGCTTGCTGTGCGCAGATTGGTTGCCATGTTTCCTACATGAGGACAGTGCCTACACTCCAAAAGTACTTCATTGGCTGTAAAGAGTTTTGAGACGCCCGGTGGTTGTGAAAGGCGCTATATAAATGCAAGTCTTTTTTTCTTTATACCATCAGCTAATGGGAACAGCTTTTCTTTGTCTACTTTATTTATCTTTGCTCTATCAGGGTCTGACTGACTGGCTGTGCACAACTGGCATTTTCTGCTTTTATTTCACATTTCCGGCCTCCCCGACAAGCATCCTCCTCTCCCAGGACGGCAGTGAGTTGTGTATCTCAGACAGAAGCACCATGCTGGCCGGAGGGGCTGGTGGCAGCGCTTCTCCCGAGGGAGTTGCATTGTGTCGTGCCAACAGAGCCACTTTCATGTTGCCTCACCGTCCTGTACCGACGGCTGCACTGCACAGGACAGCAGGAAAAATAGACCTCCAGAAACGTCTGATGTCTCCGATCTGCTTCAAAGGGACGCACCCCGCCGGAAGCCGATTGGTTTTCACCTGGCCTGCATTTGCCGACAGGCTCCCGAATCCAGATGGTGGGTTTGCTTCGTGGGTCAAGAACGGTGCATTTGTGCCGAAACAACTGGCAACGGTGAGGAGAGGGACCCTGGTCATTGTCAGAGAGAATCGTTTTGATCGCCAACCCAACGTCTTTGGGGGCGGAGTCAATATCCGAACTTAGAATCAGCTATCAGTTCAGAGATCTGTAAATTTGAGGGTGTCAGTGAGGTTTGTGCAATAACCAAGCTCGGCGGTCACACTCTGTCCAGCCCATCAGATACCCTTCTCAAACCACACGACTGGAGGTTAGCTGCAAACTTGCTGCTAGGACTGCACACATACACAGTGACTACACTGTGAAGGACTGCACACGTACCCAGTCACTCATCATCATCAGTCCCTCGAGTCGAGGATGACTTGCTTCCACGTTCACAGGTGTTTCAATGAAGGACCCAATATTCCGGATCCCGAACTACATCCTGAAGGGTGGAAGATGCCTGTGTGTGGATTTTTTTTTTTTAACATGGGGTGGCCGTTGCACACCAGCCACCACACGGGCTTGACAGAGCTAAGTCTTGGACCAGTGGCAAGGGTTAACCAAGACGATTGGAGACCAGCTCTGCTGCACGGACCCAGTGTGCACATGTATCACAGTGTGGGCTGGCCCGTGCTGCCCCTGAACTCACACCTCTCCTGGGCCCCGATCACGTCCCGCTGCAATCTCTCGCCACTCCTTCGTCCCGACCTTGCCGCTCCTGCTGTACCTGCCACTACACTGTGCACACATACCCAGTCATTACACACACAGTGTAATTCTGTCACAGCCCCTCCTCCCCTCCCCATCTAAACTCTTTCTCTCCTGAACGTGGTGACTCTTGGGAGTGCAATGCCACGTGGACTGATGGCCCTCCCAAGCACTCATTCTTAGCCCATGTGCATTAGCCAGCTATTTAACCGTGGAGGGAGCAAGCCTGTCCCTATCCTCACCCATGGCCGATGTTCTAGTGGAGGTCACCTTCAGTAGTGATTAGGAACAGGTAACCCTCGCTGACATTTTTAGTCACCTTCTGTAACTGGGGACTGAAGCCAATCATATCATTGCCTCCTGCAGCCTGGCTGAGATTGATCAAGCCCCTCACAGACCAGGGATCCAAGTCGTTCCATACATGCACAGGGCATTGACATGCTGAGCTACTGGACACTATCTGACGCTCCAATGCAGTGCTGCACTGTCGGAGGTGCCATCTTTTGGATGAGACATTCAACCGAGGCCCCGACTGCCCCCTCAGGAGGACGTAAAAGATCCCAGGGCACTATTTCGTAGAAGAGCAGGGGGGGTATCCCCGGTGTACTGGCCAATATTTATCCCTCAATCAACGTAACAAAAACAGATGATCTGGTCATTATCACATTGCTGTTTGTGGGAGCTTGCTGCCACGTTTCCCACATTACAACAGTGACTACATTCCAAAAGTACTTCATTGGCTGTAAAGCTCTTTGAGACGTCTGGTGATTATGAAAGGTGCTATATAAATGCAAGTCTTTCTTTCATCATTTTATTCTCTTTAAAGCACAGATGGCCGTTGCCTTTGCATTGGTGAAAGGTATATTAAAACAATGCCCGCGCACATTGACTGATATATAGATGCATTCAGCAGATGCTTTTCATGCTCTCTCTCTGTTTATTGAGCAGTTATACATGACTTTGTCCAAAATTGACACAATTTCTGAGAACCCCCAAGACAAAATGTTTGCACTGATGATTTGCGGTTATAAAATTGCCCGGCACAGTGGAAAAATTGCTGCTTAATTGCTGCACGGCAACATTTTAAAAATCCTGGTTCTGAAAAGAAACCTAATCATTTTGCGCTTTATTCCGAATTATCTTTGAACACCATTCCCCCAGGAAAGCTTATTAAAAGCATTTGCTTGCATCTGGCTCAAAGGGTCTAATGGTTAATGAAATTTACATTTGAGAAATGAGGGTGATGTTTCACATGCGTCACTCTCCTGTAACTGTCAGGAGGTCATGTTGAGAGAAAGCAGTGCGAGGGTAATGCGAGATTCTTGGGGGGGGTTTAACGTCGGGTCTATTAGGGCTAGGGGGAGTTTAGACAATGGGAGGGAGGGGGTGGGGATGTTGAGGTTGAGGGTGGAAAGTTGCTGGATGCCAGAAGATTGTGTGTTTGGCAGGGGAGCTCCCTCGGGAGCTGCCACTCCAGTGGCGTTACAAGGACACCCTCAAAACCTCCCTGATAAAGTGCAACATCCCCACCGACACCTGGGAGTCCCTGGCCAAAGACCGCCTTAAGTGGAGGAAGTGCTTCCGGGAGGGCGCTGAGCACCTCGAGTCTCATCACCAAGAGCATGCAGAAACCAAGCGCAGGCAGCGGAAGGAGCATGCGGCAAACCGGTCCCACCCACCCTTTCCCTCAACGACTGTCTGTCCCACCTGTGACAGGGACCGTGGTTCTCGTATTGGGCTGTACTGTCACCTAAGGACTCATTTTTTTTTATAAAAAGAGTGGAAGCAAGTCTTCCTCGATTCCAAGGGGCTGCCTATGATGATGATAATGATGATTTAACGTTGGGCCCTAGTCCCCGACTAGTCTGACTCGTGTTAAATGAATGGAGCACTTTGATCAGCCTGTTGATGGCCTCCTTCGGGAGTCGCTAGGATCTTGCATCAGTTTCTTCCATCAGTCGATTCTTGCTTCATTCTCGGTGCTCATAAGCAATGTTCCCTCTAATTTTTTGGGGATGCACAGCCCGGTCCCTTTAAGGGGCTACACGGCCCATTCGAATTTCCATGCGTGTGCAGTCTCTCCATTTAAAAGCTGGCGAGCAACAACAACTTGTATTTATATAGCACCTTTAACGTAGTGAAACATCTCAAGACGCTTCACAGGGACAATTGACACTGAGCCGCACAAGTAGAAATTAGCGCAGGTGACCAAAAGCTTGGTCAAAGAGGTAGGCTTTAAGGAGCGTTTTGAAGGAGGAGAGAGTAACACTGTTCATAAGAATTGGTCTATTTCCCCTACCATAATTTTACATGACATTAAATAGAAAGCTTTAAGCATGGGTTCGCTTGATAAATGCACGGACAGTGTAGGATTTGGCCATAGATCCCAGAAAAGATAGAAGAAGAAAAAAGAACCTGCATTTATGTAGCGCCTTTCAGGCCATCCCACAGCGCTCAACAAGTGCGGCCACTGCTGTAAAGGAGGAAACGCGGCAGCCAAATTTGCGCACAGCAAGCTCCCGCAAACAGCAATGTGATAATGAGCAGATAATCTGTTTTTCGTGATGTTGATTGATAGCAGGAGCCGAGTTACACGGAGAGACACAGACCGCTTTCACTCGTTCCCCAGTTCTGACGAGAGCTCTCCACCCGAAGCGGCAGCAATACGGATTGCGCCGTGTGAATAAAAACACCTGCGACAAGCCTGGATGCTTTTCCAAATCCCACTTCATAATATTTACCGTTAGAAACTTCCGGCACAATTTTTTTTTCCCTCGCTCGTAGATGCGATTTGATGGCAAACATATGCTGACAGCTGCAAAGGATGTTGAACACTCAACAGGTTAAAATGCCTTTGGGAATGTCCCATCTAGCTTTTATATAAAAAAAAAATAGAGGAAGAGAAACTCAGCCCGAACGCTAGTGAAATAGTTTGTGGTCCCTGAGTGAGAAGGCAGCTGGTTTTTGTGGTACAGTACTTCTGACAAAAAGAAAAATATGTTCAGATTTAAACAATTTTTGATGTTTAAAAAAAATACAGCTGCTCTCAACTAACAAAGGAATATTGTCTCCTCCATTCAAAGAACAAGTCGACTAATGCTCAGACGCACAACGTGTCCACTGAATCCATCTGCATCAGCCTATAATGCAGTCAATATGAGAGGGATTACTGGCTACAACTCCTCATCCCTTCTCCCAACTCCCTCTTCTCCTGAAGATGCTGACTTTTGCTTCCAAAACCACTGGCAGACTGCCAGCACCAGGTCCAAGTGTCTATCCTTCATCCCCGAGTCTCGACAGTAACTGTGAGCAGTTAGCCGTGGCTCAGTGGGAGGCAGGCTCACCTCAGAGTCAGAAGGTTGTAGGTTCAAGTCCCACTCCAAGACTTGGATTTATATAGCACCTGTCTTGACCACCGAATGTCTCAAAGCGCTTTGCAGCCTTTGGAGTACAGTCACTGTTGTAATGTAGAAAACGCGGCAGCCAACTTGCACACAAGCAAGCTCCCACAAACAGCAATGTGATAATGACCGGATAATCTATTTTAGTTATGTTGATTGAGGGATAAATATTGGCCAGGACACCAGGGATAACTCCCCTAGCTCTTCTTTGAAATAGTGCCGTAGGATCTTTTACGTGCACCCGAGAGGGCAGACGGGGCCTCGGTTTAACATCTCATATGAAAAATGCCACCTCCGAAAGTGCAGCACCCCCTCAGCACTGCAGTGGGCGCGTCAGCCTAGATTTATGTCCTCCAGTTCCATGGAGTGGGAACTTGAACACACAACCTTCTGACTCAGAGGCAAGAATGCTACCCACTGAGCCACAGCTGACTCACTGGAGGTTGGGATGAGCCAACGGCCTGTTACATCTGAGCCAGAGTGTCCCTGGAGTTGGAGCACGCGGTGTCCACCGGTTACGCTCGCGGCCTTCCGCGAGAGCTGGGCGCCGGAGGGACTGGAGTGCATCATCACCCCCAGCAACCAAATTTTAATTTGATTTTATTGTCTAAAGTTTAATTTGTTTAATTTGCTGGTTTTAGTGCCCCCCCCACCCCACACACACCTTTTAGCCAGGGGGCACTTGTATAATTTGTGTGTTGGTGCCCTCAAAAATAAAAGGGGCACTGGGGAAAAATGTATTTTGGAGTGTGCAGGGGGCATCTATTTAAAGTGCACAACTAAAATAGTTGGGCTAACAGCCTAGCTTAGTCGGACCCACGAGGCCATCAGAGGGGGGGGGGGGGGGGGTGGGGGGGGCCTTGTTTGGCCATTTCTCAGGATAAAAAGGAATGTTTAGTTGTGAAGAATGATCCTGCAATGAAAAGCTGTACCGAGCGTGCAGCCACCTGCGCGCTCTCATTCTGAAACCAGACACAAGCACGCCCCTGTTTCTCGCAGCTCTTAAAAACATTTAAATCAGTGTTGGCCTGGAAAATACACGAGCGTGGCTGACCGCCCACCCCACCCCAGCTCTCGGGAGCTCAGGCCTCTGAAAATATCCGCACGATGCTGAGTGATGTGCAAAAACCCGGAACAATAGCAGCCTGCATTAGTCGGAGTCAGGCATGGGCGTTCGATCAAAAGGAAATATTTTAAACACAGATTCACTGAGCAGGCGACATATATGGAAACGTGGAAGGAGCTGGTGCTGATTGTCAGTGGGCTGTGCTTTTATGTTTTTGGTGAGTCAATTTACCTGATGGGTCCAATCGCTTCGTCATGAGTCTCTGTCATTCATATTTTGATTAATTATACACACGCTGCATAAATATGAGACAGTCTACCCGTCCCCACACATCAATTAATCACTGCAGTCTGCACGCTGAACTTGTGTACAAGTCTTACTTGATGCTTCACTGGGGCTTTTTTCCCCCCCCCCACCCCAGTGTAACTAGAGACAGCCCGTTAAAGGGTGCGTTGCTCCAACCCTGCCCTGCCCTCCCCCGCCTCTCAGCTTTTGCTCACAGGGAGCAGGTCCCTACCAGGGCTGCAGCCATTGAACTCAGTGACCTGCACCACCGGGACAAGAGCCAATGAAGTGAGGGCTGCCACTTCCCATCGCTCGCCCAGTGAGCCAGGGTGGGAGTGCAGCTGGCTGCCGACAGAATGCAGGGTCAGGTTTCGGGGGCACGAGTATAATTTCTCTTTTTAGTGCCCTAAACAACCCCGCCCCCCCCGCCCCACCACCACCCAAAAAAAAGGGGCACTGGAAAAAATATATATTTTGGAGTGTGACCCCCCCCCACCGCCTTGCAGGGGGCATTTGTTTAAAGTGCACAACTAAAATAGTTGCAGGGTCAGGTTTGGCTGTGAAGCCCCCACCACCCCCCACCCACCCACAGTCCAGCGGGCTGCCGAGGCTTTTCTGACTTTGAGGCCTCCCGCCATCACTGTGGTGGTCACCATTGTGCTGGGGTCACAACTGTCCCGTGCAATTACAGATTCTTCCTTGCAGCATCGTAGCAATTGGTTACAGCACTGAAGGAAGCTATTCGGCCCATCAAACCCACGCCGGCTCGCTGCAGGAGCACTTCAGTTAGTCCCACTCCCCCACCCTTTCCCCATAGCCCTGTGAATGATTTTCTTTCAAGTACTTATCCAATTCTCTTTTGAAAGCTGTGATTAAATCCACCCTTTCAGGCAATGCATTCCAGATCCTAACCACTCACTGTGTAAAAAAAGTTTTTCCTTATGTCGCCTTTGGTTCTTTTGCCAATCACCTTAAATCTGTGTCCTCTGGTTCTCGACCCTTCTGCCAATGGGAACAGTTTCTCACTATCTACTCCTGTCTAGACCCCTCATGATTTTGAGCACCTCTATCAAATCTCCTTTCAAACTTTTCTGCTCTAAAGAGAACCACCCCAGCTTCTCCAATCTATCCATAAAGTCCCTCATCCCTGGAACCACTCTTATAAATCTTTTCTGCACCCTCTCGAGGCCGAACCAGTGTTTTGTACAGGTTCATCATAATATCCACACTTTTGTACTCTATACCTCTATTGCAGGATTCCATAAGTTGTTTTTAAAACTGCTTTCTCAACCTCCCCTGCCGCCTTCAACAATGTGTCTCTCTGTTCATGCTCCCCCACATCACCATCTTTCCCTCCCGTTACTTTAATTCAACTGAACTGGGCTCTGCACACGTGCTAAGCAGAGAGCACAGGTGCTCTGTTTATTTCCATACATAGGATATACGGCACAGAACTGGCCATTCGGCCCAATCAGTCCATGACGGCGTTTATGCTCCACTCGAGCCTCCTCCCGTCTTTCCTCATCTAACACTATCAGCATAACCCTCTATTCCCTTCTTCCTCATATGCTTGTCTAACCCCCTTAAATGCATCTATACTATTCGCTTCAACCACTCCCTGTGGTAGCGAGTTCCATGTTCTCACCACTCTCTGGGTAGAGGTTTTGTTCAGCATACAAGTCATTCTTTGATGACTTAAGCGAGTACTGATTATCACATGATTCTGATCTAGAATGGCATGCAGAGTATTGCGAGTGTGTGCTCAGGGGTAGGGTGGAGAAAAGAGAACAATTCGTATGTTTTTTTTCTCCAAATGAGCAGCTTGAAAGAGAGAGATTGCAAAGATGTAGGAGGCTTGCTGAGCACCAAGAGTGGATATTTCCATGGAGAATGCGTTGGTGCACCAGAGCAGTGTATCGGGGGAACAGGAGAATCAGTCCTTCTTGTGTCTATAGTTTTCCACACATACTGGTCTTGATCTAAGCTGCTGCCTGCATCCTAACTCGCACCAAGCCCCGCTTACCCATCACCCCTGTGTTCGCTGACCTACATTGGCTCCCGGTTCGGCAACGCCTAGATTTTAAAATTCTCATCCTTGTGTTCAAATCCCTCCATGGCCTCTCCCTTCCCTATCACTAATCTTCTCCAGCCTCACAACCCTCTGAGAACTCTGCGTTCCTCCAATTCTGGCCTCTTGCGCATCCCTGATTATCTTTGCACCAACATTGGCGGCTGTGCCTTACAACTGCTTAGGTTCCAAGCTCTGGAATTCCCTCCTTAAACCTCTCTACCTCTCTCTCCTCCTTTAAGATGCTCCTTAAAACTTACCCCTGTGACCAAGCCAATAGTTTATGTGGCTCGGTGTCAAATTTTGTCTGATAACATCCCTGTGAAGACCTGGAGACGTTTTACTACATTAAAGGCACTATATAGATACAAGCTGTTGTTGTAAGCAGAGTTCTCAAGGGAACAGGAAAAGAACCCCACACACATACCAAGTTAAGAGAACAAGTTATCAGATGCCTGGGTCACGCATTTCCTCGTGGCTGGGGGAAGGCCAGGCTGAACCCTGGGAAGTAGGTTAACCTTGAGGTCAGAGCATGGTGCGGGGGCTGGGGGGGGGGCAAGGAGGAAAGATGTAATTCCCTCCGTTCAAATGGGTAAAAACATTTTAAATAAAAGCATACAAAGGGATTCTTTGTGACTATCTTTAGCAGTGACATTCAAGTTCTCAGGGTATATGAATGGGAACAAGTTTTTACTTGTGGGCCACACTAGCAAAGCATTATTTATTACCCATCCTTACTTGCCCTGAGGGCATTAAGAATCATCTACATCATGTGGGACTGGAGTCACATGTAGGCAAGATCATGCTGGCAATAGCAGGTTCCTTTTCCTGAAGGGCATTATTGAACCAGTTGGTACCACCCCACAAATGACCAGATTTATTAAATTCAACTTCATAGCTTTCAATGGTGGGATTTGAACTCTCAACCTCTGGGTTGCGAGCCCACTGCCATTATCAATACCGTGGGCCAGTTGCAGTAGTCAGCGTGACTTGATGAAAGCTCAGTGTGTCTGTTCAGTTTACTCTACAACACTGTCCCAGAGAGCCATGTGAGGCGAATACTTCACAGCCGGAGGTGCCACTTTCAGATGAGATGTTAAACCACTCTTTTCCACAAGCAGCAATATGACAATGACCCGATCGTCTATTGTTGGTCTTGGTTTATCGGGTCATTGTCATATTTCTGCTTGTGGAAAAGAATGCTTGAAGACCAGGTCCTCAAAACTGCCACCAAGCTCATGGTCTACAAGACTGTAGTAATACCTGCTCTCCTGTATGGCTCAGAGACATGGACCACGTACAGTAGACGCCAAGTCGCTGGAGAAATACCACCAGCGCTGTCTCCGCAAGATCCTAAAAATCCCCTGGGAGGACAGACGCACCAACATTAGCGTCCTTGTCCAGGCCAACATCCCCAAGCATTGAAGCACTGACCACACTTGATCAGCTCCGCTGGGCAGGCCACATTGTTCGCATGCCAGACACGAGACTCTCAAAGCAAGCATTCTACTCGGAACTCCTTCATGGCAAATGAGCCAAAGGTGGACAGAGGAAACGTTATAAGGACACCCTCAAAGCCTCCCTGATAAAGTGCGACATCCCCACCAACACCTGGGAGTCCCTGACCAAAGACCGCCCTAAGTGGAGGAAGTGCATCCGAGAGGGCGCTGAGCACCTCGAGTCTCATCGGCAAGAACATGCAGAAAACAAGCGCAGGCAGCGGAAAGAGCGTGTGGCAAACCTGTCCCATCCACCCCTTCCCTCAACGACTATCTGTCCCATATGTGACAGAGTCTGTGGTTCTCATATTGGACTATCCAGCCACCTAAGAACTCATTTTAAGAGTGGAAGCAAGTCTTCCTCGATTCCGAGGGACTGCCTATGATGATGATGATGCTTGTGGGAGCTTGCTGTGCGCAAATTGGCTGCCGCGTTTCCTACATTACAACAGTGACTACACTTCAAAAGTACCTCATTGCTTGTAAAGTGCTTTGGGACATCCGGAGGTTATGAAAGGAGCTATATAAATGCAAGTCTTTCTATTTTTGTTGGTTCCTCCAAGCCTGGGGACCAGTTATACGATGGAAGTCTGGCTGACCAAAAAACAGACCCAGCTATCTTGCACAGCTGCACTCCTTCAATACAAGGGTGCCTTATATATTGCAGGACAGGTACCACCAGCCATCTGGGGTGCGAATTGTTTATAGAATCGCATCTGTGCTAACTCTTTAACAGGAGCTATCCATTGCGATATTACCTCCCTGCTCTTTCTGGTATCCTTTATGTCTGTCCTTTTCAAATATTCAACCAATCCATTTTAAATGATCTTTTCGTCTCTGTCTCAGTCACCACTTGTGGTAAAGTGTTACTCGTTCGAATAACCTTCTGCCTGCAAACTTCCCCTTTCACACTTCGTGATCATTCTCAGTCCAGGGCCCCGTGATCATATAACATATATTACTGTGACCAGAGCCGAAGCAATGCTTGCTGATAATGAAGGTCGCTATTGCCCAAGAAGAAATTCTGGACAAGTGCACTTTTGGGCAAAAGCTCGAAAGATTCTCCTGTTAACACTGTTGGTGGAAGGTTGGGGGGCGGGGGGCACACCACTTTCATATCGTCCCACCTCTCCCGCCCCACCACCCACGCACACACCCACACATACTGACTGGGTGAGGGCATCATTGCACTTTGCCACGATCCCCTCCCGCTATGGTGGAATAGTCACCGCCCAGGCTCACACATGAACAGCCATTTTGAGTGAGGAACGAGAGGGGTGCCAGGAACTGTGCAACGGCACACGTCAAAAGACCAGGCGCTTCAAGAGAGGAGATTGGGGGAAAGAAAATTGAGGGGGACAAAAAAAAACGACAACATATTTTCTTAATGTTTCAGGTTAATGCCAATGTTAAACAAGTGCATCAGAACAATTTAGTATGAGCAGGGTAGCAGCGGGAGTTAGAAACAACACCCCATTGTGTCCATGCCCATCCAGCCGTCTGCTGAACCACCCTGAGAGTAAGGGTTTCCAGAGTGGTGTCGAGCCTTCCAAGCCACTGACAGCAGGCGCCAGAAGGCAGCTGACAATCCTCGAGCTTATTCAGAGAAACATCAAACTTCCGACTGCGTCGGGAATGTCAAGGGGTCACCCCTGAATCCCATTAAAACCCAGCAGCAGCTTGCGAGTCAGGAATTCCTCTCTTACTTTCTTGGCGAGCCTACGTGGCTCTCACACCCTGGTATGACTTCAATATGTTCGACGTACCTCCCCCTCTGACCCCCCCCCCCCCTCCACATCCCACAACTTCCCAGTGTACAGGCTGCTCCTGTTATAGGTTCCATCTGCAGGGGCTACGGGAGACCCACAAAGAGCTAATTACATGAGTCGATCTCATTAGGCACAGCCACCACTGCGGTGACAGCAGTGCATTTGCATAGTGACCTCTGACCTCCCACCCCTGACTGCACTTGTCGTCATTTATCATTTCGGTAAGCAAGTCAAAAAGTCAGCGATGAGCTGACACGGTTCTCCCCCCTCCACCTCCCCCGGAACCCGAACTGACCCCTGCGAACCGTCGCGCATTCACGTCATTCTCTGCAAGGCCGCTTATTAACCACGGCGCGCGCTTTCTCTCCGTCTCCAGCCCGGCATTCCCGCGTTAACAATCGGCGTCAATGTATTATGATTAATACTCACATCGGGAAAGCCACAGCTGTCACTGACAGCCCATGGTTTGGAAATGCTCATTTCTTCCCCCACCCACACCACACCACCCAATAACACACAAACTTCTGTTAGAAGGACCAGAATGAAAATGTTTTGATGCCCGGCCTGTGCCGAGTCAGTGGATCTTAGTTGGGGAGCAGTTGGTCGCAGTGCCGCTGCGGTTTTTGTGGGGGGGCGGGGTGAAGAAACAGCCTCGATTCTCAACTTACTTAGACTCCAGTTGGAGAGATTTGGGGTGGGGGCAATGACAGGATTGTGCTGTGATAACGAACCCAACACACACAAACACATAGGTCTGACGCACACAACACACGCCCAACACAACACACAAGCCCAACGCAACACACAAGCCCAACGCAACACAACACACACGCCCAACGCAACACACACACACGCCCAACGCAACACACACACACGCCCAACGCAACACACACACACGCCCAACGCAACACACACACACGCCCAACGCAACACACACAGACCATCCCCCCCCGCCCAACACAACACACACAGACCCCGACTCCCCCCCCCCCCCACAATGTCCGGCACCTGTGGGGCCCAACGGGAGGCAAGGGGAATTATAATAACCATGTTGCCCCTTCAACATTAGCAAATAAACACATCTAATTTAGGAGAAACTTCTTTACCCAGAGAATAGTTAGAATGTGGAACTCACTACCACAGGGAGTAGCTGAGGCGGCTAGCATAGATGCATTTAAAGAAAGAAAGACTTGCATTTATATAGCGCCTTTCACGACCACCGGACATCTCAAAGCGCTTGACAGCTAGTGAAGTACTTTTTGGAGTGTAGTCACTGTTGCAATGTGGGAAAGCTGAATAAACACATGAGGGAGACAGGATCAGAAGAACATGTTGGGGAGATGAATTAAATAGAGTGGGAGGAGGTTCATGTGGAGCAGAAACACCAGCTTAGACCAGTTGGGCCGAATGGCCCGGTTCTGTGCCGTTTTATTTGACTTCACTTCGTGGACTGCAGCGTCACTGATCTTCATTATATTTAAATGAGCTTACTTGTGACTCGATTTAGGATTAGATGGCGAGGGGTGAGAAGAGGTTCATGTGGAGCATGTAAACACTGGCATGGACCAATTGGGCCAAATGGCCCATTTCTGTGCTGTACACGCCATGTAATTCCATAAAGTATATGATGTTGCATGGAAATATACAGCGTAAAATAATTTTTTTGTAAAATGCTCCTTTAAATAAGAACATAAGACATAAGAATTAGGAGTAGGAGTAGGCCATTCAGCCCCTCGAGCTGCTCCGCCATTCATTAAGATCGTGGTTGATCATCGACCTCAACTCCATTTTCCTGCACTATCCCCATATTCCTTGATTCCCAACGATTGAGCTCCCACAGCTCTCTGGGGGTAGAGAATTCCAAAAATTCGCCACCCTCTGAGTGAAGAAATTTCTCCTCATCTCAGTCCTAAATGGCCGACCCCATATTCGGAGACTGTGAGCCCTGGTTCTAGACTCTCCAGCCGGGGGGGAAACATCCTCCCTGCATCTCCCCTGGCAAGCCCTGTAAGAATTTTGTTTGTTTCCCTGGGATCCTGTGGGTTGACAATCCATTTATCAGCAAGTTCTAAAAAGCCGTCCAATGGAAAGGGAAATAGGGCAGGGCGTAAAGCAGGCAGCCCATCCCCCAAAACCAGCGCCGCGCTCCCTATGGAACAGAGAATTGGGCCCATTGTCAAATCTGCAATAAAAATCTGGGATACGTGGCAGCACCCCTAACCACGGGTTGTAGGCCCAACAATAAAATCCTTTGCCTTCTGAACTTCTGTAACTTTTATTATTCATTCTGTATCCTTTCCCTTTGTTTATAGGCAGTTCCACTTGATTACAGTGATGGGTACTTGCAGGTTAGGTTTTAAAGAGGCTGCAAGTCCAACATCCTACACCATGGATGCGTGGTAGAATTCACAAAAAGGACATTAATGCTTACCAATCTCAAAGGAAGAGGTTTAACTAGATTTGCAATGCCCTCATTCACCAGGGTAACAGAGCTCAAGTGTATATTTACAGCGATTAATCCATTAGCAATTGGAATCATCAGCAAATTAATCAAAATCGATTGATAGAGTTGTCACAAAAACAGCCCTGAAACAGTGAAGTCACTCAAGAGACTCAGACAAAGACCAGCACACGTGTATGGACACACATACACGATACAGGTACGCTGCTGCACGTACACAGGACACACATACACAGGACAAGGACATTCATACGCAAGAGACACAGACAAAGACCTGCACATACTCAGGACACACATACACAGGACTCAGACCCTCACCTGCATCTGTTTTTCTCTACACTTGTGTGAAGCGCCTTAAGGCTAGCGTTCGATATTTAAAGGGAAGTTGTCACTGTTGCTGGCCTGTTATCTGCTCTGAATGACGTCAGTGGATAATTCGTTGAAACAGGCAGGAACCCGGCTGGAGCTCAGGCTGGGAGATACTGTGTTTTTGTCATCTACTTAGTCATGTTTCCAGCTGACATTATTCACATGTGCTGCTCCAGCCCTGCATCCGGTGTGCAGTGCAGTGCTGTAGCCCACTGATAATCAGTGGGTGGCCTCATACCCCCGCTCCTCTCCCCCCAAAAATAGCAAGTTAAAATTACATTTTAACGGTTGGGCTTCTAATCTGTGTGTGTCAGCTGCGGCTCAGTGAGTAGCACACTCGCCTCTGAGTCAGAAGGTTGTGGGTATGAGTCCCACACCAGAGACTTAAGCACAAAAATCTAGGCTGACACTCGCAGTGCAGTACCAAGGGATGAGACGTTAAACCGAGGCCCCGTCTGCCCTCTCAGCTGGACGTAAAGATCCCATGGCACTATTTAGAAGAGCAGGGGAGTTATCCCCGGTGTCCTGGCCAAGATTTATCCCTCAATCAACATAACAAAAACAGATTATCTGGTCATTACCACTTTGCTGTTTGTGGGAGCTTGCTGTGCGCAAATTGGCTGCCGCGTTTCCCACATTACAAAGGTGACCACACTCCAAAAGTATATTGGCTGTAAAGCACTTTGAGACACCCGGTGGTCGTGAAAGGTGCTATATAAATGTTAGTCTTCCTTTCTTTCTTTACCATTGCACAATGCATCCATTGGTGTGAAGGATGACATTGCCATTGCAAAGGCTGCGATGAAACGTGAAGATTCTTTATGACGTGTAGGGTGTTAAACTGAAAGGTTAACCTATCACACACTCCAGTGATACTGATGGCACTAATGTTACAGTGTAAATACACACACAAAAAGCTAACCAAAAGCTGAATAGCCACGAGAGGTAGCCTGTAAAATATCTTTCAGACAGGCAGCAGGCACTTCAGTCACAAGAAGTTTTTACACAGTTCATTTGAAATATTTAGCAAGGTGTTGAAGCCGTGAAGGGCTGCGCTATAATAATTTAACTGAAGCCTATCTAGACAAAGTAGCATGGATAATGTCACCTTTGGAAAATGAACAAAAGGGCCCAGAACCTGGAGTGATTTAGGCGATAAAAAGAAAGAAGACTTGCTTTTATATAACGCATTTCACAGCCACCGGACATCAAGCGCTTTACAGCCAATGGAGTACTTTTGGAGAGTAGTCACTGTTGTATTGTGGGAAACGCAGCAGCCAATTTGCACACAGCAAGCTCCCGCATACAGCAATATGATAACGACCAGATAATCTGTTTTTGTTATGTTGATTGAGGGATAAATATTGGCCAGGACACTGGGAATAACTTTTTCGAAATAGTGCCATGGTCTTTTACATTCACCCGAGAGGGCAGGCAGGTAGGTCCTGGATGTAATGTCTCATCCGAAAGACGGCACCTCCGACAGTGCAGCACTCCCTCAGCACTGCACTGGAGTGTCAGCTTAGATTTATGTGCTCAAGTCTCTGGAGTGGGATTTGAATCCACAACCTTCTGAGTCAGAGGGAGAGAGTGCTGCCCACTGAGCCACGGCTGAGAGGTCCCAGGTTTGCTATTGGGCTCATCTCAAGAGGGAATGAAGCGAGCAGTGATTAAACCCGAGCAACACTCGGGATTGAGCTAATCCACTGCAGAGGGGGGGGGAAAAGCCTGCAAAAAGAAAGGTTGACAGAGGGGGGGGGTGGGGGGGGGGGAAAGACGATGGGATCAAGAAAAGAAGAAAGGAGGAAATAAAAGATGGAAGACAAAGAAAGGATCGGTAAGAGGAAAGTGGCAAAGGGAGACAAATGAAAAAGGAGTGGTGAGAGAGGAAGGAGGGATGAGAAAGGAAAGAGAGTTAGAAGAGGGCAGAGGTAAAGAATAAAAAGGATACAGATTTCTCCAATTTTCCCTTTTTAGGTTGGCCAACGAATGGCAAAAACACCAATAAAAAGTCTGGAGCTCCCCACCTATCTCAATGCTGATTGTGGGAGCTTGCTGTGCACAAGTTGGCTCCCACGTTTCCTATTTTTAAACAGTGACTACACTTTGAAAAGTACTTCATTGGCTGTAAAGTGCTTTGGGTCGTCCTGAGGTCATGAAAGGCACTATATCGCCTTTCACGAACTGCACATGTCTCAAAGCGCTTTACAGCCAATAAAGTACTTTTGGAGTGCAGTCACTGTTGTAATGTAGGAAACGTGGCAGCCAACTTGCACACAGCAAGCTCCCACAATCAGCAATGTGATCATGACCAGATAATCTGTTTTTGTTATGCTGATTGAGGGATAAATATTGGCCAGGGCACCGGCGATAACTCTCCTGCTCTTCTTCGAAATAGTGCCGTGGGATCTTTTATATCCACCCGAGGGGGCAGACTGGGCCTCGGTTTAACGTCTCATCTGAAAGACGGCACCTTGACAGTGCAGCATTCTCTCCTGGAGTGTCAGCCTAGATTTATGCGCACAAGTCCCAGGAGTGGGACTTGAACCCACAATCTTCTGACTCAGAGGCGAGTGTGCTGAACACAGTGCCTATGTAACAATTCTGGCTTGTGGCAAGTGGCGGGTGGGGGGATGGAGGGAGGGGACGGCTGGAAGAAGCAGGAGAGAGGGCTAAAAAAGGCCCTCCTTTTTTTCCCTCTGAAGCAAGAAAAACAAAGGCAAGCCGGGTTAATGTAGCAAGAAATAGAGATAACTATCTAGACATGCGCTGACCCAAGCTGTAATACGCAGGACACAAAATCAAGAGGATCAGCTCAAGAAAATGACAGGGACACAACAACAATGTGGTAACATGATAACGACGACGTATGAAGGCGAGATAAATAGCCCCAGCAGCAAGAAGATGTTAACAGTATCTGTCAGTGTGTTTTAGTTGCAAAGCACCATTTTGTTGCTTGAATGAGGAGAGGAACAGGAAGTGACAATGAAACCAAGCAGAAACCAAAAGATACTCAGAAAAGACCACATCCTCCATGAACAGAGATAAAGCTGAAAGTTGCAGTCATTGTTTGTGTAGTGGACCGCATATATTGCCAGGCCAAGTGAGGAGCTGGTTTTTTGGGGCGCTTCAGTGATCACTCAGACGCCCATCTGCAGCGGATTTCCAGGCAAATATCAAGACACCGCAAGCTAGGCTTAATGTGCCGTCTTTTCCAGCTGTTTACCCCCTTTGCTGGACAGGTGATTCCAACCTTCATTCAGCCCAGCTGAAGAAAGACTTCAGGACTGTGCCACCAGCTGCTCCGATAGCTCAGTGACGGGCTGAGCCATAAAGATCAGGGAGGTCCCAGGTCATAGCCCATCTGTGCTGAATCAGCTGATTTCAGGAAGGGGCGTTAACAGCATTCCTGCTCAGCCCACGAACTGCAGCTGCAAGTGTGTGTGTGTGTTTTTATTTGTTCCTGGGATGTGGGCGTTGCTGTTAAGGCCAGCATTTATTGCCCATCCCTAAATGCCCTTGAGAAGGTGGTGGTGAGCCGCCTTCTTGAACCGCTGCAGTCCGTGTGGCGAAGGTGCTCCCACAGAGCTGTTAGGGAGAGAGTTCTCGGATTTTGACCCAGCAACGACGAAAGTATGGTGATATACTTCCAAGTCAGGATGGTGTGTAACTTGGAGGGGTGTGCGCGCGTGTGCACGTGGGACATCAGGTGAAGACAGGATTGACTGTACTCACAATGCTCACTGGTTCAGCGAGCCTGTAGACAGGTATACAGTTTACTTGGGTGAGGTACTAGAGGGTAATCAAGGAAGGGAGTCAACACCTAGAAAGACTTGCATTTCTATAGCGCCTTCCATGTCCACTGGACACTTCAAAGGGCTTTACCGCAAATTATGTGCTTTTTGAAGTGTATTCACTGTTGTAATATAGGAAACGCAGCAGCTAATTTGCACACAGCAAGCTTCCACAAACAGCAAATGTGATAATGACCGATCATCTGCTTTAATGATATTGATTGAGGGATAAATATTGGCCAGGAAACTCCCCAGCTCTTCTTCGAAATAGTGCCATGGGGTCTTTTATGTCCACCTGAGAGAGCAGTCAGGGCCTCCGTTTGACGTCTCATTCAAAAGACAGCAGCTCCGACAGTGCTGCACTGGAGTGTTAACCTAGATTTACGTGCTCAAGGTCACTGGAGTGGGATTTGAACCCACAACCTTCTGACTCAGTGCTACCCACTGATCCACATCAGGAATGATGATCCCAGAAGGTATTTTGGATTTCCCAGCCAGTAACCAGGCAAGCGGGTCAGGTTAGCAACCAGTTGCCAGGCCTAAATCCCATTTCAGGCATGTGCAGCCCAGAGTAATTGAACCTCCTGATCCTCTCTCGTCAATAGGCTCATGGCTCCACCTCCCTTGCCTCCATGCTCAAGTTTGTTGCTTAGAGAAAGTATGGGCAGCCCAACACCTTGTTTCACCACACACACTCTCAAATGTGTTATTACGAAAAGAAGGCATTTTCTAAGTCGTAGTTGATTTTGCACAGCCTGCCAATGTTTTCTACTATTTCCACTAATTGGGTCAATGACTGGAATTACCATCGTTTACCAGTTTAAACACATCAAACAGAAATTAACAGCCCTTATTAGACTTCAGTCTCTCTAGTTTGCAGGATATGCAAATTGCCTGCTGCACAGTTCTTGGGTTCTGAGTCAATTGGGATAAGAGCATAAGAAATAGGAGGAATAGGCCATTCGGCCCCTCGAGCCTGCTCCGCCAATCAATAGGATCATGGCTGATTGTCTACCTCAATTCTACTTTTCCACCTGATCCCTATATCCCATGATTCCCTCAATATCCAAAAATCTATCGATCTCTGTCTTGAATATACACAACGACTGAGCTGCCACAGCCCTCTGGCGTAGAGAATTCCAAAGATTCACCACCCTCTGAGTGAAGAAATTTCTCCTCATCTCAGTCCTAAATGGCCAACCCTGTATTCTGAGACTGTGACCTCTGGTTGTAGACACCCCAGCCAGGGGAAATATCCTCCCTGCATCTACCCTGTCAAGTCCTGTAAGAATTTTGTTTGTTTCAATAAGATCACCTCTCATTCTTCTAAACTCTAGAGAATATAGGCCTGATCTACTCAATCTCTCCTCATAGGACAATCACCCCATCAATCAGTCTGGTGAACCTTCATTGCACACTCTCTATGGCAACTATATCCTTCTTTCGGTAAGGAGACCAAAACTGTATACAATACTCCAGGTGCTGTCTCACCAGGGCCCTATATAATTCAGTAAGACATCTTTACTCTTGTACTCAAATCCTCTTGTAATAAAGGCCAACATAACAGCTCCTTTCTTAATTGCTTGCTGTGCCTGCATGTTAACTTTCAATAATTCGTGCACAAGGACACCTAGGTCCCTCTGAACACCAACATTTCCAAAACTCTGGTGAACCTGCGACGAGGAGCAAAAGTCAAAGAGAGAACCCAGTGGACACTAATTTCTCAGTACAGATACTTACCAAAAACCAGAGAATTGCAGAAATGACACGACACATTCAGTTGACTGTACACACTGCACAGAATCACATGCCTCTAAGTCTTGTCAGAAGGATTATTGAGTCCCATGCAAACCTGAACTGTGTGAAGGAGATTGGACAATTTTCCAGCACATCAGTGCAGCTGACTGAGCAGCACCTGAAACTGCAACAACAATAACGTATTTATATAGCGCCATTAACACAGTAAAATGTCCCAAGGTGCTTCACAGGAGCGTTGCAAACAAAATTTGACACCGAGCCCACATCAGGAGATATTAGGACAGATTGCCAAAAATATGGTGAAAGTGGTCGGTTGTAAGGAGCATTTTAAGAGGAGGAAAGAGAGGCGGAGAGGTTTAGGGAGGGAGTTCCACAGCTTAGGGACTTGGCAGCTGAAGGCAAGGCCACCGATGGAGTCATTGAAAGCAGGGATCCTCAAGAGGAGTGCAGACATCTTGGGAAGGGGGGGGGGGGGCATTGTGGGGCTGAAGGAAGCTAGAGATAGGGAGGGACGAGGTCTTGGAGGGATTTGAAAACAAGGATGAGAATTTTTAAATCGAGGCCTTGTTTGATTGGCTCAGTTAATTCTGCCATTGGGGTAATAAAGGCGGCTTTAATTGTGCATTATCTGTCCTTAAGCACTTGACAGTGTTTTTACATGGTCAACCATAGCATCCTTCTTCAACACCACTCACTGGGTTCCTCTCCAAACTATCCAATCGTAGCCAGAACATGTCCAACAATGGCTTTTCTTCCCACCCCCGCACCGTTGCCTCTGGAGTTGCCCAAGGATCTGTCCTCGGCCCCCTCCTCAGCTACATGCTGCCCCGTGGTGACATCATCCGCAGACATGGGATCAGCCTCTACATACACGCTGACAACTGCCAGCTCCGCTTCTCCACCCGCTGTCTCGACTCCTCCACTGCCTCGGTTGTCACAGACCACTTGTCCAACATAGCCTCGAGGAAGTTGCGATTTCCTCCGGTTAAGCACTGGTAAGACTGAAGCCAACGTCTTAATCCCTCGCCACAAACTCCATTATGTATCACCGATTCTATCGCCACGCTCCCCAGCCTATGTTTCAGGCTGAACCAAAATTCTTACCCGTGCATTTAAATTCCTTTCTGGCTGCACCCTCTCCCATCTCTGCAACCTTCCCCAGCCCTACAAACCCCACCTCCAAACGCTCTGTCCGAGACTCGGGCCTCTTGTGCAATCCTACCCTGCCCTTTGGCCACGCCATTGATGACCGTGGCTTCAACTGTCCGAGCCCTCGCTCCGGGATTCCCTCCCATCCACTTATTTCCTCAAGACCCACCTTAAAATCCGCCTCTTTGACTTAGCGTTTGGACACCCTTCCCGAGACCTCCTTGGGATCGCTGTCCAATTATAAATACCAGCTGCTGTTGCTGCCCAATTTTTGTCTGTCAGGCAGGTATAAAAGCAGAGTCCAGTGTGGCAAAAAAAATCCCCTCTCCCCAGTGCAATGGTGGGCGAGTGGTGCACAGAAGCCACTTCCCCGACACAGGTAAAGTAGTGCGCCACGTATAAAGGGGCATCAGCTGCCCTCGGTTCAGCAATTGCTGAATGCATTTACCCAGGGCAAGGCTGAGCTACAGAGTGTGGCAAAATGGAAGCACCGCATTAGCTAGTTCAGCACAGCCCAGCTCCATGCAGTGTGCTTATTTACCCACCAAACAATATTTTCACTTGCGCAGAGATGGAGATGTTTTACACAGAGTTGTGCTGGACATGGTATCAGCTGTGGCTCAGTGGGCAGCACCCTCACCTCTGAGTCAAAAGGTTGTGGGTTCAAATCCCATTCCAGGGACTGGAGCACAAAAATTTAGGTTGGCACTCCAGTGCAGTGCTGAGGGAGTGCTGCACTGTTGAAGGTGCCATCATTCGAAAGAGACGTTAAACCAAGACCCCACTGCTCCCTCAAGTGGACGTAAAAGATCCCAAGGCACTATTTCTAAGAAGAGCAGAGGAGCTACTGGCCAATATTTATTTCTCAATCAACATCACAAAAACAGATGATCTGGTCATTATCACATTGTTGTTTGTGGGAGCTTGCCATGCGCAAATTGGCTGCCGAGTTTCCCACATTACAACAGTGACTACACTTCAAAATGTACTTTGTCGGCTGTAAACTCTTTGGGATATGCGGTGGTCGTGAAAGGCGCTATATAAATGCAAGTCTTTCTTCTTTCCTAGCACAAGCATACCGCACTCCCGAATGGTCAGTGTAACGCAACATTTGAATACTAATATAAAAATGAAAATTTAAATCTATATACGACAGTTAAATAGAATCAGATTTCAATTCTGGTGCAGCATTTCACCAGAGAGGATTTAAAAAATGCGCAGATTCTCCAGTTAAACAGAGGCTCATTTATTTGTATTCGGTTTACTCGCTGCTCTGTGGATTTGTGTAAAACTAACATTTAAAAGAAGCACTGCCGTCTCACAGTGTTCTCCTGAGTTTGCAGATACAGGTATGTGTAGTAATGTTACCCCAATTATTATTTAGTGCACAGTCCCTTTAACTGCGTGTGCGGTTTCTTCCCTGTGGAAACACCACGGCGAGCGGCCTGTGTGGGACCTCCAGACCACTGCGGCCACGCAGCCTAGCGGGAATGCTGCCTTTGATGCAAGCACCTGTAAAACGGAGACAGTAACTAAACTGAGTGAGTGACACAAGTTGCAGCGTTTGCTGCAGCACCAACTTGTTCCAGTGGCCATCTCGTCACCCACCCGGCGGCGTTTACCCAGTCTGCCCTAAATATGTCCCGTGTGGTGACAATATCGCTTTAAGGCACAGGCTGCTGGGATTCCATACAACACATCAGCCAGCGTCACGCAACCCCGCGTATAATCAGCCTGATCTCCTACAATCCTGGAACAATCTTACCAGGCACATGAAAATGGTCATAGAAAGGAGGGAAAGACTTGGATTTATATAGCGCCTTTCACGATCGCCGGGTGTCTCAAAGCGCTTTACAGCCAATGAAGTACTTTTGGAGTGTAGTCACTGTTGTATTTAGGAAACGTGCTCACAGCAAGCTCCCACAAACAGCAATGACCAGATAATCTGTTTTTGTTGTGTTGATTGAGGGATGGATAGCGACCGTGACACCAGGGATAACTCGCCTGCTCTTCTTCGATATAGTGGCTTGGGATAGTTTACGTCCAATTGAGGGAGCAGACGGGGCCTCAGTTTAACGCCTCATCCGAAAGACGGCACCCGAGACAGTGCAGCGCTTCCTCAGTACTGTACTGGAGCGTCAGCCTAGATTTTTGTGCTGAAGTGCCTGGAAGTGGGACTTGAACCCACAACCTTCTGACTCAGAAGCGAGGGTGCTACCCACTGAGATGAGGGAGGGGAGATTAAACTAGACTTGGCGCCCACTGGCTGTGTCATGTATGTAACCACAATGTAACACCACTGTATAACTGTATACACTCAACCTAGATGCACACCTTGACCACAAGGGGTGAACTTGTGGGAGACACTCCTTACCTGATCACACAGGTATAAAAAGGGAGGTCCCACGCAGGGTCATCGCTTTTGGAGACCTGTGAATAATGAGTGACCTTGTCCCCAGAATGTGCCTCGTGTGGTTTCATACTGTAGAGTAAGGACTTTACAAGCTGTGAATGGGTGGTCTCCTCACCCACAATCTCCTCAGGGTAGATGACAGGTCAATGAGAAGGGGCCAACGGCCAGACAGCATTCTACATCTGTTGACATGTACACACAAGGGCTGTATTTCATACACATTTATTTAAGTAGGAGCCAATTATCCTTGATACTCCTCCAGTCAAAGGCACTCTTAGAGTACTGCATGCCAAGCATCTTTCACTGCTAAATTACATTCCTCCCTCAAGAAGGCGGCAAGTGACAATGATGCAGAACAGCTAATTAATAAAAGCCACTCGCTGCTCTATCACCTTCCCGGAGTCTTGTTACATATTCAATACGTGTCGGATTGTTTAAATGAGACCAATTTATGAAGAACCATTACATTACAGTGCCCTCAGCTACAGGTGGCATTCAGCCATCTGCTTATGTCATCCTCGCCTACCCAACCATCTCAAGAGTTTTAAAAGTTCTGCCAACAGCCTGAAACAACTTTAGGCATTGGGGAACGCGTGAAAGATGGTTAAAACAAGTCGAGAACTGAAGTAACAGCAGATCGGATAGTCTCTTTCACGCTTAACAAATGAATGTAACTAACAGGATTTCCAATTCCTCAGCTTTGGAATATCCCCGGAAAAATCGGCAAGACATTTAGGAGTGAAATCAGGAAGTGCTTTATCACACAAAAGAGAAGTGGAAATTGGAACTCGGCCCCACCCCCCCCAAAAAGCTATGGATTCTGGGGGTCAACTGAGATTGATCCATTTGTTCGGTAAGGGCATCAAAGGATAGGAAGTAAAGACAGATAAATGCAGTTGAGGTACAGGTCAGCCATAATCCCACTCGAGCACAAATATCTAGGCTGCATCTTCAGTGCAGTTAAACTTCAGACCCCGGTTTACTCTCAGGTGGATGTAAAACATCCCATGACACTATCCCTACTGTGTCAGCCAATATATATCACTTCATAAAAACCAGAACATCTGGCCATTTACCTCATTGCTGTTGGTGGGATCTTGCTGTGCGCAAAATAGCTGCCATGTTTCCCTGCATTACACTTGACTATACTTAAAAAGGCACTTAATTGGCTATAAAGCACTTTGGGAAGTCCTGATGTTGTGAAAGCTACTGTAGAAATGCAAGTCTTTCTTTCTATACACGAGCTCCATTTTCACAGGATGCAACAACACAGGAGCCTGCACACCAGCACCTGAGCTGACATTTCCATCGGGGCTGGAGAGATAGCTTTGGAACAGAAATTACCAACACAGATGCATAGTTCTGCTCCGATCACAAAACATTTTGTTTTTGAAGTGTACATATAATTAAACTGTTTTTAATTTTATTCTTTGTGTTTATTGTTCAGTTCTAATGATCTCAAAGCTAATAAAACACATTTTTCCAATTCATATTTGATGCCTAGGCTTTGATATCAAAGTGGACTCTAATAGCTGTGTATAAGTGGCCTGATTTATTACTGAGCTGTAATTGATGTTTATAAAAAGTAGCTCTCACAGCTACTCAGAGCACAAGATGAAAGACAATAAATCAGCCACTTGCCTAAAAAATGTCTTTTTTTTAAATTTCTGAAGTAAAAGTGATACACAGTTACTTTGAAGCTGTATTATGTTGTGTTTTATTCAGTCAGTGGTGCTGCTCTGTGGTACCGATAGTCCTCTCTCCATTGAAGTCAGTTGTAAGTGTTCACAATAGCCCCGTTTACTGGGAACATTGACCAAAGTTGCTTTTAGTTGACTGCAGGATGAATGGTATCAAGTGTGTGTTTCTATTCACCACCCTCTCCCCTTCCCAACTCCTTCCTTCCTGCCTGATCCACGCTGCCCCATCCCCGTCCCCGCCCCCGCCTCCACCTGTTCCCCAACCCAACCCAACCCCCCGCATTCCCTCACCCCCACCCGTTCCCCAAACCCTCCATTTCCCCAACTCACCCCCCCTCCCGCCATTCCCCAACTCATTCCCCCAAACATTCCCCAACTCACCCCGCCAAACATTCCCCAATTCATCCCCCCACATATTCCCCAACTCAACCTCCCCCGCCATTCCCTAACTCACCCCCCCAAACATTCCCCAACTCACCACCCCAACCCCCCCCCACACATTCCCCAACTCATCCCCCCCAAACATTCCCCAACTCACCACCCCAACCCCCCCCCCACACATTCCCCAACTCACCCCCCCAAACATTCCCCAACTCACCACCCCAACCCCCCCCCACACATTCCCCAACTCATCCCCCCAACCCCCCCCCACACATTCCCCAACTCACCCCCCCCACCCCATTCCACAAATTCCCCAACTCACCCCCCCAATCCATTCCCCAACTCACCCCCCCCCACACATTCCCATCTCATCCCCCCCACACATTCTCCAACTCACCCCCCCAACCACCCCCCGCCATTCCACAACTCACCCCCCCAACCCCCCCCCATTCCCCAACTCACCCCCCCCCCCCGCCATTCCCCAACTCACCCCGCCAAACATTCCCCAATTCATCCCCCCCCATATTCCCCAACTCAACCTCCCCGCCATTCCCCAACTCACCCCCCCACACATTTCACAACTCACCCCCCCAACACATTCCCCAATTCACCCCCCCAACCCATTCCACAACTCACCCCCCCACACATTCCCCAACTCACCCCCCCCACACATTCCCCAACTCACCCCCCCCGCCATTCCCCAACTCACCCCCCCAACCCATTCCACAACTCATCCCCCCCACACATTCCCATCTCACCCCCCCCCCACATTCTCCAACTCACCCCCCCCGCCATTCCCCAACTCACCCCCCCACACATTCCACAACTCACCCCCCCAACACATTCCCCAACTCACCCCCCCAACCGCCCCCCCACACATTCCACAACTCACCCCCCCACACATTCCACAACTCACCCCCCCAACCCATTCCACAACTCACCCCCCCCACACATTCCCATCTCACCCCCCCCCCACACATTCTCCAACTCACCCCCCCGCCATTCCCCAACTCACCCCCCCAACCCATTCCACAACTCACCCCCCCCACACATTCCCATCTCACCCCCCCCGCCATTCCCCAACTCACCCCCCCACACATTCCACAACTCACCCCCCCAACACATTCCCCAACTCACCCCCCCAACACATTCCCTAACTCACCCCCCAACCCCCCCACACATTCCCCAACTCACCCCCCCCCCCAACACATTCCACAACTCACCCCACCACACATTCCCCAACCCACCCCCCCACACACATTCCCCAACCCCACCCCCCACATTCGCCACCCCCCCCATATTCCCCAACCCCCCCATCCCCTACATTCCCCAACCCCACCCCCCACATTCCCCACCCCCCCACACACATTCCCCAACCCCACCCCCCCCACATTCCCCACCCCCCCCCCATATTCCCCAACCCCCCCATCCCCTACATTCCCCAACTCACCCCACACATTCCCCAACCCCACCCCCCACCACATTCCCCAACCCCACCCCCCACCACATTCCCCAACCCCCCCCACACATTCCCCAACTCACCACCCCAACCCCCCCCCACATTCCCCAACTCACCACCCCAACCCCCCCCCCCCCACATTCCCCAACTCACCGCCCCAACCACCCCCCCACACATTCCACAACTCACCCCCCCACACATTCCCCAACCCCCCCCCACACATTCCCCAACTCACCCCCCCAACCGCCCCCCCACACATTCCACAACTCACCCCCCCACACATTCCCCCAACCCCCCCACACATTCCCCACCTCCCCCAACTCACCCCCCCCCCAACACATTCCCTAACTCACCCCCCCAACCCCCCCACACATTCCCCAACTCACCCCCCCCCCAACACATTCCCTAACTCACCCCCCCAACCCCCCCAACACATTCCACAACTCACCCCCCAACACATTCCACAACTCACCCCCCCCAACACATTCCACAACTCACCCCCCCACACATTCCCCACTACCCCCCCACACATTCCCCAACTCACCCCCCCACCGCCCCCCCACACATTCCACAACTCACCCCCCCAACACATTCCCCAACTCACCCCCCCAACCGCCCCCCCACACATTCCACAACTCACCCCATTCCACAACTCACCCCCCCCAACCCCCCACACATTCCCCAACTCACCCCCCCAACCCCCACACACATTCCCCAACTCACCCCCCCCCCAACACATTCCCCAACTCACCCCCCCCCCCCAACACATTCCCCCAACCCACCCCACCACACACATTCCCCAACCCCACCCCCCACATTCCCCACCCCCCTCCCCATATTCCCCAACCCCCCATCCCCTACATTCCCCAGCCTCCCCACACATTCCCCAACACCCCCCCCCCACCCACATTCCCCAACCTCCCCCACACATTCCCCAACCCCACCCCCCACCACATTCCCCAACCTCCCCCACACATTCCCCAACCACCCCCCCACACATTCCCAACCCCCCCACACATTCCCACCTCACCCCCCCCCAACACATTCCTAACTCACCCCCCCCCCCCACACATTCCCCAACTCACCCCCCCCCCAACACATTCCCCTAACACACCCCCCACACCCCCCCCAACACATTCCACAACCTCACCCCCCAACACATTCCACAACTCACCCCCCCCAACACATCCCAACTCACCCCCCCCACCCCCCCCACACATTCCACAACTCACCCCCCCCAACACATTCCCCAACTCACCCCCCCAACCGCCCCCCCACACATTCCACAACTCACCCCCCCACACATTCCACAACTCACCCCCCCAACCGCCCCCCCACACATTCCCACACTCACCCCCCCAACGCCCCCACACATTCCCCAACTCACCCCCCCAACCCCACCACACATTCCCCAACTCACCCCCCCACCCCACACATTCCCCAACTCACCCCCCCAACACATTCCCCAACTCACCCCCAACACTTCCACAACTCACCCCCCCCAACACATTCCCCAACCCACCCCACCACACACATTCCCCAACCCCACCCCCCCACATTCCCCACCCCCCCCCATATTCCCCAGCCCCCCCACACATTCCCCAACCCCACCCCCCACCACATTCCCCAACCCTCCCCCACACATTCCCCAACCCCATCCCCCCCCACATTCCCCAACCACCCCCCCACATTCCCCAACCACCCCCCACACATTCCCCAACCCACCCCCCACACATTCCCC